>NC_040893.2:11759509-12118259 GCF_900634795.4 Betta splendens
CTGTCAGAACAGATGAAACTGATGCTAAAAAAAGGCAGCCAGACAGAAGGTGGCACTGGTGCTATGCTAACAGGAAGGTGACATTAAGGATGCGGGAGAATCCAGATCAGATTGAGAGTGAGGCTGCTCCACCACCAGTACAGGCACAATGCCAAGGCTGGATTTTAATGATGGTCAAATCCTGCTGTTTATACAGGTTACATTGTTATGTACTCAGTAAACACTGAGAAAAATGTGTGTGTGTGTGTGTGTGGGGGGGGGGGGGGGATGTCAGTTAAAACAAGCAGCTCAGGTTTGATAGTTAAACAGAATAAACAGTCATTTGATAACAGACTGAATATTAGCATGATAGCAAATTGGTAGTGAAGCTACATTAGAGATGCATGTTCAGTAGCATAAACTCCTGCAGAGTTACTTTGGGTTTTGGTTTGGTTCTGAGGGAATCCATGCTGTTACCTTCTCCCTTCTTTGTTTCCAGAGTTTAATGACATTATTGACATGTTGTTGTCATTCAAACTAAATTAGGAAGGGGCTGTAATTTACATTATTTACTAGCCCTTCTACTGATTGACTAAAAGTCCTTTTTGTTTAACACTAGCCAATACGAATGTAGTAAATCCTAGTAAATAATGCACGTCATCTTACAGTAAGATGCAAATGATGTGGAAATCTATCTATCATCTAGGGGATGGAATGAAAGGCAAGTATTTGTTCTTAATACCATCCTGTAGCCTCCAAGTGCAGTTTGGTTGTAGTGGTGAGTTTTTACATGTTTACCATAGAATTACTTTATAAAGATTGTTTGTGTGTCACTAGCTTAGATGGGTTTAGTTTATTGGTGGTTGGAGACTTGAATGAAAGTCATGCAATATCGTTAAACTGATTTATGTCATCAAAAACAGCAACATTACTGTTTTTGCAACTGTAAAAACAAATTAGTGTGAAAGAGATTCGCAAAGACACAATCAACATCTGAGCTTTATTTTTCTTTACTTTTTATTGTTTATTTCTGACTGTGGACTAAAAACCATTTCATAGTAGTAGTTTACAGTACAATAAGTAGTTTAAGCTAGTAATATACAGTGGTAGTTTACAGTAGTAGCTGCTTAATGTCTCACTAGAACAATTCTTTCCAGTCTTATTCTCTTCTTGCTAGTCATACGGGCTCCGTTGTGTTTTAACACCTCAGCCTTTGCATCAGATTTCATCTCTCCTCTCTCTCTTTTCTATATTTGTCTCTCTAGTCTTGCTTTAACGCCACCTACAACACAGATTACTCCACAAACATCCACACAACCTCCCACCTAAAAATTAAACTCAGGGGAAAGGTGTGGGCGAGATCTGTGTGTTTGATATATATGTGTGTGTGTGTGTGTGTGTGTGTACAGTAGGTGTTTGTGGTGTGTTTATGTTTCTATTCCAGCACATGATTTATCATGTTTGCATCTTTGGATCTCTTTGTGACTTGCCTACAGGAAATTCCAAAAAAGTTTGGAACCGATCCTGGTAGATATTTTTTAACACTTATGAACATGTTTGTTGTTGATGATTCATGATTACAATATGAATCACAGTGTGGTATGACTAAGATTTAAAGTGTTTTAATGTTTTTTTGTCCTTTCATGTTTTACAAATACAAAAAAAAATAATTTGCCCTTGATTTTTACTTTAAGCCATTTTGCACAGACATATTTGTTCTTTAGGTAAAATGTTTACTGCTGTACCTTAATGATTTCCTGTCTGTGTGAATCAGGCAGCTTCACCATTTGATACGCAATTAACTAATAACTTAGTACAATAACATTAATTCTTTTTCCAGAATTATTTTGACAGGTCCATTTCCAGTCTGTCCCTTGTTTTGGGAAGTCTTTAAAATGACGTTTTTTTGTGGAAGAGGAATATTGAATTCATGTGTTTGGTCAAACTTATCAGGATAGAGTTTGTTTTTATGTGCCTAAAGACAACTTTGTGAATGTTTATGTTAGTTTTTGTACAACATACTGCTATTCCAAGCTGCAAGTATTGAGTGTTTTTTTATCCTGTGTCTTAAGAAAGATTTGGGTTTGATGAACCAGGGAGATGCATAATTATGTACACTATTAAGGTATCTGGTATTTGGTTTGAGGTGTGATTATTGCTTCTTACCGCTGAAGGGGAGTGAGTAGGAAATAGGTCTGATACATTAAAACCATCATCTTCATTTTAAAAATTGGGAGGGGCATCCCTCCTGAAGGTCAGTGGGCACTCACAGTACAGGTTGGTCAACAGGTTTTTCAGGAATGCCTGCAGACACCTTAACATGTTACTAGCATTACATCATTCCTTTGCTCTGCTGCAGGCACAACAATGACCTAAAATCCCATCTGTGTGTGTGTGTGTGTGTGTGTGTGTGTGTGTGCAAAAGTCGTTTAACCAGAGGTAATTTGGGAGCAAACATTTCCAGCCTAAGTGCCTGTGTGTGCACTGGCTGTTTCAGTGTGTACCTGTTTTCACTCGTGTCCATTTGCAGGCAGGTGGCTGCATAATCAAATTTTTTACAGTCTGCTACATTCTATTTAAATGCTGTGGTCATAACACAAAATTAGTCGGCATTTGTGATCATTTTTTATTTGATTGAGAATTCTCAAGCCTGGGCCATTGTTCTTAATTCTCATACCATCCGTGGGTAAATGCCACCACATTATTTTACCTGGAAAGTTTTTTTTTTTATTTACCTTGTTTTTATGTTTTGTAAAACAATGATGAATGAGGCTGCAGCCATCTGGACCAAGAGTTACTTTGGTAAAGCTCTAACAGGCAAAATACACGATCGTAAATGACAGATTAAAGATCAGAAAACAAATCATTTCATGACTAAAAAACTAAAACACCTTTAAACACAGTAATTACAGAAGAATGGTTTATGATTATAGGGTAAAATGATTAATTTAGTGGTGTAATACAACCAGTTAGTAAAGGTTGTTCTTTCAAATTAAGTCACAGTAAATATATTTTGAAATGTATGGGACACAAATTTAGTGCTAAGTAGGCTTCAAAAATACCAGTGTTTACTATAAACCACAACAAACCACAGTAATAAACCCGGGCAGGTTGTTTTAATTTAATCAACTCCGCTGGGTTTAAAGACACATTCTTGTAAACAAACGAAGGCATCTTTGCAAATCCAGACGTGAGATTGTGAAATAAACACAATCCATCACTGTCACTACTCGTGTTTGATACAGTCACAGAAAACCAAGTTGAATGCAAACATGGCTTCTTACTGTTTTGTACGGTACGTTGGAGAGCTATAAAGACTCAGCCAATGTTGGTGCTTTGATCAATGAGTTGTGGATGTAGCTAAAATTTCATGGTCTGAAAGTTCGCAAAGACTGACAGGCAAACTCCAAAGTCAAGGTCAGCAGTTTGATTCAAACTAATCGAAACTGGGGTTTAACAACCTGTATACTGTACAGTACAGTATATACATATAGTATCATTTACTAGAATATTAAAATACATTAATAAATAAGGCACGTGATCATGGCTGAAATAATGAAAAAGTGCTAGAATAAAACGATGGAAGCCAGTCTATTTTTCATGGTTCTAATAATGCAGTAAATTTCCATGGGAATCGAAAAACACCTAAATGCATATTGACAGGATGTTGCCTTGTAATCTACATTATGCTGTAGCATCTTGGCACAAACACTGTGCAGCAAGCATGTGCTTAATAAGGGTACATTGATTTTGCAGTATGGGGAAACATTGATTTAAATTACATGGCATTGAAAACACAGTGGCCAGCATGTTTATGTATACGCATGTTACTCTGAGTTCTATTTTTGCAGGAAAACTATATGGTGCTCAGGTACTAGTAGTACTATAAACAGCTAGAGTAAATAAAGCATTAAATGCATCACAACTGCTGCACCAACGTAAACTGATTTTGTTTGTTAGAATAAGAAGCCAGAGAAACAGAAAGAACAGGCTATTTACTGTAGCTGGACCAGCAACAACTGGAGTGAAGGGAGTTAGCGGGAATTAGGTGACGTTTATAGAGTAACCAGAAGTAACAAGAAGCACAGAACCAGAAACAGTAAGTGATACAATGATCTGATTGCTCATTTTACATAGTGTAATTAGTTACTGGACCTGACACTTGTGCGGAGGTAGACAAAGTGTAGAGAGGGGGCAGGAAACTCAGAGAATAACAACTCTGAGGTGGAAAACACCACTGAGAGAAGAGCAGCCTATTGTTACATAAATCATGACGTCCGCTCAACCGTTGTTAGTTTTACAAGGCAAGATAATAACAAGAGGCAGATTAGTTTTCTACTTTACTTTCTTCAAATGATCTTTAACACCATTTTTAATAAACTGCCTTTTTATGCCTCCGCAGAGAATAAATAAATAAAAGTGCCGATACTGGTATTTCCCAGCCAGCACACTCACGGATGTTTGAAGTAAGGCAACTTCGTGAGGCTGCTGAGTTAAAGCAGTAGCCTTAGCTACACTCAGAGAAGTGATTGATGGCTTAGCATGTATGCAGGCACGCACACACACCCCCATATTAAACAGAAGTGGTTCAGCCAGGGGACAGCCAAGTTGTAAGGAAATATGAAGAGAGAGAGATGGAGAGCAGAACAGAAAGGAAGAAGAAGTGGCTTTAGTCAAACTTAAACTCTCTCTGGCATGGAAGACTAATCACATAACTATCTCAGCTTTATTTACCACTCGCTTCTCAACTCCACGATGACCTTGGTTTACACAAAAGCAGGAAAGAGGGAGACAAAGCAGAGAAGAAGAGTCGTCTGTGCTTTTCATCCCAACTTCCATCCACCACTTTCTATGCACATTTTTAAATTGCCTATAAAATGTGGAAAGTGGAAATTTTATTAGGTGTGAGATGAAAACTGTGCAATAAAAACAGACTTGGCAAATCACTCATCACATATAAAAATCATGTCACTTAAACAGCCACTGATGAAAGTAATGAATAACTAATTTAACCTGTAGTTTATTTTTATGTTTTTATTTACTGTAGTTTGCTGGTAGTTCAGGATCTTGTCATGACATGCTCACAATGTGCAGCAGATGTTCAAACCTGGTCCTTCAGCTACACCGAAGCTACAGCCACAACTGTTACTCCTGACTTGGAAGACGCTGAGTCCCACAACACAGCAGCTAAGCACAGAAAACGCAGTGTCGCTGATGCCAAAGACGAGAAGAGACGTCTGTCACTCAAAGCTAGATTTACCTCCTGTTGAGGCTGGATTCATTCCAGCTGTCCATGAGATACTGTCCACTTCTCAAGCTGTGAATGGAGGGCTTTTACGAGCAGTATCATTGGGTTAAGCGGTTTGGGCCGTCTGTCGGGTCGAGAGCGTCTGTTGCAGCAGGAAAAGTTCTTCTTTTGTTTTGCCGACAGCTTGTATCAAACATTGATGAGTAGCTGATGCGTAGACTAATGATATGGAAGATAAGGTAAGGTTCGTTTATGACAAAGCTCCAAGAGCCAGAGCTGATCTGCTTATTGAAATGTAGTTATTAGTTTTTAAACAATTCAGTTAAATTAATTATTAACCAGGCTTCCTTCCAGTCGTCTTGTCCAGTCCTGTAGCAGGTTTCCTTACAGATGAATAGTACATTTGTCCATTTGAAGTCTGTACCGCAGCCAAACCACCACAAGCTTTGTCTCTATCTGTTCAAATATTACTCCCTTCCACAACATAATCCATCTACTGACGACATCTGTATTACATGGAGGATACTGTGGGGTTGGCCTCAGACTGGCATCCAAGTAAAAACTGCACACTCGATTTCTCACTATTATATAAAGTAGATCCATTATATGAGGAATGAAAAGGCAAGTCTGTATAATGAATGTAGTGATTTCCTCGTTTTACTTTTCGGAATATAAAAGTTTTGCCAAATAGGCCACGTTGAGTGCAAAAACGTTCCCCTCGGTGCTCATGTTATAGGAGACAATACAACCCGATGTTTTAAGTGGAGCCAGGCTTTGAGTTTACATCTCTTTGGTCTATACCATTTTTGCAGCTTCACAGCAGCCCCACTTTGTGACAGGAGTGACGCAGAAGAAAGGAGACGAGGAGGAGACAAGGAGGAAGGATCCAAAGAAGGAGCCGGGGAAGGGGCAGTTGGAGGCGTCCCACAAGTTTTGATCAAAATCCAGAAGCAGATGCAGTGGGTATGAAGCTTTTCCCCCTCCTCGCCTCCCTCCGAGCTCCTTTCCTCTTCACCCCCAGGGCTCTTATTGTCTTTCGCCATTCTTCACGCCAGCATCTTCTGTGCACGCGTCCTCCAATCCCCGATCGCTCCCTTAAGGCCTCGCGCGGCTCTCTGCTCCGCTGTGCTCGCTTCTTGCGCTGCTCTTTCTTCCCTTTCTACCCTCAGCCACTACATCCTCCCCAAGGCACTTGGCTTCCTTTTCCATCGCAACTGATAAAAGGAGGAATAAATGGAGCAGTGCATGTTAATTTGTGGTGGCCACTACTGACAAGCTTTAATCAGAGTGGGGAATCATGGGCCAAATCGCCCAGGACACAGAGACAGATAGCAGCAGGGAGAATTTAGTCAAGGTTAGAGGTTTGAGGCGACCTAGCTGTTTAAATAAGGGCACTCATTTCATTTCACCTCATTCCCTTATCTATTCCCGAGTCAACACAACCTAGTGCCTCTGGATGCTTGTTTAAAAGCTGTTCCACAGTTTTTTACAGTTTGAATCTGTTTAAAGAGAGAAGATCTCCTCTGCCTGTGACTCCCATTCACTTTACAATGCAAAATCATAACAAAGGACTGTGTTCACCAACACAATCATGGGGCTAAAGCTATGTGTATTATAAATGTAGATTGTGATCTCAGACCATTTCAGTTGATCAACTGTCCGACCTGGTAAAAAAAGCTGAGATGATGGATG
Organism: Betta splendens; assembly: GCF_900634795.4. Classification (NCBI taxonomy): domain Eukaryota; kingdom Metazoa; phylum Chordata; class Actinopteri; order Anabantiformes; family Osphronemidae; genus Betta; species Betta splendens. The sequence continues at coordinate 11,766,429 of NC_040893.2, forward strand.
AATGGATCTTTCTAATGAATGTCTTCTCAGCTTCATTATTAAGATGTGAACTGAGTCTGAAATATGGACTATGCCTACAGTGAGACAATTACACATCTGGACAGCTGTTCCACATCCTGTGTAATTAGCTGAACTCACACCTGCTATTAAAGACATTTTGCTCCCCAGAAGCAACAAGCCACCACCATGAACGCCACGCGGCGTCCTCGCCCCAGCTGGCGGTGGCACGGAGCTGAGATTTTAGAGGCGCTCTGTCCTCCTAATTGGATTGCTCTTTACTCTCTGTTCCCTCCCACGCAGGGCGAAACTGAAATACAGGGTGACCCCAGTTTTACAATAACCAAGGCAAATTATCTACCTGCGCTACATTTGTGACCAGTCGATAGGAACTGATGTGGTGTCACGCTGCTTTACTCTTTATAAGCTGGAACTTTGATTGAAGTTGATTTTGCTGGTGTGTTTTCATGCCCTTTTTGGAGGTTGGAAGGCTAACTCATTGCTAGCTCACTGGTGTTTTGTAGTAGCCCAGTGACCAATGTCTTGCCTCTGCTTCCTCACCCCGTCTACCTCTGTACCTCTCCCTGGTATCAAAGCTGTAATAGTGAGCGCTTCGACAGAGTGACAGTCCCAAAGAAGAGCAGAAACGCGTGTCTGTTGTGTTCCTTCACTGATGCGCGTTCGCCTGTTTGTTTCTCCGCTCCTGTTGTGATTCTCCATATTTTCTGCATTGTCATAAATCCAACATCCCGCCGAATAAAAATAAAACCAAATATGAAAGAAGGAGCACAGATGGAGGTTCACAGTTGGAGAGAAGGAGCTAAAATAATTTCCATGGCCAAGTTAAAGCAACTTCTATTTTCTCCTCGTGACTAAAAATGACGCCTCAAGACTTGATGACTCACTGATCGCTAATGTTTGCGAGGTGGCCATCCTCCTGCTCAGATCTGGCAGCTGTGCGATTCCATTTTTCATTCTATGTTTGATTTCTGCTCATCAAACCGCCAGGATTTGCATGTTGCACAGTAAATGGTAATGGACCAGACAACAATAATATCAACAACAACACAATATATTGTAGACAATGCAACTGATGGAGGGTGAAGTACTGTATGTGTTACAACCTGTCTACCATTAAAACATCTATTTGAATCACTATTACAGTACGTCTATATTAGTTACATTTGTTGCTGAAGATGAATCAGCATTTGATGGTTCATGTTCCCACCGTTTGTTGAGGACAATTAAGATTACAGTTGCTTGAAGACACATCACGGACAAAGCAAACAAATAAAAGATGCTGTAATGTATACAGTATGTTTTCGATCTCCATTGTCATCACACAGTTGAATCTGTGAGTGGAGGCCGAGCATGCTAAACAGAGGAGGGAGCTCCTCAACAGCCAACGTTGGCATCGCTTCGCTAAAGCTCCAGATGAAACAGGCAAAGCAAAAACAGTAGATATAGCTCAGCCTCAGCATCATACTACGACCACTGGGTACGTTGGGTGCCCAGCCAGTTGTAGCTGCTATAAATGGATGATGGCTGATACCGGTGGCGACAGGGTTTGTCTCCTCTGGTTACTGTTGCTGGCTAAGTCACATCATATTCATCTTTCATCCATTATCACTGCTGACCTTTCATAATGTCAGCACGTTGCTTCCTGTTTTCTTCTGTTTTCACGTACCTTTCTGTACTTTCATCACCTATGATACAAAAGATCTGGTCAGTTGGGTCCCATGCATCTGCAGCATCTAATCTGATGAGACAGATCCCAGTCAGGTTATTTTCACATAGCTTCTAGGTGCCGTTATTGCTTCGTCCAAGCTAGAATTTAGTGTATTAGCATTTGTTAATTATTGTCTAGACTCTAGACACATGGGCTGCGTACAGAGACAATAAATGGTCTGACAAAGAAATCTTTTAACAACTGTCCTGCCATCCTGCCACCTCTGACACATCCATTGTGCAGCAACAACTGTGTTTTTCCTTTGAGATGAAATGAAAATAACCCCAAAATATCAAAGAGAAACTTACAATCCCCGCAATGAAACAAATCATCTAAACTATGTGAGCAATTTCTGTCATGTTTGTAAGTATACAGGGCACTCACACCACTTCACATACTGTACATACTGTATACTTGTATGACAGGAAGGATCGTCAGTATCAACGCTATTACAGTTTTGCTGAGACTGCAGCATGGCTGACTTTTGGCAGTGGGTCGGCTTTCATCTGAATCAGTAATACAAGTAATACAGGCCATTTAATCACAAAGTCAAGCACTTTCCCAGTTAATTAATTACACCTCCACCATACATACAGTATCAGCAGTTGCCATTGGTAGCAACATAGGGCACTTTTCAAACTAACCAAACTAATGCTGAGGCTAATGTTAGTAATAGAAAAGACAACTCTGCCCGGCTTGTGAGTCTTTCACTTCCAAAATTGTTGGAACTGACAAAAAATTCCAGGAATCTATGAGGCTAGGACTGACTGCAAATGACAATAAAAGCACAGTTCAGCTCAAATAACCTAGACTAAGATGAATAAAAAACACAACTAAAAGTCCCGTTTGAACACTTTCAGATTGCAGTGCTGCATTTACAGTTCCCTTTAAAGTATCATCGAGCAAAACCAATTTTTTGATCTACAAAGAAGACATGGATTTTCAGGGTGTTTTAGATCCTACTAATTAGTTATTAGTTAGTTAGTTATGAAAGACTACATTCCAAACTAGCCCCTACATTCTATTTGTCAATAGGAGGATTTATATCCACTAGTGCTGTCTCTGTCTGTCTATTGTGATGCCGTCGGCCCCTGCTCTGAGATCGGTAAAGAAATACTGTCTTAAATAAAGTTGATCAACTATTAAACTTTTTCTAACAAAAGCATCAACAAACTCCTTCTTAAACCTTTAACGTCACCACCCACAATCAATGCAAGGTCATATTAGTAGAATTTCTTTGAGTAATATATTTTTCACCTTGAGAATAACTCCCGTCTTTGTGTCTTATTCCTCTTCAGGTCCTGTAACACAGTTCCAACTTTCTGAAGCAGCTTTACTGTATAGCAGCAGAGCAGGGGAGCATCAGTGACTCATCTTCTACCGCCTATTCCAGATGTAAATCAGGGCGAGAGGTGGGGGTGACCCTGCATAGGGCTACATATACTCAACATAACTGTGTGTGTTTGGACTGTAGGAAGAAGCCAGGGTACCTAGAGAAAACACGGGGACAACATGCAAACCACAGACTATCTAAATATTATAATAAAATAATTCTTTTACTAGAGGGGAGAGCAAGAAAGAGATGGAAAGTTTATCAAGCTGCATCTAATCATTGCAATAAAATACCACCTGGCACTTAAAAAAAATCAAATGATGAATTTCGTGCTGTTTTCTAGTTTCATACATGATTTGTTTTACAATTTATTTGCCGCTGCACGGAAAACTGCTAAGCTGATTAAGTACAGTCCAGAGGCCTGTTGAACATTATTGAGTCCAAATACAAAGATTACACCTAGAAGCGCAAAACTACTCATGAGGCAAAATTGGGCTTAGTCATATTACAGGTTGTACATAATCATATACGTCTCAATTATAGCAGCGCAGGTGTTAATTGGATTTTAATTATTTATTTATTAGCTAGAGACTTGATTTTTTCTAAAGCGGTGCCCTGTGTTGCCAGTTTTTTGTCACAGTATGAAGTTGCAGCCAATACATTTTGCTGCCGGATCCATTTACCTCCAGATCTCTAATAAACAGACGCACGGACTAAAACACCCAAAGGATAGTCACTTGCCTCCTTGTTTGATCCCATTCAGGCACCCTCAACCTCATTCCCTGCTTTTCTGAGACATCTACTGTATAATGAAAAAGGACTGGAATGAATATTCAGTTGAACCACTAAAAGGGCGAGAACAGGAAAAATAAGCTAATGGGAAGCAGTGAAGGTGAATAGATGCATCTGGGATGACCCGTCATTCTTGATCAGTGCATTAGTCAAATACTGTAGTCCACAATCCAGCATCACTGATACCAAGCGTAAACATTGATGGGAGAGTTTTGTCGGCTGCTCAACTGCCTGCATTTTTCTGGCACTCAAAGTGGGACGGTTTTACCTGAGAAAACGCTTGCTGTGCTCATCACGCGGCCTCTCTCTGCTCCGCGAGTGCAGAGAGTGGACAACAGGGGGGAGAGAGGAGGAGAAGGCGCCCAGGTGAGATGAGATGTTACCCCGGCCGACGCGCACACACACGCTCGACATCCCTCCATGAGTGATTAACTTCTACCAAGATGATCTTTGCAGGAGGAACCGCGCACCGGCCTCCGCTCCGCAATCACCACACAGCGCTTCCCTCCTCGCTTCATTAAAGTTAATTTGCTGGCTATTGTCCAACGTGGGCCCAGACAGGAAATGAAAAGACGGTCATTTTTGGTCCATATTCTCTAAATATGAGCGAGGGCTATTACCGCAGCCCTGAGCGCGCCTGCAGGGAGTATCATCCTACTAAACATCAGCACTGACCCCGGATGGGCTGGTGAGTGTCTCAAATGCAAATCAGGGCTAAATGTCTTAGAATCACCTCTAATCTCACGTACAGGTGTGGACGCATACACTACTGATGCTGAAGCTGTATTTGCCGTTATGGGTTTTTGTAAGTGGTCACCATGGTGGGAATTAGCAAGCAAACCACCTGTGTTGATTACCCTCTCAGAGATACAGGGATACAAATAGCAGTAGTTAATCTTGTTTAGGGCACACAAATTTATTGTGACAGCTCGGCTGCTTCAACCCTGCAGACTATTGCGGTGTAAATTTAACTGACTGATTGTAAAGATAGAGAAGCAGAGACTACTATAAACTTAAAAAAAGAGAAAAGTGAGAAATAGTTTTGAGTCAACTTTTACTGAATTGGAATTGTTTACTAAAGTTTGAGAATTTTATTTCTGTATTAAACCAGAACACATAATTAGGATATTTGTATGCAAATGCAACATGGACCAAATAGTGAAAGTGTGGGGATGGCTCCAGGTGAAATATGTCTTACAATTTTTCATAATTAACTAATAAACATGCAGTGGGAATTGGACATATTAAAAACGCAGCGGTCCAAGTGTGCAGGCGGAGACACAGAAGCGCGTCCGTGTAGGCATGAAAGATTCCAAAATACGCAACAGCTGAGTCACATTCGCTTGTACAGTCACCTACGACAGATCCCGCGGGGTTAAAGACAACATAACGACACGTTTTGGCAGTATCACGGGTGAAATGTTACATGTCAGAGCATAAATCTGTCCCTGTCCCCCCCCCCCCCCCCCCCCACACACACACACACACACACACAAACACACACACACACACACACACACACACACACACACACACACACACACACACACACACACACACACACACACACACACACACACACACACACACACACACACAAAAGTGTTACATGAGCATTTCAAAGTGTCTGTGTGTGAATCCCAAACAAACCAGTGGCTGTTCTCTCATGCTGAAATAAATAAATGAGTCATCCGTCCATTATCCTAATTGCTTTTCCTCTTAAGGGTCACAGGGTGCTGGAGCCAGTCCCAGCTGTCTTTGGGCAGTGCTGCACCCCGCGAAGCAGCCACACACAACCACGCACCGCACCACGGTCTCGGCCAGTGGCAGGAAGCTGGAGTCCCCCGCAGAGAGAGGAACCTGCTGACCTGAGGATTCACGGGTCCCCATGGCTGCGAGTCAACACCGCTAACGTCTACACCACCGTGTCACCATAAATAAGTCAACTAATCAATAAATAATACCATTGTGTATACATGAGAACAATGTTTTATTAAAAAAAATATATTACTGTGTGTGTGTGTGTGTGTGTGTGTGTGTGTGTGTGTGTGTGTGTGTGTGTGTGTGTGTGTGTGTGTGTGTGTAGGCTCATAATAAGCAAGCCTGGATGACTCCGCTCCAAGCACTCAATAGATTAGTGCTTCATGTGCTGAGTGTTTGCAGAAGAAAATTTCACCAGCCATTACAGACTTGCAGCTCTAATTATGTTCTCTGTGTAAAATGTGTTCTCTCCGGCAGCTCCTCGTCGTACCTCAGCCATTGTTTAGAATGCGTTGATTCTGTATATATTTCTTTCCATTTGGAATCAAACCCAAATTGATTATCGTAGTAATTTTCTGTAATTCCCCATCTAATTATTTGCTCCCTCGGTGCAGGCGTGCGCTCGTTTTCCTCAAGAACTGGAGTTCTGTCCGGAATACATTCACACCTTCCGCGCGCCGCGCGCAGCAACCGCGAGTGCTGTCAGAAAAAGAGATTAAGTGAGAGATGAAGAGGGTGGAGGGGTAACGGACGTAAACAGATGAGTAAATGAAAGTATTCCATTAGGAAGACAAAGTGCTTTAATCTATAGTTAAGCTGCTGTGATCATCATTCTCTGGTGAGCTATGCAGTGACCTATGACCCATAATAGTCAATACAGCAATGCAATAAAACGACACTGCAGCTCATTTTACTTTGCCTTTTTTTCCCCAGTATACATTCATTATTCATTAATTATTGTCATTTGTGTTGAGGGGTTCAAAACACGAACAGACCAGCACAATAGGGAGTTTAACAATTCATAGAAAAATACAGTTCATGTGTTAAAATCCCAACTAATATCATCATAAATCCTATATTACTTTAAGTAATGCCCATCTCGCATACTGTATACCATCATTTACTGCTTATTTACAATCGTCTCTTAATGTTATCAAAAGTCCAATTCACTCAAGTTGCTGACGTTATGTATTAGTGAAAATATTTCAGCACTAAAAAGACAAGTTTAATCTTCCTAGTAGCGCCTGCTGCCCTTGGAGTCCTCTCTTGCACTGAACCAGACACACACCCAATCTCCAGTATTTATGTTTTTTGGACTACCCACTCTCTCTCCTCTAATCTTGTCTGAACTATACTGCCCGCTTTAAAGTGCTGATATAAAACCATTGTTGGCTAGTTTAGTATGGCGACATCATGGAGCCGTAACATGGACTAATTGAGGTCCTGCTAATTGCTAAATTCATCATCGAGTGACACAGAACATGAGTTCAGGTTTAAAAATCTGTGTATCAGTGTACTGTAGTTTTTTGTTGGCAGGATTGAAATATAATAAGATCATTTTATCACTTAATGGTGCATCTTCCAAGGTTCGTGCCAGGACACATGGAGGACTAATTGCAGCATTACCATTGCAGTAAAATCCAAATCTTGGGTTGCTAATATTATACAGAGGGTTGTTCATACAGCTCATTGTGTTGAACCCTGACGATTCTGACACACACTGTATGTGTACTATGTACATAAGAAGCTCTAAGGACGATGACCATCTCTAAACTCGTTTGCCACCGGATGCTTTACGGTTCAGCTAATCAGTGTACAACGCCTCATTAATAATTGCCAAAGCCTCAAAACCTACTTAACATTGTGATCGTAATGAGGGAAACAGCGTTCTCTCCAGCTGCTTCTCTCCAGGAACCAGCTTTGTCCCGTCTTTACCTCCAAACCTCAGGTGGCTCAATCAAGCGCTGGGCCTTTGAAGTGTAACTGACTGCAGGCTCTCCACTGTGTTTGTGTCTGAACAGGTACTATATATGTGTCCCCAGCTGTAAAAGCTCCTAATAGCGTGTGTAGTGTGTGACTGTGTGTCTACACGTGTGCTGCTGAGTTTTCCACCTATGGGTGAAGCATTAAGGAAAGGATTACAAATGTCCGTCTAATCTCGTTCCCATGACAAAGAAGATCAAAAGCCGGATCACGTGACTGAGCTTGTTCCGGTCGACGGGGAGGCTGAAAAACACACACAACAAACCCAGGGACTCGCTCCTATCTGCTGTTACGATCTCGCTATACATTTTCTCTCTATACATTCAGCTTTGGCTTTTACTAAAGCAATCACCGTGACTGATTCACTAATGAAGCTGTAATAGCTGGAATGAATAACTTTGTTGCATTACAGCTGTCGTCGGCATCAGAATAAAATGGATGCCTCAGCTCCGCTGTGTGCAGCCGTGGGCACGTGGCCAAGGGTTTGAAGCCACTTGCACTGGATGCTGGAAGTAGAAGAAATGTAATTTAGAGTTAACATGGGATTCAATTTGAAAGTGCCAACAAAACATACACCGATCCGGCACGATGTCATGGACGAGTTACTGGAATAACACCAATTACCCTGTACATAGCAGGTGAGGTGGATTCTCACGCATTGTGGTGGGGTGGAGGGTATTCAGCCTGGTCTGATACCACAGAAGATCTATGAAAGCATAAACTGCAGAAAATGACTGGCAGCTGCCAGAAGACACAGTTTATCGCAGCATGTTGAGTACAGGGCTGCACAGACACACGCTGGTCAAATTATCCACGCTGGCATCTATGATGTGCAGAATGGCCTGGACACATACAGTATTTATGAATAGGTGAGACGTCATTGAATGCACCTGAGATACAAAGATACAATAATTAAGTACGGGACATTGTTGCTATGTATAATTTTTATGCAATTAGCAAAAAGCTCCAGTAAAATACACAGATCAAACAAAATGGCTGGAATGACATCACGTCCACACGCTGCCCCTTGGATGCACTGCACCTTTAGTGGTAGTTTCATCATGTCACCTCCACGACCACATGTCTGCTTAACAGATAAAAGAAAAGACAAGTGTGCACTGAGACAGAGCGCTCTTCACAAGTCTGATCCTCTAGCTACCCCTCTCGCCAGAGACGGGATTGGGCCAAAGTGGTTCTCCCCCGAGCAGGACTCTCCAGAGTCAGTGTCCAATCAGCAAATGCTAGGTCTGCGCGCTGAGAGGTTCAATCCTATCAGCCTGTGGAGGCGGCTGTGCAGCGGCAGCCCCTGGTGGATCCTGGAGGGCACTTTGATTGGCCACACACACACACACACGCACACACACACACACACACACGCACACACACACGCACACACACACACACACACACACACACACACACACACACACACACACACACACACACACGCACGCACACACACACACACATACACACACACACACACACGCACACACACACACACACACACACACGCACACACACACACACACACACACACACGCACACACACACACACGCACGGTTGAGTTAGTTTATCTTCATTTGTTTGGGGTGGACTCCCATGAGCTGCATCGGTGTGTTGGGTGGTGACACAAACATGATTTAAGTTAATCACATATACGGACGCAGACAAAAAAAACATCATCACTTGACTGCTTTCATTATTTACTAACTACAAGAAGACAGCTCCTTTTTCACTCTCGCCACTGAAGACGTAAACTTTTTCCGGATCACAAGGCAACTGTAAAGATGTTATTCCTACACATGAGCAGATGTGACAGTGTAAACTAAGCTAATGACGTCACACCCTTCGCTCTCTAAGGTGCAACATGAGGCAGGAAGCATAAGTACTGTAACATTAGTGTTTGATTAAGTGCTCTGGATGATAAGGTCACCGCCAGGACACGCCAGCAAAATAAAGCTAGGCCAACTTCATGTCCTATTTAAATTCTTCATTTCTGTGAGTAGCGTTCATGAATATTGATCAGGACTGGGATTTTTCTCCTATTCTGGCAGTTTGTTTTCCCTCATGTCCTTAACAATGTTTATTACCAGCCTTCATTAATTCTTCAAAATCCCCAATTCATCTCTCCTCACTTCTAGGACTTGGGCTCGCGTCCTGCTCGAGCCGATCTTTGTCCCGACGCTAAGAGAATCAGAATCAGTGTTTTGCTCCAGTCCGGCCTGTGCGAAAGCCCCGGAGCGTCCTTTCACGGGACGCGGCTCCCCGTCAGCTCCTGCTTGTGCTGAGTAAGCCTCAATCAACGTGATTAAACATGTAAACAGATTAGAAATATGAATACTTTGTTGTGCGAGGCGATGGACAGCCCCAAGGTGACACGCTGCCTTTGTTGCGTCTGTTGTTGGACAATTTGCTGCTCATTCTCCTTCTTTTATCTCTTCTCCCCGGCTCTGACTGCGTGCGTGCGTGCGTGTGGCACCAGCCTATATCTCCCGAGATGCTCGGAGATGTAGTTGTTTGCTTTCATCCTCTGCTCTCCCCCCCCCCCCCCCCCTCCCCTTCCTGCAGGAGACGCCACCGCGCACTGTACCGATTGCTAATCAGCAACGCCGGGATTAACTCGGCGCCGAAACGCAAACAAACAAAGAAAGTGAGCGGCGCCGCGTCTCCACGTGGAGCTGGCAGGCACTCCCCCTGCTCCGGATCCCTCGCGCCTCGTCCGAACGGCGGGGAGAGGAGAGGGGGAGCGGAACAAAGGCGTAAGCATCCCTTTGTTGGGATTAGGTGAAAAGAGAAAGGCTCTTGTCTTTGAGGCGCCGGGCGCATGTTTCCACATCTAATTTAATAACGTGCCTTTATGCCTCTGAGGTGTAGTGAATTTCCGCTCTTGGCCCAGTGTGTATGTGTGTGTGTGAAAAGCAGACCTTGTGTTTATGAAAAACCCCGGTCACGCTAATAAGTTAGTATCTTACACCATGACCGGAGACAAAGCGAGTCTGAACAAGCGGCGCTGACCTGTGATTTGTCGAGGGGAAGCTGTGAGGACGCACGTTTGTGCAGGGGTCCATGTGTCGCTTTCTGCACGTGTGTTTGTTTGTGACAGTGGAGGCTGGAAATAAAGTTGGCTCCTTATTGGTTTGACTGGGTTTAACTGCGTTTGTTAATTTGCACTCATAACAGGAGTCGTTTCTTTATGTGCCTCTCATCTCTGTTCTGGGTCGCGTGCAAGTGTCGTTTTTACAGCCTGTCTGTTAAAGTCTGCGACGGTTTATGTGTTTTTTGGGGGGAAGAATTGCAGAGGCGACTCCTGAAAGTGTAATCACTCCGGCACATGTTTGCCACATTTAATTCCCTCCTGCACACGTGCTCTTCATCCGAGTGTCATCTCGCCTTCGATGGAGTCGCTTCCAACCGGACGCGTGATTAAAACACGGCCCCTCGCGTGGAAATGCCAGGAACGAATGATATTCAAGCACCCTTGTCTTAACATATTTAGTTTGAAGAAGGGATTTAAAAAAAAATCCAGGGAGGATCAATTTAGCTTCTAATCGAAGTGGCCTTACAGGTGACAGGGAGGGACTATTGACCTTGTGTCAAGCTGAAAATAAGTTAAAATTAAGCATTCAAGATCTCTGGGTCTTCAAGAAGTTTTCGCAGAGATAAGGGTTCTTTTGTGTGGGTCTGTGAGCCATACTTTAGAATCAATTTAGCACTTTTACAACCACCTCATACAACACAGAAAATCAATAAAACTTTAACCAAGACACTAAATGCAACGCTCATTGCTGCACTTCGACCGTGTGCCCTCACTGTGAATCCTGCCCGAGAAACGCTCAGGGTCGTTCTGCTCTGCATCCGGCGTTCGCCTTCATAAAAAACACCACGTTGTCAGTCGGCAGGACAGAGTGTGGACATGAGGGGAGTGGAAGTGAGAGGGGCTGAAACAAAGATGACCAGAAAATAATTAATAAAAGTCCAAGTTAAGCTTCACTTCCCTAAACACCCTGTGACACGTCAAGGTCAGCATTTGCAGGGCCTTTTTCCTCTTTGTGGTATTTGTGTTGTTACCTCCCCAGACACACACACACACACCCACACCTGTGAACCGACAAATAAACACACTGTGTCACCTCTGAACCCTCTGCTAGAGTAATTTACTTCCTTCCTTTAGGGCAAATCTCCAGAGTTAAATCTCCAAGAGAGTGTGTGCTTTTTTGTGAATGTATATCTTGTCTGTGTGCGTGTATGCGTGTGTGTGTGTGTGTGTGTGTGTGTGTGTGTGTGTGTGTGTGTGTGTGTGTGTGTGTGTGCGTGCGTGTGTGTGTGTGTGTGTCTGTGTGTGTGCGTGTGTGTGCGTGTGTGTGTGTGTGTGTTTACTGCATAAAGCTGTGGCTCTCTTTTCAGGCAAACACAGGTCGTGACCCCGCCGTTGTGTGGGAGTGGGGAGTAGCGGTAGGCAGCGGGGCCGGAGCCAGAGAGAATCAGAACCAGCCTCGTGGACCATTTACCGCCAGCTACACAACGCACGCCGCCGGTAGCACGAGAGGGGCAGACGAGCAACGAGCGGAAGGGTTTTTCTTTTTTTATCACGTCAGGACGTCACTAAAAGCAAAAAGCTGTGACACACACAGAGAACTGCGTGTCACGTTCCATCCATCAGCTGGCAGCGCGTGTTTCTGTCTGTCGTGTGTGTTCAGTTCACAGCGACTAGATTCCTGCTACAGTACCTATTTTATTCTGTCAAAGATAAACCTAAATGTCTGATTTGCTGCAATAATTACTCACAAACTTTTAGCAGCTTCACGGTAAATCGATGGAGCTTCACATTTAGGAGCCTAATAAGTTTTCACATCAATGGCTCGTGTAGAAACGAAACGTGAACGAAGCCTTGTCTGGTGCATGTTTTTTTGTCTGAGTTTGGCCTTTGATTGGCCTTTACACTATGGATTAGGGCCTTGTTATTGTCATGGACAGTAGAGTACAGTGTGTGTGTGTGTGTGTGTGTGTGTGTGTGTGTGTGTGTCGGTGTGTGTGTGTGTGTGTGTGTGTCATGAACAGTACAGTACAGCATACATGCAGATAGACCGTCTTCTCATCCTGGTGCCACAGAGCGAATGATGCTATGAGGAAATGCACCCATGCTGGATGGACCTATGCAGCGTCCACACATACATGCATATGTATGGAGCAGCGGCGCATGAATGCACAAACACAGCGAGGGACACGCGGAAGCGGCTCTCCTCTCCAGCCTGACCCTGCGAGCTTGTTGAGCTGTGTGATGTGAATGTGTTATGACACTCTCTGCAGGCATGTAAAATTAAACCGGGACTCCCACAGGAGGAACCGAACATACTTAAGCTGTGATTTCCACTGCTTCGCATACTGTGCGCCCAGGACGCCCCCCCCCCAGACGCGCTCTCACAGCCCAGACATGTACGTGGAGCTGTGGGAGGCGAAAACGCGGCGTTTGCATTATGTATCGGCGCCTTTTCCATAGCAAGCACGCCGCGGCTCCGTCAGCGGGCTGCGGATTATATAAACACACGCTCTGCCTTCTGACCTCCCCTCATTTGTCTCCGCTCACTCTCTGATGATAGATTTGGCCTCATACAGCATCGTCCATCGTTCTCCATCACATACACATTCCCACACAAGTGACTGAAGCAGCATCAGAGCAGATCATGTGGAGGACAAATATATGTGTTTTAACTACAAGCAAAAAAAGTCTGTTTCCATATTATTCGTGAGTACAGTAATAAATGCCACTAATGGTCATTAACTGGAGTTAAATCTACTTATATATACATGTACTGTATATATAAATGGTTGGTGCTTTCACACATGCCGTGGATCCCTGCTTGCTTAATAAACACCTACTGCATAAACCCTCTGCTTGGCAGTCTGTCACACTTCCCCCTCTTCATTAACACCTTGTCATCTACTGCATTGCTCTTTTTATGTTAATATACAGTACATTAAATACTGCTTTGTTGTATTTCTCACGTACTTATTTGGTGTTTTACTGGAAATCGGCATCGTGGCTCTTTTTGTAAAACTTGAAATATTTAAAATAAAAAAAAAAAACAAAAGCAGCACATTGTCAGTTTTGCAGCCGGGTCTGGCTTTGCATGTTCCTCTTAGGCGGCAGGGTTTCAACTAGACGACCTCGGGAATGCTGAAAGCATCTATTTTGCTCAAGAGTCCTTCAGCAAGATACTAAATCCCTGCCATCTTTTATGTGTGCTGCTCCGCTCTGACCCTGTGCTCTGACCTCCCTGTGTTGGGAGGAATGCAACAAGACAGTTTCCAGGTCTGAATTAATGAAGTACCACATTATTACCGGGGGATGGTGTTTAATGGCTGCGTTAAAGCACCCAGGTTTGAGTTAACTGGCTTTAGGAGCAGCAGTACGTACGTAGCTCCCAGAAACCTACTCACAGCCTCTGACTAGAGCAAAGAGGTTGCTGCTAAAGGAAACATTCTGTAAAGTTCGAATATTTCTTCTCCAGGATCGGTGAGGTTATATCTGTTGGACTATTTCAGAGGAATGTTGAACTGTACTGTAGATAGATCATGCACCTCTCCCGCGGTGCCTTAAAAGACCTTGGACATGCTAGTGTGGTGATTCTATTGACTGGGTTGAGAAACATCCACTTCCACAAGCAGCTCTGCTTAAAACCCATTAATATTTTACAAATCATACAGCACATAATTTATTGGAAGACAAACATTTTAGAAGTCAAGAGTCAAACAACGTTACTGATAACTACTGACAAATGGAAGCTTCTCCACACATCAGTACAGTAGCATAGCGAGTTTCTATAGTACATGCTCAGATTCAGTGTTCAAATTCACAGGGTGTCTCTGTTCTCATGCATAGACAATAGCTCATAATGTTCCGCGTCTAAATAATAGAGGACCTGAGGGTAAATGACTCACAAGGGAAAAGCCGACGGCGCCTTGTGCACGTTTAGCTGTTGAATGTGTGTTTTCCTTGTAACTGTTGCGCGTGAGGGAAAGGCGGACACGAACGGATGAACAGACGAACGAACGAGGCAGATGCGGAGACGGGCGGGGGCCGAGAAATGCGTCTTCACGCTCAAAACGCACCTGAAACGCCCACGCGGGAGTCGCTGGCGGGACGAACTCTCCCTCACCTGCGGCGTGTCACGCTTCCTCTGAAAGCGCACCAGCCCGGAGCCGACAGTGAAGGTGGAGCGAGCGAGGTGAGCGAGTGAAAAGATGGAGACCGAGGAGCTTTTAACGTCAGTTGTGCTACTGCACGGGGAGAAAATGTGTGACGTGTATGTGAGCATCTATAAATGCCTTTGCTTTTATTTATTCATGGCAGAGAACCAGTCCTACCAGTTCCATGCTGAACCCCCACTCATGGCTTTTGTAAACACCCTCACACCATACTGGGAGCCCTGGGAGCCCATCATCCTCCCCGCATCCCCAAACGCATCGCTTCGTGCACGGACACATATTTTGAAGGCGCCGGTTCAAAGGCGTCTCCCCCTGCGGGTGGGAAACACTAGTGCAGTGGGTTGTGTTCTCCAGGCGCATGCAGCCTCCACAGGCCAAGTCAAGGTAAAGCTCTAAACACTTTAGCTACTTTGCTTTCTGTGAAAATGGGGGTTTCACCCAGTCACCGGTTTGGCCCAAATGAGAGAATTGAGTTTACAGTGTCCGTTGTGGCTGAGGCTCCTCTCTGCTCCACCTCTCTGCTCTGGTTTGTCATATGGTAGGAGGTGTAGCAGATGGTCCTGCCTTCGTCCCAACAGATCACAGGTAGTGGAGCCCTGCTCTCATTATCAACCCAAATTCAATTATCTAATAAGACGCCTCAGCTCCTATGAAGTTGAATAGAATTGATCTTGATAAGGAGCAGAGACCCGTGAAATCTGCAGGGTCTGTGACCCACAGACCAAATAATAAGAAATACTGGGAAGATAGATGAGGCTGCCATGATGAGCAGAGGCTTAGTGTATGTGTGTGTGTGTGTGTGTGTGTGTGTATGTGTGATATTATCTCTAATATTTAAATACGCTTTTGTTTGTCTGGACGTCTTGTGATTTTACATGTGCGCGTACAGTAACACCCTTACTAACATTACTGCTGCAAGTGAACAGTCGCGCATATGGGAACTAACGACACACACTGTGTTTACGCACTTGCTGCTCCGCTAGCAGAGTCTCTCGGGTCGGCCGGAGCTCCGCACTTGTCCAAAGCAGTGTTCTTTCCCGTCAGTTTGCCTTTTTCACAGGCGGCAGACAATTTGTCGTGCCATTCATAATCCATCCCTGTCCCTGCATAAACAGGCTCCGCTCTAATCTGTCTTTCACCACTCGGGTTTTGTTTTCTCACAGTTGCCCTTCTGAAAATCTATGTAATAAATGTGTAATAGATATATAATATTATTATAAACAGTCACGTATATATTGTGTGTACACAGTGTGTACACATACAGTATGTAGGACACTGATGAGGCACTCCTCAATGATGAACCTGAGTGAACCCTCTTCAGGGGGCGGCTGCAGCCCACAGTCCCCTCAGAGCCACAGAAGACTAACACTGAAGGGCAGATCGGGAAACTGTCGGCTTCACTAACTTTAGAAAGTGTTTAACCAAAGGCTGACTCAACAATGTCCTCTCACTAATATCGGCAGGACAGGAGGAAATCACTGATTGTTCGCCGCAATGGTCCAGTGGAACAGGAGAGTGAGTCAGAGAGGTCTCAGTTGTCTGGTACTGTAAGTCCTCCCGTTTGCAGGAACACTGCGCTCAAAGCAGGAGCCCTCTAGGCCGGCGTGCATCGTAACACATCATCAGATGTCGAGCAGAGCAGCTTAGGCTTATCACAAGTGCATGTGCTGATGCATATCGAAACATCTGCATGTGTGGGTTTTGTATCTTTACCTGCTAAGAGTAAATAACAGCAAAAGGAAATTGTGATTTTTCTGGGAATGCATTTGGTCTGGTTTCCTTGGAAACGGGCGGAGGGGATTAGTAAAGTACTCTGTCTGGTCAAAGAAAGCTCTTTGTCATTCTCTGGCTGTCACACACATTCAAATAGTCCCAGACTTGCTCCGTGTGCTCTTGGTTTAAAATGCAAAGCAGCGGGAGATTAAGAGCCATATTCCTGGCTGTTCGTCTCAGACTTCCATCGCTACTGTTTGAAAACACTTTTTCTGCAGTCGGCCTGAAGTCAATAAAGTTGCCGGGGAGATAAGGCAGTAGGCAGACAGAGGCAGAGCAGGGGAGAGGGAAAAGAGGCTGAGCGAAGCAGACTCGGAGCAAAATCGTGACAGAAAGATAATAGGAGGTCACTGCAGAAACACTTCAACAAACCACAGCCCCTAAAAAAAGCCACTCGTGCCCATGTGTCCAGTTTTCCTGATCTCTGCTTTCACCGCCCCCCTCTCTCTGAGGAAATAAATGGAATGGAATCCTGCTTGTGTAATGAGAGGAGGGAATTGGCCCATGTTCTGAGTTAGGGAGGACCAGGGATGTCCTCCAGAACCTGCTGTGGGAATCCTCTTAAATGTGCATTAAGTATTAAGTGTTAAACATGGATAATGACTGAAGGGACTCGTTTTTTGTGACATATACTGTACTGTATGGACAACTGAAAAAATTGGTTTGACTGGAAACCAGCCATGAATCAACTGGGAAACTGGAACCTGGTTGGAACAATGTTTAGCAGGAAGCAGAAATGCATGGCTTTGATGTTGATCAAAATTCTATAAATGTGGATTAATATAGTATCTTGAAATTTTGAAGGCTTCTGGGGCAAAAGCATGCGTTAAATTAATAAATATATCCATTATTGAATGCATTTTTATGGTTTATTGTCTAAAGAGAAGAAACAACAGATCAAAATGTAGAGCTCAAAATGTCGCTTTGACACCTGTTCAATCAAGTATGTTGTATGTGTAAAAATATAATATGTGGTTAATACTAAAGCATCTGCATACTGAAGCTTTTTCAGACCAATATGAAACTGAAAAGCTGCAGTTACAGAACACGGTGGAACAGCAATTAGGCTGCAATAAGCATGGAGTCGTTCCGTGTGGAAAGTGGCTTTTGAAGGTTCTGATGCTTTTGCTGACTTCAGGGTTCTACTTTTAGCTTCTACCTTAAAAGCTGCTAATAAACGTAGAGTAACTGTTGATGGTGAAACAGCATCAAACGCAAGTAGAATAGCATTAATATTCTGTAGTATAATATAAAATAATGTAATGATATATAATACAGAAATGACCTGACTGTTTAAGGAGTGTGTGCTTGTGTTGTAGATATTCAAATTCATCACATCTCCCAAATGAAAACCTAATTATCACGACATGTCATTACTGGAAGATACTGTCATGGTAAAAGAAAGCCTAGTACAGTGAAGCACCTTTCAGATGAGGCTTAATTAAATTGCCACAACCATGTGAAAAGGGGAAAGTAAAAAAAATGACAACAGCAAATAAAAAAATAAACTACCGTGAAGACTGTTTGCAAATGCGACTTAAATTACCTTCAACCGTAGTAATCACTTGTTTGCAGTACATTTAGGGACCAGTCTTAAACACTTCCAAGTATTGCTTTGTGTCCACTGTGAGAACAAGGAGCTTTCTGGCTTATTAAGTATGTGGGTGGTTTTGTAAAAAAAAAAAAAAAAAAAATGCAACCATATTTCTTTAGCCTAATTGACAGATTCGATTGTTCATGTGAAGCACTGTGCCAGTCTGAGGAGTCCATTTATGTGCCAGATGGAGACAAATCGCTGTTGATTCCAGCAGCGGCGCTGATCATGGACACACTCACACTCAGGTAGTTCTGTCTGCCCACTGCAGCCGCCAGCCACTATTTCACCTAAATGGCTTTGATATCAAGATGAAGACATCACGGGAGCTCTTAAAGTACCAAAAGTTATTTATTTACAGTAACTTTAACTGAGTCTGCCTAACTGGAGCGGTAGGTCAGCGAAGCGTGACTGCTTCGCGCCTGCATCACGTTCCCAGTGGGCCTCACCTGCTTTACACTGGGAGTGAGTGGCAAAACGAGCAGACACCTGCTGCCTCAGGAAGGAAACCAGCATGAAGCGTAAACAGCTAAAACAGGAGGCAGCTGCACTTTGAATCGCGTATCCCACACTCTATACTGTTATTACACTGTTATTAAATGTGCGATGCTGTATATCACTATAGTTAATATTTATCAGCGCGTCTGGTATTGTGAAGCCTTTAGTTCTAAAACCTCTTTCAGCCCTGTCATTAACACACGTTTCCTCCAGTCTTGCTAAAAGAAAGAGAAATCTTCCCAGCAAACAAGCGCCTTGTCTGATCCGGAGAACAAAAGCATTTCCTGACGGGACGACACAGTCGACGCAAACATAAAGCATCCCGCGTGTCAATTAAGCCAGCGTGTGCTGCCACGCGCTGCTTAGCCGCTGTTTGTCCACTGACAGCACCCATATTGTAGAATTATCGCCACATTATCCACTACAAGACATTTATAACTGACGTGTTGTAACCGGCTTTAAAATTCATACCCTGAAATGGCTGGGTAATTATTCCAGCCCTTTTCCTTTCACGTTAGTGGGAGATGACTTTCAGAGAGAGTTACGTTCATTTTGATTATGCCCACTCTTTCATTTTGCTAGTGGTGTAACACAATAAAAGCTCCACGCTGGCCCTGTTTGTGCTGCCTTTGTCTTTGTCCCATCCAGACTTCATGCTGATATAATCCCTGTGCTTTACCAAGACAGCCTGTCGTTTTTTATGATGAAACCAGATGAGATTTAGAGAGGGATCTGAGCGGAGGCAGTGAGAGGGATGTTTTTTCTTTCCTCCCCCGATGCCCCAGTGGAGGAAGTACAACGTCCGATTTTCATTTCGGAGCGAAAACTTGGGGGAGACTGAGTTATGGACTGACAACAAAAGCTCTTTTACTGCCCAGATGTACTCTGTGTCCATTTTGCTCCATCTCACTGATGATTTTCCCTCCGCCTGTCTGACATGTTTAGTCGTCTGCCCGCGGATCATTGCATTTATCCATCTGTCTACCTCTGAGTCACTTTGTCTTTCAGCTTGTCCTCGTGTTCGTTTGCGCTTTAATCTTTGTTCCCTGTCAGAAGTTGAAGAAGTACAAAGTAATTCTCTTGTCTTTACTATTGACTCCTCACCCTAATAACAGATGCAATGTTCAGTTCCCTGCTAAGTACAGCTCAAGCACATGATGCACCTGTATCATCTTCCCTTTGCATTTCTACTGGAGTGCTGGTATCAAATAGACCTTTATGCCTCAAACACGAGTTTTACATTTGTGGTGTCATCAAATTGCCTTTTGTAGGAAGATTATTTGGTTGTTCAATATACTGGAGCTCTCCCCAGGCAGCAGTCATGATTTTGATACATAAAGATAATTACCCAGCAGCAATCATCTCAGAGATGCTTGGAGATGCGGCGTCGGAGGTACACGCGACATTATTGCAACCCTATGGGAATTACCTTGACGCCTCCTACTGCATCTGTGCTGTGCTTTGTGAGGTGGAGGGAGGGGAGGAGGGCGGTTGTTTAATGTGCGCTGTTCGAAGAGGAGGGTGAAGGATAGACATAAAATCACAAACCCATGGTATTTGTGAAGGGGTGAGACGGTGCAATGTGGACGATGCAGTCGGAAGGATCGTGAAATGTAAATTAAGAGCTTTTCCGGGGGCCTCAAGACAGACATAATTTTAAATGTTTTGATTTTATGTTACTCACTTAAAGAATAAAGGCAGCAAACAGTAACATAAAAGTAATTCCCTCTCGTATATATTTCCTGGTCATATCATATAACCAAGCTTGGATCGCATACAATCTGAGCTAAAAATAGAAAAAAGATGAAGAGGAAGGAATTCTGCATTAGTAGAATCTCTGACCACATTACTACCACTGATCTGGCTCTCAAATCATTTCACAGGAAACCTATTCACTCTGCTTGATTTTGTCTCCTGGGAAAATAGCGAACAGTGGAAAAGATGCTCAGGCAGTAAACAGCAACCGAGCAGAGGCCATAGATCACATAGACACAGTTTCATTGAATTATTCCAATAAGAACGAAAGAGCAACGGCATTTTGCAACATGTATTCCCATGAAAATAAGATTCCACCAGAACACGCGTTGTTGAGTTGGAGGGAGCCATTACGGCGTCACAACAGCCACCGGCACTTTTGTTCGCATTATTGTGTAGCAGTGAGATGCAGAGAGAAAACGAGTGGATGGGAAGAACAAGAGGGAGAGAGAAATGGAGAAGTCGGCTGAATAAAGAAGGAGATAAGGAAAGGCAGGACACGGAGCGCGTGAAGAAACAAAACTGAAAGGGAAAATAAATAACCGGAAGAGATAACAATATGGTGACCGAAGGGCAAACGTGATGAACGAATGCATCAACCTTATTGATTTTACCGTAGCGGGTTTCTATTGAGGTCAGAGGACAAATGAGTGGGCCCAAAAATTGCTGCATGCTGCATGTAGCGAGCTCGCAGGCGCACAACACACAAAGTCTGGTTCATTGACGGCGAAATGCACGGACGCGGCATTCGCGGACTCACTGATCTGCTTCAATTCTTTAGGGAGGCATTCTTTTAGTGTTTTTCTGTCCAGTAGTTTAAAAACCGTGTAGTTCAGTCGTAGTCGAGTGTGAAACCCGCGTATGGTTGACATTTCACCCAGCGTGTTGCTAAGCTGTGTTACATGATTAGAGCGGCTCTGAGGCCTCATAATTCTCCCCACTAATAAAGGCGAGACGCGTCGCCACGCCTCTTGTCCGTCACTATATCAACCCTGAACCAGTGCACACAGGGGTCAAATCTCCTCCTCTCTGCGTTAGCGGTGTGTGTTGTATGTGCCAACTATTTTTAATAATCTGTGACATAGCAGCAGGTGATTTAAATTCAGCTTTTAAATATTTGTTTTTATTTCCAATGCTCTAATACCATTGTCATAATCTTCATCATTTTGTTCGAAAGCACCTGAGGAACATAGATCAGGGTTCGTTGCTGCATTAGGACACTGGACATACATCAGTAGGAAAAATTATCTGTATACAGTATAAAGGGAGTTAATAATCTTCATCCTGTAAGATGTTGTTTAGTTGTGGTATTAATGTCCTTATTTAAAGGTTGACGCGGACTCCAGCTTAGCCTTTATTGGTTGTGCTCAGGTTCCCACAGCAGTGGGTCAAAGGTGAGGGAAACATTGTGGTCTGGCTTCATATGAAAAGGAAATACACTCACTTCACACACGCAATGTATTTATTAACCTTTAAACCAAACCACAGGTCTTCTTTAACCTCATACAAAGTGTTTTGGTCGATTGAACTTGTTCACGCGTGGGATTCGGAAGTCGGGAAAAAAGTGCAATATCGGCGTTGTGAGGATTTTCTCACTCGCCTCTAATCCGTGAAAGAAGCGCACACGCGTGTTTGCGTCCGTCTGAAGCCTTCGTAGTCACGCGGAGGGCGTCCGTGCACTCGGTTCACGTCCAGCTGATGTGCACTGATTGAAAGGCGCAGCGTGTTTACGCGCTGCCTCGTAAAACGCTTTAATCAGGCGGTGAACTCATCTAATTCAGGGGACGGTTTCACACGCAGGTGTTTAAAATTAAAATGAGCTTGAAACGTGTGACAGTAGCAAAGGTGGGAACTAATCCTTTAACAAATATTACACTTGTTCTTTGTAAAGATCTCACAGAATCAAACAAGCAAATACATATTACACATCATTAATAATTCTCCTCTATGTTATTTAGGTTTTCTCTACATGGCCTTGCTGTGTTCCGAATTGGGCTCAGTGTCAAAGCTGAACCACCGGAGACTGTTCTCCCTGATGGTTTAATGCACCCACTGAATCACACTGAGTGGAAGGTGAAAAATATGAGGTACAGACAGGACACAAGATGTAGCAGCGCTGGGACCTGCTCCTGGTGACAGCTATTGGGATGGAGCTGTTTACGGGTCCTGGATCCACCACCAAACAGTCGCTCCTATACTTTTTGCCACGATTTTGTCCTTCTGCCATCCGAGGGCCACGTTGCCTAATTGAAAGCCTTTGAGCATTACGGAAAGACGTGATTCTAACCGCTCGGATTTGTAAAGCTCTCATTTTATGGCAGAGGTTTAACTCGGCACAAATCTCTCTGACAAGAATGAAAGCCATGAGCGGAATTTATTGCAAAAAGGATTTAATTTGCTCGTGCATTAAAATAACCCCCGGATCCTGGGACACGCGGCTTTCCAAATAAAGCTGCGTCTGCTCTTTATTAAGCCAACATGACACAAAATGAAATAAATCAGTAAAAGTATAAATATTTGACTTTAATGACATTGTCTGAGGCCATTTCTACAGTACCTGCACAGATTAATCAAATCACGCTCCCTCTTTTCCCTGCACTTCCCTGGACCTTGTCAGCATGCAGACAGAAACAGCTCAGGAGATGGAAGGATGGAAACTCTGGATCTGTGTATTTAACAGTCTATGAGTGCTTTAAAACCAACATGCCAACTTTCCTAAAGCATCTAGTTTAAGAGGAAACATTAATGCAGACTGAGGTATTATTATCACAGGCGACATTATGCAAGACATGCTAAGGACAAGCAGAGCATTGTGTGTGTGTGTGTGTGTGTGTGTGTGTGTGTGTGTGTGTGTGTGTGTGTGTGTGTGTGTGTGTGTGTGTGTGTGTGTGTGTGTGTGTGTGTGTGTGAGAGAGAGAGAGGCCCAGGAGGCAGAATGACTTTTTACTTTCCTTACCTTCTAACATGGGTATGTTGTTATGTGTATAAACGACATATAAAAAACATACATGTAGATAAAACCGAAGGTCTTGTATATAGACAATTTCAACACAAGCAACTTTCAGTTGTGTAGCATTACAGTAAGAGATAGAGGTGTATTATGTGGGCACTTTATAGCTACAGATGGGCACAGCCATGAGTAAAACTTGTGTGATCAAACCTCAGAACTAAAGTCATGATTGGTTTTCTAGTTTTTCCTACGTGTCACTGGTTCCTGTTTTTCTTGTGATCCGTGGATATGAGTCGTTCATCTTATCTTGGATGTTTTTTTTTTTTTCGGCGTAAATGGACCTTCTCAAAGCGACATCTGTGCTCCACTGCATTAGCAGATTTGCACCCTCTTGTGGCCAATGTTATTAGAATAACATAACTTTCAGCGTCAGAATTGGCATTTGTGTGCGTGCGTGCGTGCGTGCGTGCGTGCGTGCGTGCGTGCGTTCGTGCGTGCGTGTGTGTGTGTGGCCAGTGTGGCTTCTGCTTTGACACTTATCCAAATTTCACGGTTTAATGAATGTGCTTCAGCCGCGTACGCTGTCCCGTGTCTTGGTCCTCGCTTGGGTGTGGGCTGTTTGCTGAATGTTGGGGAAACAGTTGGGTGGGAGGCCTGAACCGGTAAACAGATTGTGGACGCTGATGAACAGCATGCTTGCCTTGAACCTGCAGAGACGAACGTTGCAAGGTGTGTGTGTTTTTCAGTGTGGAACACCCGTGTGTGTGTGTGTGTGTGTGTGTGTGAGGGTGGCATACATCCCTCTCAAGAAACAGCAGATGGTGGCGGCACAGCGGAAGAAAAAACTGTCATTAATGTAAGCTTAGTCTCTGTACCAGTGTATCTGCTAACCTGTGTATATCCCAGAGAGAGAGATGCAGATGGAGGCAGTGATGGGTTGACAGAATTCAGACTAAAATGCTTCAAATCCATCATTAAGAGAGAAAATGCTGGTAAAAAGTGATGGTCTCAGTTTGAGTATGATCTTCACTTTGATTCTAGTATCATTATTAGTGTTGATAAATCATTTATCCTAACTATTATTGTGTGGAACTTTTTTTTTCAGCTCAAGAGCAATAGGATCTGTACATGGAGACAAGACAGAATGGCGACCAGCGAGGGTAAAACTATCCAGAACACAGTGAGTGGGTGAGCGAAAACTGCATCATCGTCTCTGTAACAGGAGGAGCTCGCCACAAATCTCAGGAAAGTCTTCACATTTGAAATGCCAGTTATTTGTAAAATGAAACCATAGAAGTCAGGTCAAGTTATTTTTGCATTCCTTCTTAATACTGAGCTTGTGATGCACCTGGATAATCTATTATGGAAGGCTAAGATCTGTATCTGTATCACACACTTCACCTCAGTGGAAACACACCCTGCGCCCCGTTTGACCTTTCACCCAGTGACAGGTGGGATCTGCTGCGGCATCCATGCAACCAACAGCAAACAGTCAGTGTAGCTGCAGGCTCATGTACTGCAGTGTTTCACCACCTTAAGGCTTGAGCTAATGTTTACTCCCAGAGTCCTGAACGCTGAAGCCCCAGACACCTCCACAGTCACTTCAGCAGAGCCAACGCCAGCTTCGAGCTGTATCAGCTCCAGTAGCAGTAACTAACTGTACATCTAACCACGGTGCTACCTGCCGTCCAGTGGCCACAGCCAGAATGAGAGCAGTTAACAATCAGACTAGAGGCCATCCTTCAGTGTAAAAACACGAGTGTTGTGAAGAAATGCAAAAGTAGCTCACTTCCTGGAATCTTATGGGACTCTGCAGTTACAGGCTCATTTAAAGTGGGAAAAAAGCATGTTTACAGCGGCGGAAAGCGTGAGTAATGAACTGTAACGATCAGCAACCACAGTGGGAATTACAGTAAAATAGAGCCGAGTGAAGTGGAGTTTGGGAATGGTGCGATAAGGTGAGGTGCGAACAGAGGGAGGGAGGGACGGCAAGAAAGGATTAGCCATATGCCGAGTCTGAAAGTTTGAATAGCTAATGCAGGAGAACAGATAGGAGAGTATGAGAACGTACGCAGAGGCTTAGAAGAAGAAGCCCAGCGAAGAAGTTTGAGTGGTCGGAGGAGAAAAACCCAGCTGCTCGTGAACATCAGCCTTTTTTTTTTGTGTTCGCGAACCCTCACGCAACACGTGTTTCTGCCTTTTCGGTGGGTTTTATAAGATGTTGAGCTAATTTAATGCGTATAATTTTTTATTTTATTGGGACCATAAAGTGTAGGGCCGTAGCAACACACTGTAACCGTAAAGGGAGCAGATGTGCTCGCTGCTCGGCCGCCGCTGCTTTACGAGCTAGAAAATGGAGCCGCGGACGCCGCAGCCTCGCACGGGTGGATCACGCGGCGCGTGAACGGAAGAGCCACGCGTGGAGAGGGTTGCTGGTATTTATACACGCGTTCGCTAAGCTCTGTGCTGGACAAATTATACCCCAATAGCAGGGTCATTGATACGGCTGCTATTTACTTCACCAATTTGGTTTAATTTGGTGATTTAAATGAGCTGTGAAATGGTTAAAACACCCTCAAAACGAGGGTCTCATCAATCAAATGCAATAAAAGAGTAGATTACGGCTTTTATGAACTGTGGGGGGGGGGGGGGGGGGTTCTTATTACGCAGCTAGCTAAGAGTCAAGGTGTAAAACTACACATTTCACTGTGTCTGCACTCAAACCACCGCCTCTGTGCAACACGCTCTGCTTCCATTGGTTGCTTCATTGCTCTGAGGTCTTATTTGTGCTGGGAAAATTTACTATTTACATACAGGCATATTTACATGCTGTGTTTGCCTTTCTAATTAAAACCATCATTTAGGGGGACGACACATCGTTGGATTGCACCGGGCCTTGCCACATTAAGGGGAGCAGTCCCCACAGGACCACAGTTCAGTAAAACCTCCACACTCTGACACCGGCACCAGCACAAACGTGATTGAGGCAGTGATTGAGTTCACTAATTCGAACAGTCTTTAGTGGCGCTGCTCTTTGTGAAAGATATAAAGCCGGCCGTGCCCTCTTATAGCAATAGGTGGGTGGTGGGTATTTTCTGCTCCCGCTCCCTCAGAGCCACATTAATCTCCCAGCATGCTTTAGTGGCCCAGCGAGGGCCCTCCACAGAGGTGGCCGTCGAGCTGCCTGCTGCCCGGCGCCTTCGCAAAATACGCGAAGCCTCTGTTTGTGCTCGTGCGATGGCAAATCTGTGGCCCATGAGTGCTAGGATGAAACTAAACCCCACAGACGGGACTAATGAGGAATTTGCGAGGCTCGCGAACACGAGCCACACGCGCGCGCAGACAATCTCCGCCACGTCGAGCCCCACAGCTTGGGATTAGCTTGTAGGAGTTGCTAAATTAATCTTGAGAAAGGGGTCATTTGGGTAGAACGCCGCGTCGTTGCTGTAAACGAATCAGCTAATCAGCAAAGCTGGTGTGCACACAGGCAGCCGCTAAGCTCCCATCTGGCTACTTTATCTGTCAGAGGTCTGTCTGAGCCTCTGTACCCGCTTCTTGTCATGTGTACTGGCCTGTGTGTGCGTCTACTGTATATACAATACAGTCTTTGGTATAGTGCAAAGGTGGACTAGTGAGGTGTCTTGTTCAGGGACGCCGTAGGCAGGGATGTGTCGAACCGGGGACCGTCTGCTTCCCTGGCCGATGCTCCACTCATTAAGATACCAGGCCAGTGTGTAGTCGGAGTTCCTGTACTGCTTTCACTGGTACAACTGCCCATTATATCAAAGCCAGACGACACAGCCAAGGAACAGCAGACAAACAGACGTTCTAGAGCTGAAAATGTCAGCTGAAATGAATGCTGTCATGTCATGCTAATAGTGAAAAGTAAATGTAGTCACCATTGTCTATGTGGACCCATGATAGAGACACAAATACACCTATACCCATATCTCTGTTAATTTTAGACCCTATTGCATTCTTCTTATTCTTTGACTGTGTGAGGAAACTGGAGTAAACCCAATAGACAGATGGACGACATGCAAACTCATCAGAGAAAGGAATCAGACCCAGGACCTTCTTAATAAACTTTACCTTTTTGCATCATAATACTGTATGTTTAGCTTCTAACCATCAGTTTTTATTGTGTTGTTCCCTTCACTGCATTGGTGTTATTTTATTTATAATATCCAATATCTGGTACAAAATGGTCTACTTCAAATTTATTATTGTTTAATTTGACTACTACTAAATTCCTTCTCTCTTTGTATTTTGGTCTTTACCACAACATGAACTGTATCTCCCCTTGGATTGGATTTGTCTGCCTTAAATTCCATTCAGTCAGGTTAGCCAAATGACATTTAATCCCAGAGCTGTCAGACTGTTATTAATCAAGTTCCCAGAAAGTTGAGGAGAAGTTGACACACAGGACACACAGAGAATCAATAAGCATGTTCACCTGATTCTAAGTGGTTAGTAGCAGAAGATTAGACAACATCTTTGTGTGCTCCCATTCAGGCCAATGCACTTCCCTGCACTGTGTATAAAACTAATTTGATTGTTTCCTTTGCAAATACATTTTGAGGCCTGCACATGTACCTGCTATCCAAGTAATAAGACTTTTAAGACATGGCTGTGCGAGGGTCATGGCAGATTGTCCTAGACAAGAGTGTGTGGCCAATCTGTGTTGATTCAGTGTATAATGTTATGCAGCCTTGAGCTCTCAGGGAGATTATACTCAGAAGGACTGATTAGTCATGTTGTCTTGATTTCAACAAGGCTTAGTTTAGTCAGTTCAGTTTATTTTCACAATGTTTATACCTTTTATTTCATATTCGGAGCGTACATAAAGCTAATTTCCAGATAGGGAGATGCAGATTGGCTTGTGATTAAATGTTTGTTGATTTAATGGGTCTTTGTCAAATAGTACTGCAGGTTTAAATGTGGGGAAAGGAAGCATCATGGATTTGTTACACCTCACATAATTTACAAAGAGGACACAGCTTAGGACAGAGTGGCTCATTTGTTATGGCGCTAAGACATTATTGTTTGGATTATTCATGAAGGACGACCTGGTTCAGATGTAGCCGTCGGCTGTCTGTGGTTTAAACTCCACAACTTGTGTGTTACTGGTGGTCCTGTATCTGTTTTTTAACCATCTTCTACAGCCGAAAGCTCAGAAGCCATCAGTTACTGTCCACTTGCAGAAACATCACCCAAAAACTGGAAAGGGAAAATCAGGATCGTATTAGATAATTCAGTCGGACAATGGGCGGTGTAGAGAATCATATTGCGGTGGAAATCATTCTAATGACGTCAACCAATAACGCACCAGAAAGTTTGCACGGTTTCTTTCTTTCTCATTCACTCTAAAAAACTATATATTCAATCTTTCTCTCTGCTCGTCTTCGCTGACAAAGGAAAAGCAGCAGTATTATCCGATACTATCGATAAACTCAGCAGCAGGGAGTTCGGTGAAAGCAGGGCAAAACCTCATACAAATCTCATCTGTCAATTGAAAATAGAATTCAGGTAATTTTTGCTTGTTTTCTTACTTGGGGGAACGTGTACCGGTGCTGTGCCATTTTAGGTCTGTCTGCTATTGACCTATGCACAGAGGGAAAGCAAGAAAAGAAAAGATGGGACAGAAAAATATGAGCTGCTACTCTATTGATTCAAATAAAGGCTCAGTGAAAATAAAAGCCTGATAAAATGGGGTTTAAAGGGGGCTTTGTAGAACTACAGTAAGAGACAGATGAGGAAAAATGTTCCAATAAAATGCAAACAGTAAGGTCAGACGCACGTGTTTGTTTAGTTTACCCAACAGGTTAAAAGCTGCTGTAGTGGATCTTCAGGTGGATTATCATTTGTTATTTATTGCAGTTTTTTATTTGATGGTTAATGTTAAATTCACCAATAAAGACAAAGAACTGACAGTCAATTAAAATGAAAATATGCAGAGTCTTGCTCTTTTTTCCTGGAAATGTTAAATATCTGTTCCCTCTGTATCTGTATTTGACCTCCCGCTCGCTTTCTATTCAACGATTAATCTGAGTCAATTAATGTTCTTTAACACTTGACTAACTTTAATCAAACATCAGGGCTCATCCTCTCCTGCAAACATAAAAACATAAATCGTGTGTTAAATCTCTCAGCTTAGTATTTTACAGCATTGTTGACTTGCAAACAATATTAGGTCATTTTAGATCTGCACAAAGCAGGAATCGGCTGTGAGTCACACATGAAAGAGACCAACAACCATCCAACAAAAGGACACTGACATTGTGTATTTCCAGTCCAAATACACTGCATGAAAAGCTCCACTTGTAGACAAACTATCGACTGCTCATTAGTAACAGAAACTAATGTGTATCTGAAGGTGTTAGTTCAATCTTTATTGTATACATCACGCATAGATCTTAGTGGCAGGACATGTAGCTGTAACCCCAGAGGGATCGCTCCTCCGCTCTCCATCGCTTCACTCCTGGCATGTGAATAGTCTTTTGGTAGCCTCACCAACACACAACTGTTACATGTAATCAGTGTGAATAATTAAAAAGCGGGGGCGCTTTAAATATCCATTAATGGCAAAGTTTCAATCTCGGTCCCTGATTCAACGTGTGTGCCTGCGGATGAAGAGAGAGAGAGAGAGAGAGAGAGAGGGCACAAGCGAGAGAACGAGAGAGACCAGAGAGAGAACCCATCGATGTCATTTGTTCTTATTAAAATGATTTCAGAGGAGCAATTAACCAGACTGGTGACACTATAACCATTCCCAGACAATCCAGCAGCCACAATTCAGGGCCCAATAAAGTATTCTTTACTCATGATTACACAGGAGGGACTTATTAAGAAGACCAGGAAATAGTTATTAGGAATTCTGGACGATTATGACCGGGATTCGGTCCAAACCTCTAGATTCATTAAAGACTCAATCAGCATCATATAAATACAAATTAAAGATATAACAACATGTATATTTCACATTTGTGTGACTAGTTTTTCAACTGGTCACATAAATGAATGAAACTACCTAACCATTTGTTTTTGCAAGTATAAATGAATAACAGTGGGTTCCCGTAAGTCTTAACCAGCTCCCTGAACAAGTAAAATGTTTATAAAAAATTATGTCAAATCAGACAATAATTCTAAAAAGCAACATCTCCAACTTACTGTATCATGGTGTAAAATATGTGAAATCATAATAATAATGAAAAATAATAATAATAATAAGGAAAAAACAAAGACTAAACATCGCCTTGATCCTGGAATCTACTGGAGCCACTCTTCCAGTGTCTTCTCACTACTGGGACCAATTTAGCCTTGGCTTTCCACAATCCACTCCACGTTCTCTTCCAGGCCCTGCAGTGCTTCCCAGCTTCTAAATGTCTTTATCTTCATGTTGATGTCACCTTGTTCCCGGATAACCAGCACTTTGCCTGGTCGGTCAGTCAGTCAACCTGTGGTTGGATCAGGCGTTCCCACGGGATCGTTGCCCCGTTACACTTCCTGACTTTCTGAGGAGTCTCCCACGTGGGTGTGGAGGGTGAAGCTCATCGTCCATGCAGATGTTCCTGCACGCGAGGGGATCTGCTTGGTTGGGCCTTTTCTGCCTGCATCTGCCTCCTGCCACCGCGTGCTGCACAGTCTCTGAGGCCACTTTGCACAGTCTGCCCCTGGGATCTTGTCTGGCGCGGTAGACGCCTGTTTCTATTGATCTGGTGTTTAAGGCCTGTTGCTGTGCTGCTATGATCAAAGCCTCCGTGATGTTTGTTACTTCAGCCTTTTCTAGCCACTGCTAGGATTTTCCCCATGTACAGTATCTCTGCTCCTGCCCTGAATTCTAATCTTCAAAGACTTGTTGGATGTAAAGGAAGCTGTGTGTTACTCATTAAAACAAAGAGGTCTGTCACACTGCTGGAAGCTGCAGCATTGTTGCTTTAGAAAGTACTGTATGACACTCATTAGTCAGTAACATAAGGTTTTCTTCATTGCAGCACCTTCATGTATCACCTAAATAGCCTGGTCACATCCATCATGGATTTACTCTCGATCTGGTGTCTTCTTCTTCTTCTGGACTTCCTCCATTTCACATTTTCAATGTTCTCCTTGAACGTTCAAAGCAACAAATTTGCTGTCCTGATGATTTGTTGTTTGTAGACTTTCAACATTTCAAAAAATTAAAATGTGTAAAATGTAAATAGGTGTTTTGAGATGAAACAAAGCAGGAGCATTTTTTAGTAAATGCCTCAGGCTATCAGAAGTCGAAGGGTCTACCAATATTTTGAACACATGCAGTTTTTTTAAACCACTCAGTGGAATAGTTTAAATTTAAAATAATGAATTTCTAACAATTATAATATAATAGCTTCTACACATCACGTTGTGTACTGTACCACATTGCATCAGTGCCTTTGTACAAATGGTAATTTGCAAGAGGAGAGAAAAATAACACTTCTGATATTTGGCAACCTGAGGCGCCAGGTTTAAAAGGTGCAGATTGGGTTTAAGGATATGGTTGTGGGTTTATATATGGGTCGATAAGAGCGAAGATATGAGCTCCAATGTAAAATCTTTGATGTAGGGTTGCCCCGAGCCACATATTCAACCCTGAACACCTTCATGCTCTCAAGTGCATGTTACGACATAAAGGTTACGCAAAATAGGAAAACGCAAAATACACTAACAAACAAGAAGATTCTACTTTACCTAAACAACTAAATCAAGGTTATATTTGAGCTCTAACATGGAACCTGCTGCGCTTTGATACACGAGATCTAATTTCTAACCGCTGTTTCTTTAAAGGCAGTTACTTTCTAACACAGTATCGAGACGATCAGAGACGATCTCATCCGTTTCACGCCGCTCGCTTAGAGGTTCTTGATGCTGTTACCATGACAATGACTACAATCGTGATTTTGAGAATTCACTGATCAATGATAATGAGGCTAATTTAGAAACCTTTTGAACAAGATGTTGGTTGATTACGTTTTTTTCTATTTTGTTCAGAAACCTACTCCCCAAATGAGCAATCCAACATTTTAAATACTGCTCATCATATTTTGATTAGACTTTCTCTGTCTCATGAAAGGAGCTGCTGTATAAACCTTTTAATCTGTTTCTCTCTGTATTTGTTTGCACTCTTATGCTTCCTGTGATCTTTATGCTGTCTAGTACCACCTTCTCTCTCTCCTTCTCTAATTCTCACTTTCCATCTCTCTCTGTCTCGCTTTCTTCACAGCTCTCTCTCTCTGCCATTCCACCCAAGTTTTCAGGTGTAAGCCAAACACCCTGATAACTGCGGTGGCTCAAATTGATGTGACATGTTTCAAATTTTCTCCAGTCCTTTAATACAGCATCTCCCCTCCTAGTCCCCACCCTCTCACTTTTCAATATCCCGCTCCCTCGCTCTCTTACAGGGAGGTGAGCTATTCTAAAGCTAGCAAAGTGATTCCATTCTGCAGGCTAGTTATTAAATTTGTTTGCAAATCTCTTCCCCTCTTGCCACCCACCACCCCTCCCTGGATCCTTTCCTGCTCTCCTCCGTCTCTCCACTCGTCCCTGCTCTTGGCCCTCTGCCAGAGTCCCGGCTCTCATCAACATTCAGACCCATAAAACCTACAACAGCGATGAGCAACAGAGAGAGGCAGGCCGGTGGATAGACAAAGAAAGAGGGAGTGTAAGCCAAAAGAGAGGGTTGAATAACAGATTATTTCCTAGAGAAATAGCCCAGTGCTATATTCTAAAACATGGAGCACACTTTAATAATCTCTTTTATTACAGCAATTTGTTAGTGAGCCCCTTGTCAGCACTAAGGTGGTGGAAGTGAGGGGCAGTGGATGAGGAAAGGGAGCAAAGGAGAGAGCTGGCTGGTGAATGCCAGGAATGATAACACTAATGAAGATAGCTGGCTGAGGCCAGCACATCTCATACATCTAATAGATACACTGCTAGATGAATATTTATAGTGACAGTAGATTGGAGAGTGGAGAAATGGAGGATTGGAGGCCCAGACAGAGTCGCAACCTATGTCATGTGCCAGGCAAACAGCAGAAATGGAGGGGAAATCAAACGGCATCTCAATGCCGCAAAACAATCCAGGAGGAGATTATGGAAATTCTACCTGAGACCCTGTATTTGTAATAAATGTGGGGTGGGTTCATGTATTTATGTATAAAATAAATCAAATGTGAATACTGCCTCATAATGTTTCTATGACCGCATGCGTGTTCAGGCAGTGGGCCGAGAAAGCAACAGCCACCACACAAACACAAGTCCACCCCAGTAGCAGCGGATGCGGGTGGACAGGTGAAATATTTAGAACATTTTACACAATAAGCAGGGTGGAAAACAGCATCATGTTGCTCAGCAAGCTGACCGTGGCAGAATGCCCAGCTCAATGCACCTCAGGAGAGCACTGACAAAGAAAGCTAGCAACACTTCAGAGGATAATAAGGCAGATGTACGCCACATTTACCCCACTTGACAGGCAGGAAATCCAAATTGAAGGCTCAGCCAGGACCAGTCGGTACCTCATAGCGTGAATGGTTTACGATTCATCCTCATCCGCTTGCAAATGCGTCTGAGATTTGTTGATCGTAGCAAATATTGACTTCTTAAGCCTAATATGCGGACAGACTCTAAACAAATAGTGTGTTGTCTCTAATAGTGAGCTGGCGAGTGTCAGGAGTCAGCTTAATAATCAGGTTTATATATTATTAGCTCTATCAATTTACCAAGATGAAACCGGAATGCCTTTGGAATAATGGAGCATAGTAGTAGTTAATGATTAGTGGAGAAGCCTGGTAACATGACACAGTATAGCAGCGCCAGCTGGGAAGAGATGATGCTGTGGGTTTCAAACACATTCAATTATTTCACAGAGATGTAAAATGTGGAAAAATTGACTAAACATTTTCTAACTTTTTGATTTGTTTTGCTGTTGCAGCTGTTGCAGCAAGCGTTTCTTTGCGTTGAGAGGAAGTCATTGCATGAGTGTTGCCTTTAGGTTGTGTTTAATGCAAAGAAGAAAGCACCTGTTCAAAACTATCCAAAGCTGAACAGAGCAATGAAAAATATTCCCACTAAAAATAATAAAAAAAATAATAAATGACAAAAAGGGAAACAATAACCCCTTGCTGACAAATCATAAAATAAATAATAAATATTAAATAATAAATACGAAGACACAAATATAAAACTACAATGAAAAATTCCAAACTGTATGAAGCCTGCAGAGAATCATTATCGCATCCTCCTCAGGACTCTGCTCTGTGGTTGTTGTGCTTCTGACAGATATAATTACTGAATGCTATATAAACACAATACGTACTAGAGTCTCATTGTTTATTCCCACAGACCGTAACAATAATTTGTTTAGTTGAAAAATTTGTTCTTATTTGTGCATCTAAAACCAATTACATAGGTAAGGAGCAAATCAGTAAAGCTAAGCAGTCATTAAATGAAGTATTTGTTGAAAGCCTGTCATTTAGCACTTATATGAAAGTGTTTACATTCCTGAAAAATGACACTTTGTCGTTCTAGTCAATGCAAAAAGTTTGAAAAGGTGCATGAATATTTAAAAAGTGACCTACTGGAACTCTTCTCCTTCGTTTTTCTCCAGCATCTGTGGCGAAGCCTGAGCTACAGGTTCCACGCGTCAGACGGGAAATTGACAAATAAAAGTTAAAAGAGTGTGTGAGAAGAGAGGGACGAGGAGAAGGTGACATAGATGAGAGAAGAGCTAAACCACTTTTCTCACCTTAAAATCAAAAGAAGAGCGGTCCTCCTACAGTATCTGGCTGCTGGAGGTTAGATATGAGCCAGGCTCCGGTCTCTGACAGGGCAACACACCAGGCTGCCAGCGCAAACACACACCCAAACGTACGCATCCACGCGGGTGCGCGTTCACGCACGCACACCTGGAGTGGAGGCTTTGAGCGATGACAGGGGGAGCAGCACTGGGAAGTCACGGCCAAAACCAATCACGCTTACTCTGGTGCACATTGCGCGTGGACATGCGACGTCCCGCAGGATGACGCAGCACACAGCACTGTTTGTGTGCAGCACATGTGCTGAAGCCCCGAAGTACTGTACCAGGTCATGT
This sequence comes from Betta splendens, assembly GCF_900634795.4. Taxonomy (NCBI): domain Eukaryota; kingdom Metazoa; phylum Chordata; class Actinopteri; order Anabantiformes; family Osphronemidae; genus Betta; species Betta splendens. Next base: position 11,801,907 of record NC_040893.2, read on the forward strand.
GAGTGGTCAAGTACCTTGACGAAGTCCAGATTCATTCCCTATGGGCCTCAAGACCACTGGAAAACGCTGAGTATGAGGAAAAGGACGAGCAGAGAGGTGGAAGAAGTATGGGCATGTCACCGGCCTCCAACCTCATGCCTGCTCCATAGACTTAGCTGTGGAGCATATATCCCCCTATTTTAGCACTCCAGGGTAGCATGTACAACTACGATGACAGCAGAAACCCACAATCCAATTATAACGCAGATGCTTCGCATGTGATCACTTTTATTGTGTCACCGTGCACAAAAAGAAACATTGTCTGTTAAGAGTTACTGATGAGAAAGCGACAAAACTGTTTGATGTTGATAACGACCCCTTCTGCCTTTCATTTAAACGTTTTACTGGTCAGCTGTTACCATCACAGTCTTCCTGAAAATAGCAGTTTCAGCTTTGAGCCGGGAGGGAAAGAGAAGAAATGATTATCAAACACAGCTCAGCAGGGGCGCTGCTTGATCTAACCTTTATAGGGCAAAGTTATTCTTGCAGGTACGCTCTATTGTGAAGCGGGTAAAATAATAGGCACAGAGGCCAAGACGTATGGCAGGAGAAAAGCTGAAGTGATGCGCTAAAGCAACAAGACGGCCAGATATGAGACATGAAGGCTACAGAGTGATACAGACGCCGAGCGTCGGGGAAACTCCGAGCCGAGGGGGAAAAGAGAGGGCCGAGGGATGTGAAAGATAGAACGAGAGCAGACAATGTGGAGCGAGAGTGAAACAGAGTCAGGGAGCCGGGAAGCGATAAGGAGGTGGAACGCCGTGCAGCCAGGAATTGGTGGTAAACATTTAGCGAGGCAGGGATGGGCGTGCGAGGGGCTTCAGAACGGTTGACTGTCTCCTCTCTCTCCTTGTGAGCTCTGCACTGAGCTGCCCTCTGCCTTTTTAGGGAGTCATCTGCCAAATTGGATCGATAAGTAATTAACACTTTGGCTTTTTGTTGGCAACCCCTCCCCCCCCTCCCCTCCCCAACAACCTCCCCCCTTCTTCCCCACAATGACTTGTAGACACACACAACATCAACTGCACACAAAACCCAGATAGAGGAAGTGAAGGAGTGATTCAGCTATGCACACATTTACACACACACACTTGGGGTCTTTACTGTTCTCATAAGGGGCATGAGTGCAGGCAGCGTGTGTATTGATCCCTGACGTCCTGTTACGTTCCAATACCCACTGACTCGATCTCCCACTCCCCCTGTCCTTCAGCCTCCCCCGTGTAAGAACACGCGCACAACTTAGATCTGCAGCGTCACCTCGCCGCTCCCACTCGTCTCACGGCCACGTCTGCATGAGCGCACACGTGCCGCGACACCACAACAGAAGCGTAAAGCCAATAAAGCGTGCGGCCAGACTATGGGAAGAACAATGCAAAGAACATGGCAGCAGCAGACAGAATGAAAGAGACAAAGCGAGAGGAGGCAGAGAGACATAGGAGGGAGAGATAACAACAGCCCAAGGCCAAGCAGGGGATTGATGTGTGAGGATTCAGTGCAGAGCCCTGATCATCATTCCTATTGGCTAATCAGATGTACGGCTGAATTATTGATAGGAGAACCTCATCAATAATTGCAGTGCTGCTGCTTTTGGGCCACAGACCAGAGAAAAGGAGGCTATTAGCACCAGTGGCTTAGTAAGAACAAACACAGTCGTCTCACGCGCCAGTGAAATGGAAGAATATCAAACCTTGACCCCGTTCCATTCATGAATAGACCCGCACATTCTTGAACATAGAATGAAAACATTAAACACATGCTCACTCTGGAAGCACATTAAACTTACAGCCACATGGAGCCGAGCTGCTTCTTCCACCTTGTCAGGTGTGCTTTAACTTCCTCCTTGACAGAACGTCAGCTGTTCCTCCTCTCCCTGTGTGTGCCCAGGCTACTGCTGTGGAAGAACCCACAAACCCCAGGTTTGATTTCTGGTTCATCGCGTGTCAAAGTGTCCTTGGACAAGACCCTGAATCCCTGTGGTAGCCTCCTTTATGTGCGGCTGTCCATCAAATATTCCCCCTCGGGCATCATTGATGTAGTTTAGACGTAAAACTAATGCTACACTGGAGTAAATTTAGGGAGATCAATAACGCTAGTAGTAATGTTTGAAATCCGTCCGATGGATCCTGACAAATTTATGTTGACATCGTCATCCACAGAGGCCGTGTTGGATAAACAATCCCCACAGACCCCCTGCTGGTTCTCCTACCAGAAACATTTTACAATTCTGATGTATAGCGCTGGATGGGTTTCTCTCCCAAAACACCTCCAAATGTGTCAAAAACAACATTATGTTTATTAATGTCTCTATGTGCTTGACTATTCTATTTGCAAAAACTTAAACAAACATCCAGGGGGACAAACTTAATAACTGTATAGTAGATGCATGTCTATTTATTGTAAGCAAAGCCCACATTAATATAAACACTATGTTAAAATGCATCAATCAAAAACAGCACCGATTGAAATAATGTTGGATATTAAGTGTGAAATAGGATCCAGGCAGTCAGTAAACATGGCCGACCCCCTGCTGCTCAGCGCCGCGTGAACTGCCTTTCATTGAACTCACTAATTCACAAAATGTGGTCATACCATAGGTTTTCTGATGCTTCTTTAAGCCATTGTTTCATTTAACCATTTATATATTTTTAATCATATTCATACATGTTATTTAAAAACAGCTTTGTTTGAATTTTTCCTATGGGTTTAGTAGCATATGCTCTACAGCCCAACAACATGGCTGACAGTTTTGTCTGGCCATACTGTATGAGTGGGTTTCAAATAGCCACATTTTATAAGTACAGTTCTTCACACATTATATTATATAACGATAATTACACCTGAAAAAAGGCCAGGCTGTCTAACTGAGCCTTTATTCAACCTTCCCTCCTCTCCCAGCGGTTCCGCCGACGTCCTTCTCTCTGTCTTAAAAGCTCTAGTCTATTGTGATCAGAACACTGCAGGGCGGAATCTAACCAGAACTCCCTGCGCCGGCTTGGGCTGAATTAAAGCACTTTCTTTGGTGTGAAATACTACACTTTGCTCTTGATTCGTGTGTGGACTCTCGTGACCCTCCCTGCATTCCTTAATGTTCTTTAAGACCGCAACAGACAAGTCTCCTAATTATTCCAAGAACTAGGGATAATGTCATGGCGGAGAAATACGTGGAGGGACGTTGGAAGATAAGTACAGTAATAGGCCCAGCCGAATATCTAAGCACCAACATCATAAAGGTTATTGTTCACATTGAAACGACAGACTCTTTCTCAGCTGCAGGTGCTTGTGCAGAATCTTTATCACCTATTGTGTCAGACAGGAAGACGCGTCATCATCTCAGAGCTCCAGTGTTGCCAGATGGGAAATAAAGAAATATGGTGCTGTCCCTTTAACGTTATTGTATTTTGATCCAAGCTATTACTGTACTACTACTAACTTTATAAAAACTTTAGAAATTAGAGCACATTTGAAAACAAACCTATTCTATGTGCACATAACCTAAGGAACTAACAGCTACTAGCTTACTTACTTGAATTAAACACTACTTTATTCATTCTTGAAGCTAGAGACTTCATGTTCTAACTCTGTAATGTTCAACCACCACATAAACACTGCAGCAGTGAAAAAAGGTTTCGGCCGCATTCAACCGGTTGAAAACAGTTTCTGGTGATGTGCCAGTGAATTAAAAGGACACCACAACATGACGAACGGCAGTGTCAAAACTATCGTAGATTGACTCTACGATATCGTAGATCGTACAAACCCCAAAACTATCTTATAAATACAATGATTATTGTATATGTGACAACACTTCTCTCTCTTACAGAGATGGAGTGTACAGAGAGTAGACTTCCTCATGACTCACTATGCTCTGGTGCAAGTGTTCGCCAATAAAACAATCACCGCTTCAATGCCAAAATGTCTTGAGGGGCTGAAAACGAGGACTGAGCTGAACAATCTTTACTTTTACAGTATATGGATGATCCTAAACCTTATCTAGAGCAAAGGTCAAGGATACAAGAACATACCAGTCATAATAAAAAAATCACAATGCTCACACAACCATCTCATCTGCTTGTACAGCACCTTATCTGTACAGTGATACACACTACACTACTGTACCATCCATGGTCAATTCACACCCATGTCAGTTTGGAGAGTTGGTCTGCCTGAAGGATTTGGATCGATTCAAGCCCGGATATCCACAAAAATATGTACTTTTTAGGCAAAATCATACTTTCCCAACAAGAAAAAAAAATCTGTTCAAACTCCACAAACTGTCACAAGGAGAAAGTCCACGCAGTTCACTGAATATTTATTTTTCCTGTCTCAGTTCTGTGACTCCAGCCTGACTTTGAGACTGACCCCCAATGAAAACCTCCATGTTGCTCTTTTTCTAAATCTTTCATCCAACAACCCCCTAATTTTCCTCTCTCTCTCTCTCTCTCCCTCTCTTTCGGTCTCTCTCTCTAGAGGGAAGTTGAAATGAATCTAAATTAATGAATATCATTATAGCCTCTTAAATAGCCTCTGCGTATTACTAACCCTTCTTGGCTTTATCTCCCTCTGCATATTGGTCCCTGACAACCAAACCTTTCTGGGAGATACAGATAGAAAAGGCTAACTACTGTTTTATTATTTTTTTCCTCCAAATGGAAGGAAATGCTCACTCTTTCATTCAGCAGGGGAGCGAGGCATGCCATAATGAGTTTTGTGCTTAACGAGGACAGTCTAATGCCTGCCGACATGTTTTTAGTGGCGATATCAGTGTCTTACAGTCTGTTCACTTTTAGGCAACATGAGCGACCCAGTGAAGACCATTTTACATTGTTTCGAAATGCGCTTTATATTGTGCGTGAGTGTTTTCCTTTATTTTTCGCCCTCCGGGATAGTTAAATTATAAATTAAATATCCCTTCATTGAAGATTTATTTGCCACTTGTTTTTCGGTTGAGTATCAAGCAGCCATGTGTTTTTTCTTCTTCAAAAAGTCACTGGCCTGCCAAGAGTGGAGTTCAGAAAATTCTCTAAAAAGTTAATGACTAACCGAGTGATTACATCTGTTTACAATAAATAATGTTTCATACTTTTTAAATTAAAACTCAGAAACTTATTATGAAAAACAAGTGACTGAGAACAATTGAAAGCTGTTTCACTCCCATAATTTTATTTATATAAAAAAGGGAGAGCTACAACCATATAGACAGAAGTAACATTTTACAACTTTACAGGATAAATTCAGTTCAACCAGTTGTTAATTAAATTGGTGGATGGTTGTCTTTTTGCTGCAAACCCATTAAAGGAAGCCATTGTGGACATTTTATGCCATAGTGCGTGCACTGGCTTGCAGCCTCGTCTGGTTACACTATGACCTTCAAGAAGGTCTGTATATCGCTAATTTGATTTAAATGTTTCATTAATGTTGGTTGTTTGCGATGTTTGACCACAATGCTCCAATGTTACAGTCACTGTGTATTTAAATGGAGAATAAGCTGGTCTGAACAACCTGCCACACCCTCCCCCATGCATTCAGTCATTGCTTTGTAATCAAAAACATTTAATTTCTATTTGTAAATTGCTCTCAAATTGGATATGACATTAGTAAGCACTGGTACACACAAGCACAAATGCACACACACCTCTACGACTTCATTTGCCAGAGCATTAGCAACCAGTGTTTCAAATTTCCACATAGTGAGTTTTAATGTGTGACACAAAGACGTGTCAGGAAATTGGGCTGTAAATCAGCACTTCATTATTCATGTGTCTCTGTTCCTGTCCACATCCCTTCTTTCTTGTGTAACATTATTGCTGTGTGTATGTGTATCACCCCACATTAAAGCCTTTCAGGTTAAACTCCTATAATTTATAATTACTGAATGAACAATCTGTTGGTCTAGTAGTAGGCCACCACAGCCCATCTGTTTCAATTACAACAGGAATATTATGTTTCACCCCATATAATTAAACAAGTTTTAAAACTTACTGTATCCTCATATACTCAACATACTTATGCTTTGGTTTTCAGATATGCATAACATGGAATGATACAGTATATGGTAACATGTTTGAACTTTAGAGGCTGCTTTTATCAAAAGTTCATGCATTATTGAAGTTCCATAGTGCATTTGTGCATCCATGCGAGTGTGGCCGCGTTTTCTTTCTTCCTTGCTCCTGATCAATGGCCCCTGTCTGTGCCTCAGCTGTCTTGTAATTACACCACTGTCGGCAGTATCTGAGTGTTTAAAAGATCAAACACTGTCTCAATCCTCTCTCAAGGCACAGATCTAAGAAGAGTAAGTAATTTCTATAAAAGGTCACTTGCTCCGTTTTGATGCCACACCAATAGTTTTGCCTCTTTTATTTTGTCTTTTTTTCTGTCCTTCTCTAGTGTACGTCTCAGTTTCATGTATAGAATGAGCCAGTGAAATGTCACTGCCACTCAGATGTGATTATTGAGCAGAGACCAGCAGGTGGAATAGGTCAAGGAGGTGAGACTATGCAAGCAAGTAAACAAGGAAAAAAGAGAAAGGAATTGAACTGTCATTCACATATGAATAATTAGTTTTATTAATAAAACTGAATACCGAAATAAGTCAATCCAAAAAATAACCAAAATCAAGTTTATAACCCGGGAGGAGCTCAGGGTAGGGCCACTGCTCCTCCACAGCGATAGAAGCCAGCTGAGGTGGTTCAGGCATCTGTACGGATGCCTCCTGGACTCCTCCCTGAGGAGGTGTTCCGGGCAAGTCTCACCGGTAGGAGGCCCCGGGGAAGACCCAGGACACACTGGAGGGACTATGTCTCTGGCTTTGGAATGCATTGGGGTCCTCAAACTAGAGGAAGTGTCCGAGGAGGGGGAAATGTGGTGCTCTCTACTTGGACTGCTGCCCCGCGACCCGGCCCCAGATAAGCGGTTGAAAATGGATGGATCAAGTGTTTCATGTGCGTATTCATGTCTGTATGTGAGTCTAAGGCCCACTATAATGTACTGTATTGTACTGTGCTGTACTGGATGTGGGTGTTTCCCCATTATTAGGTTACATTCGGCCTAGTGCCACTAACCAAATTTCTGCTCCACTTATTATTGACTCAAGAAAGAGCAGGAAAGAAGTGTAGAAACTAAAGGGAGCAGGATGGATAAGACAAGTTGTGTGTAGAGAAGTGAATAAAAAAAGTTGCACAATAAACAGCCTGACATGAACTAGGCCGGCTGCCAAAACCTAAAAGTAGACTGGGAGCTACTTTTGTGATGTGGTTTGCAGGTTTGCAAAGATGCCCATGATGTAATGAGAACACACACACACACAAACACACCACACACACACACACACACACACACACACACACACACACACACACACACACACACACACACACACACACATGCACGCACACAGATACACACACACACACACGCACAAACGCACGCATGCACGCACACAGACACACACACACACTTATTTATACCTGCTCAAAATAAATGGCAGGTTTGCACAGTGACTCTCTGACCTCATCCAAACCTTTACCTCACAAATGGAGCCTATCCATTTCGTCGGCTGGTCATGTCAAGCACATTATGCCACTTTCAACACATTTATATTAGTGCAAGATGTGCCTTGCATTTGGGACTGTTGAAACCACTGAGTAGTATAGCCAGGCAAGTCTTTGCTCAGAGTTTAAATCCTAATATAGTCTTTTATAACTTCTGCATGAAGGAAAGTTGCCATTAGAGATAATAAATACTGTTTACATATATAAATATAGAGCCAAACAGGACTGTGGTCGTGTTTGTTTACAGTACTGTATGTACAGTAGTAGTTGTAGTACAGTACAGTATGTCGACTCTATCCCAGTGCTACAGTACATGGATCCAGTTTCTAGACATGTTATGCTGGAATATAATATGTGAGCACAGTAAAAACAGGGAGCAGGCTGAAGCTGCTTTCTGCTTGTCTGCTACTCATCAAGCTGCCAAAGGTTGACATTCTGTACAGCTCATGTCTACACGTTCTTTTCTGAATACAGTGTATTTGTCAACGTCACATATTTTACCTGACACACTCACAGACACGAACCGTAAACGCATGAACGTATCCGACACACACGTCTGCTTTTCTTGATATTGTTTGGAATAAACAACAAGCTGAAGTAGATGACGACTTCTATATTACTGTGTATGTTTTTTTTTTGGTCCTTGAATTATGACAGTGGTAAATCTTGAAAACATTCCGTGACTTGGAATACCGTCGTGTTGTATCCACAAATCAGAAGTAACACTCAAGGAGCTCTTCATTAGTGCGTGAGCAGCAGAAGCATGAGTCACAGGTAGGACATCTGAGCAGTGATGACACGAGAGCAGAGCGAGCTGTTTACATACAGCACAGGATTATTTCTCTCAGGGAGTCATTCATCACTCCAGATCCTGCACCATGATCTGTTTACAAGGTGCATCTGCTCAGTTATAGGAAACCAATCTCACATATACAGTACAGCAGCGAGGTCAGCCGAGATTCCAGTGTATCGGGTATTAGTTCAAAAATAGATACAGAGTGAGTATTGGCATCTGTGATGGACACGTACAAGCACAAATTAACTCATAAGAGCTAAAGAATGGAAGAGCTCTGTTTTGATGTTAAATTATTTTTTGATGGACTTGATTTTTGACTTCATGGCGTTCCATTTTTCCTTTCCATTTTTAATATTGCCATGTATGACATAATTGCATCTAAGCTGCTTCGCAGACGTCCCTTACTGTATTTACCATATTGATGTCATACCACATTGGGAGCAAAAGAAATATTTTGTGTGAATGTCATGCAGCTGCTGTATCCTTGCAGGGTCACGTCAATGACATATATTTAATGGCTTGGGTCCACGACACAAAGAAGTTTCCGCTCATCTTGATAACTGCCGTCAAGATAGGACACATCACACACACATGTAAGAATATATAATGGTGTTATACAGAGTGATGAAATGCACAGTGAGATGCATGTCACACATTCCTTAATCACACTAGACTTAGTGTCAATGCCAACAAACAGTATTATAGGGATAATAGGCTGCACTTACAAACTTGCCTTCTGCAGTGGCTGACAAATAGCTGTGGCTATATGGAAATACGCGCCTGCAGCAATGAGCGAGAAAGCCAGCGACATAGAACAGCAAAAGACGGAGGGCGGACAGATGAGAGACAGGAGACAAGGAGACAGAACAGCGGGCTGACAGAGAGACGTGGAAGCAACCGTGAGAGAGGAAGAACGAGATCCAGAGGGCCAGAGGGAGAGGGTAAGTGGGAAACCCAATCTGCGAGCTGATGGGACTCCTCAGCACAGCGGCAAAATCAATTTGACTGGTGCTGCTTCTGCTCTGAATAAGAGGCAAAGGATGACGGAGGGAGAGAAGGAAGAATGGAGAGTGGGATGGCGAGAGGAAGTCAAGAGTGTGGCAGCGAGGAGGAGAAACGGATGAAAGGCATAAGAAGGGGTCAAGACGGGGACGGCAGCCACAGAGGATACGGCAATAAAACACAGTGTTGTTTACTGGTGGATATTAAAAACAACTTTGAGACTGGCAGTCAATCTGGAAAAGAGAGGCGCACATGGCCACGTGTATCTATCAGGTGTCGAGCAACTGTGGCATAAAAAGAGACGCGTATTAAAGTGGGATTAAAGTAAACATAGTTGCGTATGAGTCTGGAATGAGCTTCAGTACAGCGATACACAAACCCTGAATGCTGGTGCTGATGTGAACAAACGCTGACGGACGTCTGCTGACGGACGTGGGATTTTAATGCCGCGCTCAACTTCCTAATCGCGCTGCCGAGTTTGTTTTTACACCTTATCAATAGCAGTAAACACACTCGTTGCCTTTATTTATCCCGGGGCTGAGCTGACAATGATTATCCGTTTCACCCACTTTGCCGTGAATGTAATAGATTTACTTGAGCAGCACTTGAGCTAATTAGCTGAATACGTAATCAGCTAATTGCCAGGAAAGGGGCCGAGATGACCGTCAGGTAGCGGCATGCTAACACGTTAGCCTGTCGCCGCATGTCATGTGGATGTGGATGTGGCTTTGCCTGAGCACCGCGGTGATCAACCCAACCACACGTTTCTATGCTGTTGGGGGCGCAGGTCTGCGAGGCCCGGTCCGATTCCAGGCTCGCTGCCCGCTGGCGTGTGATCGCTGGCTGAGTTGGATTTGGCATCGCGCGAAGTAAAGGCTGTTAAAATAGTGGGTGTGAGTTTGAGAACCCGAAGACAAAGGATGGTAAAGACCTCAGAGGTGACGTTTGTGTGATTGTGTCTCCGCCGCTGCTCATGGTCGACTCACAGACAGATACAGATACAGATACAGTACGTTGACCGGTCTGATGAATCAAGTCTGGCGCCATTAAGGTTTTTGCCGACAGTGACATGTTCGGTGACATCAGAATCTTAGTGTCGCCGTTGCCTCTTTACATCACTCTGTGTGTTTAAAACCGTGAAATTGCAGCCGGCTCCATCGCTTGCAGAGTGTGGGCTCGAGCACTGTCACCCGGGGAACGCTGACGGAGGAGTTCTACTAGAAACATGAAATACTAGACTGTAATAATCAACCGCTGTGCCAGACGGGCGCTGTAGTTTAACGGAAGAATGAGCTCGGAGAGGAGTCTGATTTTATGTTTGTTTCTTTATGTCTCCGTTCACAACACCTCACCTTGAAAAACCAGGATCAGAGTAACGAATGGCAGGGTGGCAAACATTAACTCGCATAGTACTCTAAATAGTATTTACTGTATTGGTGCTGCAGATATTACCTCAGACCTAGTGTCACTGTGAGGTAATGGTGCGCGCGCTGATGTGTTCCCTCATGATGAACGCTGCTACCTCCAGAATGGAACTCCTTATTTTCTCATTGCTGCTGACAGCTTCGGCCGAGAAGCTGCTATTTATAAAAAAAGGAGTGGGCGACTGTGTGAGCTAATGAACGTGCACGCACACACACACACACACACACACACACACACACACACACACACACACACACACACACACACACACACACCACACACACACACACACACACACACACACACACACACACACACACACGCTTGTGATTTTTGCATAAAATGTGTGTTAACAGACATGTTCGCGAAGCACCTATGACATGTGTACTCAGACCTTTACGCAACAAAGAGCCACCCACAACCCTGCACGAAAACACACACACACACACACACACTGGAAGTGAAGGGAAACTGCATTTCCACTGAGCTCCGTCGTGGATTCAATAAGTCATTATTTAAAGCTGTCTATGAATAGTTCAAGCATCTGACACCGGCGTGCAGCTAGAAATCATTGCTGATCTAATGCAGCGGAAGGTGCTCGCGTATCGTTTGGTGCGCATTAAGGTGTGGAGGCAGATGGAAGGGAACAGAGGAAGCGGCAGAGTTACAGTAGGTGCCACTGCAACATCCTTTCCCTCTAACGTTACATGAAGTCACTTCTGTCTTGTTGCTTCAAGTTTGTCCCTCCTCACACATCCTCCTTGTTTTGACCTCGGGGTTTATTCATATTCATATTTGTTTCGTTGCTTGCCCTCCCTCTGCCTCAGGCGTAATACTCAATCTGATCATTTCTCTCTCTCTTTTGTTGGAGCCATTTTCCACCTTCTCCTCCCTTTTGTGTGAAACCCACTCTAGCTACTGTACAGCAGCACTGAGCTTTAAACCGAGGCAATGTGGCCCAATTAGAGCCTCTTCCTGACATCAGTCTAACATATGGCTATTGACCAGCAGGGTCACATTCATTCCTTATTGTGTTGCTAAATGTCTCATTTATATCTCACCTCTAAACGCAGAACAGTTAGCCAGATTGTATTCGCTCGCTAATCACCACCTCTGGGTATCATAGGTCTGGTGTCAAAAGTCATAGACAACACACAGAATGATGTCATTGTTTCTTTTTAACACATATATGCAGTAAAATGACGCTGACGTTTGGATGCATTTCATATTTATGACACTGCGCCAGCAGCAATGGTAGAATATAGAAATATTGCATTTTCATAATTACCAGTTTGCAGCCACTAGAAAAGTTACAAGTAATGATTTTTAGTTGAAAGAATAATTGTGTCCTTCAAACTTTGCTTCAGGCAATTTAGTTGTTCATTTGTGGGGGATTCGCTCGCAAGCAGGTCCGGTTTGATGGACACAATTAAGCCGCTCCCAAAACAGCCGAAACCTCCACAACGTTGCAGGACGAGCTCAGTTGTTACTTGCAGGGGGGTCAGCGCCTCTGTCAGATAACTACTGTAATAAAAGGAAATACTGGGCTGTGACTCTCTGCAGAGACTTGACATTTTGCAGCCAGTAGCTCCCATGTAAACCAAGCGACTATACCCTCTGATTTAGCCCGTGTGACATGGAGAGTGTGTGGGTTATGTCGAACACACTGCGGAGTGACATTGAAACAGGTTGCTTATCCCTTGATCACCACCAGCTTCATTTGTCTCAATTAGCTATGACAGCTTTTTGCTTTTCTCTCGTCCACTCCAATTAGCTGGTTTTGCAATGCTGCACATGTGTCCGTGTCACAGGCGGTGTGTGTGTTCAGGGTGTGTGTTAGCAGGTGAGTGTTAAGGGGGGGGGGGGGCAGCGGAGGACTTCCTTCATTCCTGATTAACAAGCGGCACAGCTACACACAAAGGAGAGCGCTCCCCCGGGTCCATGGACGTAAGCGGTAAGTAAACGTCCACGTGTCTCGAGGTTCGACTGCCTCTTCATGCATTAGTGGGACTGTTTGGTGTAATTATGTGCTTAACACCATCTTCCATGTCACCAACAGGCCGCGTCCAACTTAAACACAGCATATGCTCTCGCACCAACAACATCATCTTACTTTCACACCTCCTGAAATATGATTTCTCCACTGGGTAAGATGTTCTTTCAAGGGTGTTACTCTAATGCGTGACTCACTTTTGTTGCTGTAAACACCAAAAAAGACACATTCTGACTTATCACGGGTTTGTTTCACACATTCCTCAAAAGTGCCTATAAAATAAAAAAAAGTGGACTCAGATTGGGACTCTGAAATATGATGATGATTCATGTGGGTCACATTTTCAAACAGCTGCTGACCTTTACTTTGAATGTTCACTAAGGGACGGAGAGAAAACAATCGCAACACTCCATTTTGTGACCTATAAATCACTCTCAGCGCAAGATTCATACCCTGTCTGTGTTGCTTCAAATGTGTCAGCATCAACACAGTTTAAAGTCAAGCTCTGTGATTTCCAAAAGTCTGATTATTTTGTTTACATTTTTGTCAAATGTGAAATGAACGAAAGGTTAAAGATGAAACAGTGTTTCTAGTTTGGAGACTTAAAAACCTGATGCTGACGTGACCCTCCCCTCTTATGGTAGTGGATAGACAGAGATCAAAGCAGCGAGGCCAGACGTACCCTGGGGAACTGAAGGGGAGGGACTTTAGACTAAGCAACGCGTCACCAGAATGCTCTTAAGCTTTACATGCACACAGTCTTTTTTTTTCCGGTGTACTGTATCACCCAGATTTACTGTGGAGAACAGCTACAGCTACAGTATAGAGGTGCAGTGTGTATGTCAGAGCATCTCTCATTCATAGACTTAGATCAGCTCTCATTTTGACATAGTATCTCTCTCTCTCTCTCTCTCTCTCTCTCTCTCTCTCGCAATCTGTCTTTCAGCTTTATTTCTGTCTCTCTTCTTCCATCCGTCTCTTTTCCTCCTCTCACTAGTCGTGGGGGGGCAGTGTTCCCTTTTGTTATGTTGGCCCTCCTCCTTGATTCGCTCCCTAGATGTTACCATGGAAACTATAAGACACTACATCACCTCAAGTAGAAGTTTCTCAAAGTGTGTGTGTGTGTGTGTGTGTGTGTGTGTGTGTGTGTGTGTGTGTGTGTGTGTGTGTGTGTGTGTGTGTGTGTGTGTGTGTGTGTGTGTGTGAGAGAGAGAGAGCATGTGTGAGTGTGTGTGTGGGTGCAGCTCTATGTCAAAACGCTGATGTTGAATTTTGATATTACTGGCACAAAATTACGTAAATAGTGGGATGCCCCCCCTCCTTCTCCTGTAAACGGCACTCTCTCTCTCTCTCTCTCTCTCTCTCTCTCTCTCTCTCTCTCTCTCTCTCTCTCTCTCTCACTCTCTCTCACACACACACACAAGTTGTTAGAGCCGGTTATTAGAGCCGAGACGCTGAGTAAAAGTGGAAGCTGCGAACTAGAGATCACGAAAAGTAAGGGGGCTAGTGGTGACAAAGAAGCAAACAGGACTATCCTAGATCTGAAGAAACGGTCGCCATGGTAACACACACAATACAGCAGAGATGGTTTTAGGTTGGCTTTCCTGTCATTATCCCATGTCAGAGCAGCTGGCTACCTGCGTGAGGAGTTACGCACTCTCATTATCCTGCAGTTACAGATGTGCACATGACCCTTAGACACACACATCCAGAGGCGCAGCTTGTACACATCCCCTAAAATGGAAATGTTGCCAGGAACTGTCAGCATGATGAAGTAAAGAAGAGTGGGAAAAGGAAAATAAAGAAGAAGGAGCTAGATCACAGAGCACAACTTCTTCTCTCCCTTTGTTGACGGAGCAAATTCAGGCTCACAGATATAAAAATAAAGAAGCACAAACAGCTTTAACATCATTTAACAGATTCCTAGTGTTTTGCTTTGGCAGATTAAGACTCATCTGAACTGTGGTCTCAGGTCTTTTAGATGTTTTTTACCTCGAGTTCCCTTTGCTTTTACGTGCACCACATACAAGTGCAGATAAGCACAGAGGTCTTTGTAGTTTCCTGCGACGCTGTGGCGCCGTCTTAGACCCGTGGATCTTCTCTGTAATTGTGGCTTGTGGCAACAATGCACAACATTTCTCCACTCACACACGCAGGGCAAACACTATTTGCTGCCTCAATAATAACTGCTAAACGGTTCTGGTGTGTCATCAAGTTCAGGCTGGTTAATTATTGTATAATTAAAAGGAAAAGAAGCCAAAATATTTTGGAACATATACCGTGAGTGCGCTCAGCTGTAATCCGCTCCTCACCAAAGGGCAGGGCCAGTGAAAATGCACAGCACTAATGAAAAACACCCTGGACATCATCAAAATATGATTTATTAAATAGAAGGCATTTGCGATAAACAAAATGGACCTGACTGTATAATCTGCATATTATCACACTCTACAGTACGTACTGTAACCGTGACAGGTCCCAGTTCAGACACCACTTATTTGTCCGTCCAATGGAGCACTGGACTGAATGCAGACCCTGGATCAGCTGTTATGACTCACGCCGTGCTCCGCTCTCCCTCCGCACCGTGCTGGGTCAATGAGACGGCGTAGGCGATGATGATCACTCACACACCTCTTTGGCCAAAGCCAGCGTGCCTCTGCTCATCGGCTGATCTATCGCCCTGTCTAACAAAGATTAGTCAAAGCCGGGGACGCGCGCGGAAGCGGCCCGTGTGACGTCGCTCTCGGGGAGCTGCAGTTGGAGAGCTTGCTTTGAAGCCCGCGGCCGAGCCCGTCGCTCGCTGTCCTCTTGACAGTTGTTTAAAGCCAGGAAATCTGGCTGTTGTGGTGGAGCCAGAGCGGAGCTGAGGGGCGGAAGGAGTGAGCAGCTGCCTCTGTTGTAGAGGCCGGTTGCGTCAGCGCTGTACGTCGAGGCAGATTGATCTTCAAATCATATCTTCTTGATGGGAACCTTTTGTAAAAGCAATTCTGCGACATCCTTGGGTCCTCGGTGCTTGTCAGACGTCAACGTGTACGGGAAAAAGATGAAGAAAAGGCGCGGTGCTTTCATGGAACAGCAAACGCGAGGCGAGGATGCGGCGCATGTTAAGGCACAAGGACAGATTCGTGATCAGGGAATTTGTGGCCACAAATTCACTGTCCACTCACCTCAGGCAGGTTCGCTGTTTTGCTGAAATGTTATCTTTAAGATTTGCTTTGCTTGTTCACTGTCTGAACGCTGAACAGCTTGTTTGAAGCACTCCTGTCAGCTCTAGTTAGATTTAATAGCTTTATATACTTGAAATGAACCAAGGCCAGAGGTCCACATTCAGAACTCCTGTTGAAGGTCCAGTGCGGAATGATTAAGATGACTTACATGTACTGCATCAACAGTAATAGTACTGGTTTATTAGAAGTCTCTTTCAAACATGTAGACCTATTTTCTAATGTAAGACATCTAACTACTAGCTTTCAGCTACAGTAGCCCATAAAAGCACTGCTTAATTAGCAAGACATGAAAATTCCCAACTTCATTACAGCCAAAAACCAAGAAATCAAATGTGTTGCAGCCCCACGGAGGCAGACCCGTAGCCCGGTCCCAAACCCTTCTGGTGTTCAGTGACAGCCTGCGAGGGATTTCACATTTTCATTTGACTACATTTGACTAATATACAGTAAGTGTGGCAGTGGTGTCTCACAGCAAGAGCATCTGATACGCAGTGAAGTGATTCCAATTAGCGTCGGCTAACGTAAAGGCACGGTCACATGGGAGGAGCAGACAGACTCCCTCTGCCTCCCATGATGTCATTCCTGTTGGGGACACTTCAGATGTTAAGTAAAACCGACTATATGCACAGCGATGATGTTT
This sequence comes from Betta splendens, assembly GCF_900634795.4. Classification (NCBI taxonomy): domain Eukaryota; kingdom Metazoa; phylum Chordata; class Actinopteri; order Anabantiformes; family Osphronemidae; genus Betta; species Betta splendens. Next base: position 11,818,576 of record NC_040893.2, read on the forward strand.
ACGGCCCATGAGACTGATGTGCAGGTTTTTGCCAATATACTGTAGAAGAAAGAAAATTCTGCATTCCTAGGTTTCACGAAATAAATTATACTCCATATGAAATTCTCAAAAGAGTCACGTTTAATATTTTAAACTAATATTTTCAAACAGCCCCTCACAGTGAATATTTGTCCACAGGACAAATTTATCCCACTAGAAGCCATAAAGAAGAAAACCAAGTTTTTGCTAATACAGTAGGTTTCAGTTGCTTTGGTGCAATGAAAAGCGGCTAAATCAGGCTGCACAGGTGGTGTAGTTTCTCCAGGATGTCGCATCCATATGAGCCAATGCAACAAAGCTGCAACTGTAAAAGAGGAAAATGAAACATTGAAAAGATGGAGATGCTGCAACTGTCTCTTCCTACCTGTTCTAGCTGACTGGCACCAATTGAACACAGCTCCCTAGAAATGCCCTCTCATCCAAAGGACTCCATTGCAGTTTAACCCCTTCATGCACAGTCATTGACTATTACTCAAAGCACGGCACCCATGCACTGAAAGATAATATCTATTGGGAGGATTTCTACCTCTCTCTAATTCTGCTGTGACTGTGGAAGAGCCAGGGCTTCATTTTGTTCCTAGCTTTTGACACGCGGCCTGATCCACAACCAAATGACGATGTCGCTGTGACATAACTAATTGGTGTGTTTGCACACATTAACTTTTTTTTTTTACTGTCTAAACTCGATACAACTTTTTGCATTAATGCTGACTCGCTTAAATGAAGCAATTAGAACATAATTTGCGAGTTGTGCTTATGATCTTAGTTCCATTTTAATGAAGTCGTAACCTCTTCAGGGACAGCCTGAAACAGAGGAAATTAAAAAAAAGGAAATGAGCTAACATATGCTCTTTTTTACCGCGGCTCACTTTTTTTTCTTATAACAAAGGAAATGATTAATGCATCAGATGGATAACTGTGGACTTACACATCTGTTTTCCTGAATTTGTTTATTTCTGCGCAGATATGTTTATGTACATATTTATCTTTATGCGCTGTTTCCATTACTCACACAGTTAGCTTCTTGTCTATATAAACTTTAGCTTTTATAAAAGGCAAACTTTTCCACTTGGCCCTCTCCATGTGCACTGGAACCTAACTTGCAGAAAAGAGAAGCGATCTTTGCAAGTGTTTTGGAGAGTTGAGCCGGGAACATTGTGTCTAATTTGAAGAAAATGTGTATGTGTGTATTTGTGTGTGTTTGCATTCGTGTCTTCATCTGTTTGTGGCTGAGAGCTTGAAGACATACCCTGCTGCTGGTAAATTACCCAAAGCAATGTGGTGTGGGGGAGGCGGTGGGGGAGAGGTGAAGTAGGAGATACAGAGAGGAGGGGAGGAAGGCAAAGACAGAAGAGTGATCATTTGGAACCCCATGTCTTATCAAACATTGTTAGTGCACCCTACTGCCTCTCATTTACAATATATTTTTTTCTCTCTTTCTCTCAAACACAACCACACTGCAGGAAAAAAAAACACATTAGGTGAGATAGGTGCATAGAAGTATACAATTTATTATAAACACGAACACACAGGTACTGTAAGAATGGAGCAACACAAGCATCCACTGCTGCTGTTATACTTTTAAACATGCTATGAAATATTTAATTCAATAATAATTTTTTATTCATACAGTTCAATAATACGACAGAAACCGACACAGACTCACTCACAGGGTCAGACACACACTACAGTACACACACTCCTGCCTTAATACACAAAGGCATAGGGGAAAAATGTGGCTATTAATCTGACAAGGAAGTACCATGGGGCTTTCCCAGAATGCACTGCCCTATCTCACATACTGTTCCCCTGTGATTTTCCATTATGTTACAAATAAGTCAGCTCTAGCAAGTGTGTACATGCTTTAGGAGTGTTTGTGGTGTTCATGTGTTACAGTGGCGCCATACGTTGTGTTTGACAGCCTGCGCCTCCTCCACAGGAAGGATCGGATGCCGGTTTGTATGATGGGGCGCAATAGTCTTATTGAGTACATTGCAAATACTTCAGGATAGAACTGAATTTATAGTCAAAGACACATTGTGGAGGCAAAGATAAGGCGAGGTAGACGAAAAATGCAGCCGCCATGATCACGTACTGTAAGAGTGAGGCAAAAGCAAGAGAGTAGAATGGATGAATCATGCTAATCTTCGTCCTGAATTCGTTCTCGGACACCAAGACACAAGTGTCTTCACAGACCATCTGTAATGACACAACCGCACTCACAAACACCACGGTATGCAGACAAACAGTATATACACTGGCTCATGCAGCTCCCACACCAAAGCACGCAGACGGTTAGTCACACAACTATGTGACACACAAGCCTTTAAAAAACACTTGAACTGAAATGAAAAACTCTGTAGAGGGCACAGATTGAAGCAACTCACACCATCACAAGATTAATATTAACGTCCCATTGTTATCATAGCGTGCTTTTGATGTCTATGCATAGTGCGGATGAGGCCTTGAGGAAAATTTATGTGAAGGTGATTAAAGTCACAGTAACGAAAAGCTGTCGCTCGGTCACAGTGTTAACCATCCCATGTTTGGAAAGGGCCAAAGTTATGTAATGTAATAAAGCACAATGCAAATGAGCCAATTTATCTAGGAATAAAACCAGCACCATGAGTCATTACGAGCAAAAGCTGCTTGTTATGAAAAATAATTGCCATTCTAATGCGCAGCAGGTGGGAATAAATAAGCAGTAAGGAAATGAATGCAACGGATGATCAACGTAGTGTGAAGCATTGTTAATATAATTTATTAGTGAATCAGACAAGTTACTGTCAGAGTCATAAAATCTTGACAAACAGACATTACATTAGTTTTCCGCCGAGTCACTGAGATAAGCGTCAGGCGTTCATTTCCTGACGGAAGATGTCTTGACTAAATATATTAAAAATGGCACAATTACACAATAAAGTGGGAAACCTCCACGAACAGAGAGAAGAGCGGGCGTCTTTAAACGTCCGTGCAGAGGAAATGGAAAGAATTTGGCTGGAAGAAGAAAAAACACAGCTTAATCGACTGCTGATGTGCAGAATGACAGATCTGTTGAATGCCCATAAAACCTCTGCTGTAAATTGCCCCAAGTTTCTTGAAGTCGCTCAAATCTCTCCAATCACCTTTTTCCAGCTGCAATTTTCTTTTCCGCCTGCACTTCTTTTTATTCCTCCAACCACTTTCTTCCTCTGGTTTGCTGCTCTGTCCCCCAGTCTTTCTTCACCTCTTTTCTCCTCTCCTTATTACCAGTCCTAATGATAGCCAGTCTTCACAGAGAGCGGCAGTGATGGCAGTGAGCGCCCGCCGTTATATTTAGATCTAATTAAAGATCATTATAATCTTTCAGCACAATGGAGACCAGGCTGCGATAGAGTTGGAGGAAGGGCCATGGGAGAGAAAGGGGGGAGAAATAGATGGACTGGGGTAAGTGGGAAGATGGGGGGGCAGTGGGAGAACTTGAATGTGTCACCCACAACCTCAGACAACCCCCTCTCCTCTATTTTCTCCCATAACCACCCCCTCGAGTTCCCAATTATCAAACTGTGGTTACAACACATTAGAGTGATTGCGACCATCGTGCAGGCACAAGAGCAAAAAGGCAGGAGACGAGTGAGAATAAAGCACTGAATAATGAGCCGCGTGTGTGAATGTGCTCTTTTGTGTTATTAGCACGACGACGGGCGATTCTGTGCCTGGTATTATAGTGTAATTGAATTAACCCAAGTAAGGTAGTTCACTTAAACCATGTGCTGAATAAAGCAACATACTTTGACATATACCATGAAAAAAAAACAGCCAACAGCTAGAAATGCTCCTGACATTCATTTGAATCATCATTATTAAGTCATTTGATTTAGCATAGTATAGCTCTAAGCCAGTGTTGAGGTGTCAATGGCCAAACCTCTCTCTACTGTATCTGTTGTTGCACTGTGGTTGTCATGGAATTGCTTTAAAAGCCAGAGAAGTGGGTAGAAAATTCACTGGCCATGTCTCATATTACTCTTTCTTATCAGCGCTGGTTCTTGCCAGTAGCTTCATGGAGCTTATCGCAGCCATAGCCGACTCCCCTTACCTTCTAATCCCAAACCAAATGCATTATTACTTCATTTGAAACTTTAGGCCACACTGTGGATTCCCAAAATGTTCTTTTAATTGGAAATCAAGGAGCTTAATGCGTTTAGTAAACCTGTGGCCATCTTTAGCATCAGGCTGACTGAAGAACGGGTTGTTACCTTGTACTAAAGGAGAAGGAGAAATGCGTTGTTGATCCCCGTAGCACTGTCCGTGGTGCTGATAGTTCCAAATACTTTAACGCGCGCACACACACACGCACACACACACACACACACACACACATCCTCTAATGTCAAGAGTAGTGGAACAACCTCATTCTTCCATTTAATGCTTCACTGTCTTATGTGAACATGTAGAACCCTATAGAGAAATAATACTGCAGCTCCTTGCTTCTTATTTCTAATAAATTATACAAATGTGTGTCAGTCCTCGTCAGCTGAGTGTGTGTTTGTGTATGACCTCTTGCTGGTTGTAAACTCGTGCTCCGGCTGGATGCTTGGATAAGTTTAATTATGCAGAAACAAGTTCCCTATTTTGCAGCTGTGCAATAAATTTCCACTTTTTTAAGGTTAGTCATGGCTGTGAAGTCTTACTGTGGTGTGTGCAATGCACACTCCCCTCCCCGAGCTGTGTGGATGTGCGTGTGTGCTTTTGCTTGTGCTGTTATTATTACCCCGAGGCTGAATAAAACAAGGCCAAAGGAGTGAGAGGATAAGAAGAGGAGGTTACAACACAGAAATTTAGACGGCGCATATCAATACAACACTCGCCGCTGTGCTGCTGCTTTATCAGTCGGCATTTACAAACAGCCGCCAGTGTTTTCCGAGGCAAACTATCGGAAGCACCTGCTCACAGGGAGAGAGATATGGGTGCGACGTGGTTCGAGCAATTCATGAGGGAGATTGAGAGCGAGGCTCGAGGACCCAGTTCATACCTGCAGTACGAGATGCACAGACACGAAGACGCAGGAGCCCACTTCAGACCCGTCTCACCTCATGGATGTGCATCTTGGCCCCAGACGTTATTGTAGACCTCCCTGCTGATAGGTGTAACACCAGCCATAATGTGTGTGTGTTTGGCATGAACTCAGGCTGCATGAGGCACAAATAAGAGTGTCTAGAGGTGTGTACGCAGGAAAAAACTGTTTTGGTGGGACGGGCCTGAGCCGCCTGTAAAGCGAATAGCATTAGGCAGGAGGCCCGGGCGGTGTTGAGGTATATCAGAGCGGCTCCAGCTAAATTGGCAGGGGATGGGTCGTTTATAAGAACACTGTGAGGGGTGTGAGTGAAAAGCACCAGCCGGCTGACACATGCAGCTTGCAACTGTTTTTACAGGCAACGTGGGGCACGAGTAATAACGGCGCCCGCTGAATTGACAAAAAGCAGCAGCAACTATTAGTTGATGGACTCTCGGAGGAGTTGAACCACACGCGTGACACATTGACGAGGGTAGTTATCAGCTGCAGCGGCAACAGAGAGCGTGTCCTGATGACGGGACGGTGGGAGGGCGTGAGTACAGTCTGGTTCAGTTTCATCCTCCATGATGCACATGAAAACAATGAGTGCGTGCTGGATATGGAACTGCTGCAGCGTCTGGTCATCACATGCACTTTATAACCCCAATATCATCTTTTTGTGAGTGTAACATGACGAGTGAGATGTTGAGTGATGGGAGGTTAGATTAAATTACACAAGCTTGTACCCGGGAGTTCATCAGAGACGCTGACATTTCCTCATGTAGATGCTGGAAGATAAACCCTTGCCTTGTCAGTCTGGATCATTCACCCGATTCCATCTTTTACATGATGGACGGACTTTTACTTTTACACCGCGTCGGTAAAGCTGACGCTGACAGAGCATTTGCCAGCGAGTTGCATTAAGGCGTCGCTGAGGTGCACCGACACTCAGAAATCCCCTCTCTGCGCTTGCCTCACTCTTATTTACCGCTGTGCATATTGCAATTGTCATGAGAGGATGAAAGGAACCAAATTAGAAGCAAACATCACGTCCAAACGCACAATAGCCTCATATTTCCCCCGTTGACATTTAACTGGTGCCCATTCAATGAAGCCTTATACTTACAACAGCAACAATTCATGTTTCTCACTCACCGACGCTTCCCTGCATCTCATAAACACTTCAGCGCAGCTACAGGCTCCTCGCTTTGCTCATTCTGCTCCTCCCTTTCTCCCACCGGCTGAGGGGATGCTCTCACGCCTTTTGTTTCTCACGCAAACGTGCATTCACGACGCCCGTCTGCTCTTCTTATCGCCCTCAATCGAGCCCGTCTGTGTGCCTCTGCTGCTCCACACTCTCACTGTTAGACATTCACCCCCCCCCCTCAGATCCCTGATGCAGCAGACACAATGAAAAGGGTGAGCAGTATTTATCCGTATTCATTAGCGGCGCTGAAATGTGAGTTATAATGTATTTATTCACTACGGAGGCTGATGAATTACTGACAAAGGCAGTGAACCTTTGTGCAGAGCACATCTGTGCCTGCACATAAACAGGCAGGTAGTCAGATCAGCCTGCGGTGCCTTGAATGAACGAGGAAGAGGCTCAAAATCCTCAGCCTAATAGGCATTTACCATATAATTAAAAACATGAAGTTTGAGATGAGTCCAGTCTGTATGAGACAGTTGGACCCACTCCTCTTACTTAATGTTAAGTAATAAGATGTACAGTAGAAAGACAGCAGTTAAAAAAAGAGAGGCGGGGTCAAGGCGTCAGCAGCAACAGGACGAGGTGCAGGAACGAGAGAATGGTGGTGTCACTGCAATATGAATCGCATGTCAGATGTTTTCATGAACACGCCATTGAAGAGTAAATATATGACAGCACTAATGGACTATTGGAGGTCCCATCGCACGTGATGGATGGAATTAAAGTAATTGCCTCTGTGCGTTTAAATCAATTATTGAACAGTGCTGCACGCAGGCGTGATGCATTGCAAGAAGAGTCCTCGTACAGTGACGCTCCTCACTGTGTGTGTGTGTGTGTGTGTGTGTGTGTGTGTGTGTGTGTGTGTGTGTGTGTGTGTGTGTGTGTGTGTGTGTGTGTGTGTCACGGGCTCAGCTGCTCCACACCTTCCTGGAATCCGAGAGCCGATGACCTTTTCGTCTGAATTATGGTCCCTATCCGTCTCACGCCGCCGGCACCTGTGGGCGACGACGCTATGCTTCACGGGCGTCCTCTCGGGGGTACCGGCCGGGTGGGGGGGGTTATGGGGCTGTGTGTGTGCCCACGCCAGTCCGGGTGTGGGTGGACGTTTGGTGCACCTGTGCACATAAGGGAACGGCATCAATTTTCCTCATCCGGTTTGGTGAGTTTCATATTTTGAGTTATTGTGTCCTGAGGGCAGGACCCAGCTGACACAGTCATTTAAAACCCAAGCCTCTACGGACAGGGACCACTTACACTGAAAATAATGCTCACTCAAGTTCTTGGAGTTGCAGCCTTTGGACCTGTATTAAGTGTTGGGTGTTTGCCAGCACGGTGAAATGCAGGGTTGTCGCAAAAGTCTCCACAGCCTTTCCAAACAACAAGCAAAGCAAAGCCACCATGTTCACTTCCATCAATTAATTAACACACATACAGTACCCTGTATAACAATAAAAAAAAGAAAAAGATGGGGGAAAACATGGGACTCATAATTTATCTTTGGTAGACACAAAAGGGTCTGTATCTTGATTGACTGGTCGGCTCTCATTTCCCTGTCGGATCAAAACCCACTCCATTAACACAACTACACTGTCAGCCACGACTCGTCTATGGGTGTCAGTAAACGCACCATTTCAAGTCTCTGGCGGGTGAAAAGCAGCAGATGGTACCGTAGCCTGTGCTCCGCTCTCCATCTTTGTCCCTCGCTCCGTCTCGAGCCCCGTGGAGCCGGGTCGGGCGCTGTGAGCCGCTGGCCCTCTGAACCGCTGCGTGACCACAGCGTGGCTGCACTGAACCCGCTCACACGAGCCCTTTCTCCTCCCGTGCCCGTGTGTGTGTGTGAGTGTGTGTGTGTGTGTGTGTGTGTGTGTGTGTGTGTGACTCCTTTCACTCATCTGGAAGCAGCTTACTCCTTTGTGCTGCTTTGCTGACTGCGATCCCACCCGAACCCAAAGCCCTCTCCCTCTCCGTTAACCCCCAATCACAATCGTCCCGTCTTTCAATCATTCCTCTCCACTCGGCTTTGTAACTCCATCATTTCATTTTTTTTCCTCTTTTCTATTCATATATCTTTCGTTTCACTCTGGTCCATTTTTAAAGTTGTTGAGAAACATTGCTCCCCCTTCCCTCTCAGGTTCAGCCTTTTCTCCCCCTCCTGAAACCTGTTTATAGAAGGTTAATCTGCCTTTGACAAAAGGATGCCCCTCTGCTTCTTTTGGTGTCTTGGAGAAAGTCTTTGAAAAATGTGTGGAAAGGATTAAGGTAAGACCCGGAGCCAGGACTAGCTCTTTCTATCTCTCTCTGCTCCAGTGTTGAGCCTCAGACAAACTGACGCACGCACGCCAGCCCTTCTATCCTCTGTATTCTACTTAACAAAACTCACTCAGTCAAACTATGAGTCACGCAGGCAAACTTTCTGAACTTCCGCTGACATCAGTAGTTGACCCACTGATCTTAAGATCAGGCACACGGAGCAGAAGGGGCCCAGGTGAGACCAGTTAAGGGACTTATACTTGTGTCAGTGGAAAGACGTTGAAACAGCTGTAACGTCAGGCCAGTTTGTGGCCACACGTCCACTATTACTAACAGAAACCACCAGAAACACATGTACATTTGGACTTCTTTCAATGTTTTCTTTGTTTTCTCTGTAAAACAGAGAACCTATCAGCATCGTGTATCAGCCAAAGACTGGCATCAGCCACTGAACATGCATGAGGGTTCAGGGTTGACCATTAACTGAAACAAAGGCCCGTATTGTGATTCAGCTTGGCTTCGTCTCATACACGCACACACATCTGGCCACGGGCCTGTAGCTCTGACCTGTTGCTGACACACACACACACACACACACACACACACACACACACACACACACACACACACACACGGCCTCAGAGCCACAACCGCGACCAGCTGCTGTCTTTCAGCGTCCCTTAAAAACTCACTACAGTCGACGCCACATTGTCTCCTCCACTTTGTAAAATCACCTGCTCCCTCATGACCCAGTCACCAGGTCGTCAGTAATCAGTTTGGAAATCAGGTGAGTATTGTTTTCATGGCTGCTTCATGTCTAGGTAGTGTTTCCAAATCAAACTAATAAATCCCTGTATTCTAGATAATTTATCTCATCATTGTTTTCTGCTGGTCTCATATATTGTACTATAACCTCCATGTAACCTCTTTTGGGGTCCGGGTTTCTGTTGCCCTTTCGTTCTCTTACTCATTTCTTGTTTCTGTCCACTTCTATGATGCATTTCGCTTCCACCAACTAACAGAAACTGCATTTGTTAACTGAAGGTGCCAGGATGTAACTTAGTTTGACCCACAGCACCTGCTCTAGCAACACATCTAATTTAGACCCAACCAGCTAGTGAGTGCAGCTCTGGATCGCACGTCCCGTCCACCCTCAGTAAATCTGTCAGACCGACTGCTTTCCTCGTTGCTGCCTCCTCCCTCATGCAACGGACACTGTAGTCGGCCAGAAGCATTTTCAAATCACCGCTTGTACAAACTCGGGAGCAGCTCAGCTGATCGCACCCAAAAACACGAGCCTGACTTGTTTGCCACAGAAAATAAGGGCCAATTTTTTGAACAAACACTGAAATGATGGCTTTTTTTTTAAATTTCCGCCAACACAATCCGTGCAACACGCCGGCAAATCGCCTTTAACCTGGAACAAAACGGCGGAGCCATCAGAAAACCCAGAGCGGTGTGTGATGGTGGGATTCCAGCTGTGATCGGCTCCCCTTCAGTCCCCCGTGTGCAGGGATTCTCGGGGATAAGCGGGGCAGGAGCGGCACTGGGAGGTTTTGTTGTGGGCAGAGCTTTGGCGTTTTCCCTGCCACATCCCGGATAGACCTGGAATGTGGAAGATTCCGGATTTGTGTTTGGGCTGAACTAATTGAGTCCCCTAAAAACCTTGCTGCCCTGACTCCAGGACAGCGCTGGCACAGAAAGACACACGCAGACAAGCACACAACCAAACAAACACACAAACACACACGCTCCCTTTTGTCTTTTTCCGCGCCAAGCCTAATCCTGTCTTAGCAGCTGCAGAAAACAGAGAGAGGAGAGAGAGAGAGAGAGAATCTCCTCCCACCATTCAGTTCCAATTCACTTTTCAATTTCAAGGTGCTTTATTGGCAACACTCTGCCTGAGCGATGCCAAGGCAATTAACAAAAAAGAAAATAAAAGAAAAGACGCATGCTTTCAAAGCAAAAAGAAAGGATGAAAAAAGGAACAGCCGCAGCATTATAATATGCCAAACACTACAATCAGAACAACAATAATAAGCATTGAAATCATTTCAATTCTCCTTTCATTCCTCCGCGCTGCACACGCCGTCTCTGGGGGGTCAGTGCAGGCTTTTCCTTTTCTTTCCTAATTGTGATAGGCCATGGAAAGTGCTCCACCAAATTGTGTAAACACATGAGGAAGCAAAGAGGAGGCAGCAATGGAAGAGTGATCACAGCAAATGAGTTTCTCAGGAAATGATTGGGCCTCTTTGATTGCCCAAATGTAAGTCCGCTTATCCGACATGACACCTGACTACAGAGGCAGCGCAACGTGCCGAGGATGGAGAATGTAACATATTAAAAAGATAAATTTGGTGCTGGGTGCAAAGTAGGGAACGGAAAGTAGATAATTTGTAGTCACATTGCAAAATGAGCGTTTGATGTTGTTTGAATGGAGCACTGAAGTTAATTTTCAATTCTCTTTGAAATTGAGAATAATGATGAATTGCGAGCCGTGGTAACGATAGCGGACGGGTGAGTAGGTAGTGGTCAGAGTACAGCGTGGAGCACATCTGCGGTTGATTTAAAAAAAAAAAAAACAAAGCGCTTATTTGCATTTTTCCTTTTACTGGTTCTGCTTTACTTTCTAATATAAAGCTGCTGCTGGACTCACACAAAACAAATTACGATAGACTGGCACAGGCTATAGGAAGCATAAACACTGGGGATCCTTGCTTTTCATCATCAGGCCAAAAGCTAAAATTAAATATTAATATGTGTTAACCTAAGCTGTGCTCAGATATATTCACCAAAAACATTTCCATCGTGTAACACGTGTAACACTATGCAATGGCTCACACGCTGATATTCATAAACCCACTGTAAGAGTTCTATTACATATTAATCAAAATGCTAATTGTCTTCATAAATAATAAAATACACTAAATAAACATTTTTTTGTAATAGCTTAATGATTCAGGATAAAGCAACTACCTGTTAGGCAATCGACTGCGCTGAACGTGCATGGCTGACAATTACTATAACAACTGTGTGTGTGTGTGTGTGTGTGTGTGTGTGTGTGTGTGTGTGTGTGTGTGTGTGTGTGTGTGTGTGTGTGTTCTGATAAGGTGCCTTACAGCCCGGTGTTAAACACTTTTGGGAAGTGCTTTCATTAGGTTGGGCGCGTGTCTCAGACAGTTATGATGACAGGGCTTTGCAAGTTATCCTAGTAAATACTGTGTCCGTCTTGGATCAATAAAAGCCTAATCCCCCAAAGGCTTACAGTGCGGACGCAGACACACACACACACACACACACACACACACACACACACACACACACACACACACACACACACACACACACACACAAATACAAATGTGCACACAGATACACACAACTCAACAGTCGGAGTTTAATCCTCACAACTGCCACTGGGTCATCAGCTTTGGAGCTTTCAATATATTAAAGCAAATTTGGTAGTGGAGGCTGAGCAGCACAGATGAAAGGATAAAAAAAGAACAGAAAAAATAAAGTGATTGAGTGTTGCAACCTTCACAGAAACGGCCGGGGAAGTCTGAGCATGAAGTCACATATGCTGCAGATATGTGCATTAATCTGACTGAGCCCTGAGACTAATCGGACCTTTTTAGAAAAATCAACTTGATGCATATTCTGCATAACACACTCAAGTATTATTTAAAGTCTTCAGCATCCTGGATCATCATCATGAAATGACTAATGTTCTTCTTACGAAAGGTGAGACGTTGTGTTTTTAATATAACTTTAGCTCTAAATCCTTTGTAACGCTCCGGTCTTGCATGCTCAGTCATGCTCAGAAGCGCTTCACCATCGACTAGTGAACATTAACATTTCTCATTTGATGGGACGGCACATCAAGTGAGTCCTTGAGGACACTCTTCACTCTGCTTTAAACAAACGACACCAATTTTCGCGTTGAAATGGAAACAGACCCTCAACGTTTGCTAAGTTTTGTGCTTCAAGAGGGAAACGTGACCTATTTACCTTTTTAGCAAATAAAAAGCCTGGACTGAAGAAGGGGAAATGATAACTTTCAAGGTTCCACTTTAAAACTTGAGCCACTTACTATATGCATGTTGTCACTTCCTGTGATCAGCTTTTATTTTGTAGTGCCTTAGGTCAATTTCCTGTTCACAGTCATTCTTGCCACCTTTACTACCTTACATGTTACTAGTTTGCCACATTATCTACAGAGACTCTCCAGCCTTTGTTTTCATAGTTGGATGAATGGAGTCACCTCCCTCTGTGTTGTGGAGCTAGAGTGGATCTCTGAGTGATCTCTTTGATCATTTGTGTATGACCTCTGTTTGTGAAAATGTTGACGGTCAGCTTCTCCATGTTCTGGGAACTAATTCTGACTTTACCTCAGCTTCTTTCAAGTCCTCCGCATCTCCCTCTCAGTAGCTGTGTGTCTGGCTTTACTGGATCTCTCTCTATTTTTCTTTCCCAGATGGAAAAATGTTGTTCACTCATGGTTGCGAAACAAATATTGCTCTCTTTGAAATAAATTAGTTGTCAAATTATGATGCTTTAATGAAAGCAATTCCCCTGTAAAGCAAACATCAATGCACAACCAATTAAGTAATGCAGTATGCAAGCTGTGTCCTAACCATAACCAACCTAATGTATAAGATGGAGGCTGGATAACAAGCACAGCTTCAGTGTCCTTGATTTGACAGTGAACTGAGACGCAGAGACTGGATAACTACTTACTATAATGACAGCAATTTTCAAGAGGGACAATTAATAAGTTTGGTATTAGAAAAAAAAAAGGTTTATTAATTAGCTTAGTTGAAATGAGTCAATTCTAACTGGAAATTATCGGAGCTCCACAGTAAGACATCCCTCGCTAACAAACAGCAGAAAGGGCAAAGGGGGGTAAAATACAATTTTATTTTGCTAACTCAAAAATATTACTATTTTTGCTAAGGCATTAAACACATACTAGATTTTGATAGTGTACTAGAAATTGAATTATGCAAATCATTCATTGGGGAAATTGTCCCCAACTCCGCCTGCTGATTACTGTAATAAGGTTTTTAACATATTAATATTTTTTTCTCCACATCATATTTTTCATAGTTTCTCAGAGATGGAAAAAAATAATACAGAACACTGGGCTGTGCTATGAAGACGAAACCATAGTAAAGGGGGGAATAATTCAACGCGAATGCAAATGTGATTTTCTTGTTTCCATATCAAACCATGTCTTGCTGTTTGCATCCCTTAATTACGATGTTTCATTAATTACAACAGGACTGTAAAGGGGAAAATGGGGAATATTTACAAGCCTTCAAAGGCTGGAAGATATAGGGAGAAAGTAAATAGTTATTAGGGAGGAATGTGCTCAGATGTTTTCCAGCTTTAACTTGTTAATTGTGTTATGTGTTGAATTCGTTGACACGTAAGAAGAAGCCTAGACTCCAAAACTGATGGGAGAAGGTTGGGGAGTTTTTTTTACATAACTACAAAAATAATGCAGTCACAGGAGAAAATAATGGTACTCTACGAAATGTATTTGTAAGTGTCGCCATCTTAACAAAATGTCCGAGCTGATAAACAGTCCAACATGTTTTTTTTAAATAATAATAATAATCAGACAGTAACTGAAACATTTGTGTCTTGAAGTCGAGCATTTCCCTGCATGTCGTGACAAATGAGACTTAATTTGATCTTATTTGATTGTACCGTATCGCTGGCTTACACTCAAACAGCATCAGCTACAGTACTGTTGCTACTTGTCTTGAAATTGAGGGGTCCAGCCAACACTGAATGATGCCAAGAGACATCATAATCCCCACTGTAGTCCCAACCTCCCGCTGGTGGAGGAAACGCCATGATTTTGGGAATGAGTTTCAGTGGACCTAAACCACCTACAAATGTGGAAACGAAAAGAAAATTCCACATATCAAGGTATCCTATAGGATTCCTTTAGGAGGGAGGGGCACATAAGTATCTGGACAGGCAGCAAGGTCTTGCTGCTACACAAGTTTAGAAGCTACAGTACACAGCACTAATGGAAACAGTGTGTTGCATTTATTTAGTAAAGCTACAGTATAAAAATACAACAAACATAATTAGGCTGCACAGTGTAATAATGGAAGGTGGAAATGGAAAATATAGTCCAAATGTTAAAAAGTTAAAGAACAGAAATTATGATGGAAGTTCTTTGGATGAAAAAAAAATTCTCTCAGAAGTAGCAGAGACGGAGCTGTCTGGTCGCCCATTATGTAAGTCAGATGAAGGCTTAATCAGCTGTGGCGTGAATATATAGTGATGAATACAGTATGTGCCATATGACTGTGGCTCGGTGATGTTTGTCACTTTCTGTTCTCCTCCTCCATAATCCCCAATGTAAAGAAAATTGACTTTGGCACAGTGGTTGTACACCATCAGTATTAGACCTTAATGGTCTGAGTGTGTGTGTGCGTGTGTGTGCATATGGTACTGTGTCCTGCCTCTTTCTGTTTAGCAGGCCTGGGGCTACTGGTAGAGTGGTTGCCATGGAGTTTTGACATCATTTCATAAATGAAAATAGATGAGTCTGGGAAGTCAATATGGGCTGGACCTGCTGAAGGATGTTATGGGAAAAAATGAACACCGCTCCGCTGAAATAACCTCCACTCCACACACACACACACACACACACACACACACACACACACACACACACACACACACACACACACACACACACACACACACACACTAACTAGTGCAGAATAATTTCTCAGCTTGTGTTGAGATGTGTGTCATCAGAAGAGGCTCATTGACATAATCATCACTTATGTCAGAAGTAAATAACAATTCAAAGTATTAAACTGGTAAATTGCCAGAAGAAAAAGAAGATGCATTATGTGAATAACAGTCCAGTCAAGCAATATGATGCATGTAGATATTTATGTATATTATATTCATTTATATTTGCAGAGGTAACTATTTGCGGACTGGGAGACTAGACAAACTCAGGTGCAGAGGAGCAGAAACAACTCGAAGCTGATAACACATTTATTCATTTTAGAGGCCAAAGTTGTGCGTTTAACCATTAAAGTTGTGCATTTGTAATGCTAATTAGAGGTCTTTGTGTATGAAGTTTTGACTTTCTCCCAATGAAGACACAGCCTCGAATAGAGAAGCAACAGCTCACACACAGACACCAGTTGTTCCTATGAGCCAGCAAACCTGAAGGCACGCGGTTGAACTGAAGAAGGAATCTGCAGCATGTTAAAACTCGTGCTTTTAGTTTCTCACTGTTTGAATATTCGGCCCAGTACATGGATCTTAAAACACAAGAGTAGGACGTTTTCTTTCTCACTGAGGCCTTGAGTCCTCCATCGCTTGTAAGACTGCAATGACTCAAAGACGACTTACAACAAAAATCACATTTTTTGGTTTCTGAATGCCATGAATAATGAGAAAATCTTAACTGGAACTGTTTGGCCCTGAGGAGGAAACCATGCAAATGTGTTTCTTTCACTTCTGACACTTTTTTTTTTACGTCAACTGAATTTAATCAAGTGCCAGAATCCAAAATTAGTGCAAAGTGTGGCACTGTGCTTTAATTTCAAGTCAAGGGTGTCGTTTTGAACGATCCTTTCATGCTTTTCTTATTTTTCCTCTTCATATTATTCTCCTCACCACAAGTATGTTTTTTACGTCTGTCTTTGGGTCTTTCTTTAGTAAATACCAGCCGGCTTGGCAGAGAGTGGGTGGTATTGGTAATGACCTGTAATTGCTGTGTCCAAACAGCCCACTACACTTCTCTAAATGGATTATCCTAATTTATACAAGTACTGCTACAGTAACATTAATTCATGACATTTGCCTATAATAATGCACATTAATAATATATGTTTGTATGTATGTTTGCACATTCTGACTGAACGTACCTGGGCATTTTTACAAATAGTCCTTGAATCTTATTAAGGTCTGTGATTAAGTGAAGACAGAATTTAAATGGCACAATACTGTATGGAGCTTTAAGTAGCAACACAGAATTGAAATATTCTACTTACTGGACATTCTGAGTGTAATAGGTCAAATACATTTTCATAATTTGCATAATCATCTGTAAGGTGTAGTATTAGTGGGAATTGCAGTATTTGTTCAAATGCTTTTGAGTGTGAAAGGATTCCTAATCGAGAGATGATATTCTCAGTAACATGGGATGTGAAAAAGCTTCCTGGACATGGTCCATTTAACCTTCTATCATCCAAAACAGCCTTTTCCAGCCTCTCTGTTAAGCACACATTTTATAGTCTTTGGTAAGAAATCCACAAGTTAAGAGTTAGCATTCAGCATAGGAGCTGCACACGGCCGAATGCTGAGCCTGGACAGAAAGAGAAACGCAGAAAGAAGGAGCACATGGCAGTGCTTTGGATTAAATGTTAAAATATTAAATATTGAAAGGGAATGTCAGTTCCCCATAGCTTCTGCTTTCAGTCTCTACCAGAATTCAGCTAGGGCCCTTAGGGGATGCTGGGCTGGATGTGGATGGGGTGGGGATGAAAACAGCCCTCAGATGAGAGCCACGAGTTGAGAGACGAGCAGAGGATGAGTGGGTGGGATGAGCTGTGGCTGAGGAAAGTTTGAAAGGTGGTGAAAATGAAAGGAAAATGCATCACAGTAAGAATGAAAGATGGAAAAATGCCACTTTGTAAAAATGTTCGCTGATAAACACAGAACGGGGAGGGGCGGAGGAGGTGGATGGGACCAGTGTTCCGATGAGGTACAAGTGGAAAAATGTGACCACTGCGGGGAAATTAAACCACTGCTTGAATCTCAGTTGGAGTAAGACTCTCACCCTGGATTCAACATTTTGAAATAGTAAATATAAGCATGCTACAGTATTTAAACCACTGTGTGTCACTTTTTTAATATATTTACACACATTTGCAGTTTTAATTGAATATCCATTTCATCACTGTGCAAATAAATGCCAAAGCAGGACCCAGGCTTTGGACTTGTGGATTGCTGAATCATCCCGAGCAGCCTGAATCCTGCATTTGGCATCCGGCGTGGTTTAGTCAGAGCCGCCGGAGGCTGGCTGAAGAATTTGAACATTTTAAAACCGAGTTTCTCTGAAAAGATCAAAAGGCTGCCCTGAAGTATTTGCTGTGTTCTGAATGAGGCTTGAACCTTCAACCTCACAGCGACACTTAGTTACTTACTTTAATAATAAAAATGAAAAAAATTTAAAAAAATCAATGCAACGTCGAGATGCATTTTTGGCAGGACTTTGGAGCGGCGCGTGAGGCAGTAAATGAGCCGTGTCCACAAGCGTTAGTGTATTTTTAATTTAAATGCAGTCAGTCATCTTGCATATAAAAAAACGCTGTCATGGAATAAATTCATCCGCTGATTCAAAATCTCCTTACGCGTCTGAGCCAAAAGCACGTGAAGTGGAAACCTGCAGGGGTGACGTCGTCAGCGCATCCATCCTGCCGCGTGTGTTCTGTCCTCATCACTTATTCAACACTCATATGTTACACACACGCATGTAGCGTTTTTTTCTGCTTTTTCTCTCCAGACACAATCTCACGATGCATATAGAAAAGCAATCGCTCAGCTAAGTGATTTGTGCAAAGTGTCACATTCTCACCTGGCAGTAATTGCCTGCTAGTGTCGCTCAGCTGTCGTGATAGGGGCTCGTGGAGCATGGGGGGGGGGGGGGGGGGCACATCGGGGGGGTGGTATTCTAGGATCAGCTTGAGAGCTGCATTGTTAGGAATGAAAGGAGAGCTGCTTTAAGATGCGCGCATTAAAAAAGCTCTGTACCCTCTGAAGAGGCCGCCAGGTGTGAGAAATGGGTGCTGTAATTTCATTAGTGTGCTGTTGGAGGGCTGGGGTGGTCTGTCAGCATCATCTGGCCTAAGGAGATGAAGCACTGACATCCACTGGGGCCCCAAGGTAGGGAGGAATTAGTGGGACGGAAAAAAGGCGGATGTGTACCTTTTCAAAGTCGTAATGGCTGCGATTGGCTTTTTATCTCCCCGTCCTGTCCCATCTGTTTCCTTTTATTCTAGTTTTGATTACCTCTCATCCGCTAGCTCGTTCCGATTTCACTACATTTGTGGCTGAAATATATTTGATCCATCTACAAATGGAATTAAACCTGTCATAAAAGGCTCCTGTTTGCTCTATATTAACCAAGTTAACTGGAAGGGAAAGGGAATCTGAGTAAATACTGGACACCATGATGCGAATTAAATTGAAAGTTAGCCTATTCAGTGAGAGTGGCCAGGCTTCCTGTCCAGCCTTTATTTATTTTGGTGACAGGCAAATGCTCCCTCATTATCCTTCCTGAGTGGGTATTCTGATGTTTTGTGTTGCGCTAGTGTCCTTGTCACTGCTCAAATGCAGCTTAATCAGGCTACACACACACACACACGCACGCACGCACGCACGCACGCACGCACGCACGCACGCACGCACGCACGCACGCATGCACGCACGCACGCACGCACACACACACACACACACACACACACACACAGCTTCAAGTGCAAGGCCTCACGGTGTGTGTGTAGCGTCTGATGAAGAAGGCACTGATGCCACTGACTGTCCCTAATGCGCCCCTATTGTAAATCCAAACGAGCACCTACGGGAGCCACCGAGCGCGAGGGCGGCCCCCGGACCCGGTCTCCAGGCTAATTTGGCGGAGGCTCGTGCAGGAGCGCATGGCGCCATGCGGGAACCATACAAGCGCGTGAGTCATGGTATGAGGCTGCCGCGGTGACATTTACTTGCGTTTTCGGTGTGATTTTAAAGCAGTGTGTGTTTTAACAAATGCCGTCTAAGCTAATGAGCTTCCTGCAGTATCAGAAATGAGACGTTTCAACAAAAAGCGCGTGTGTAAACAACAGGTCGGAAAAAAACAACACCATGCAGCCACGGAAAATAACTTTGCTTTATTGTATTGTCTTCCCAAGACATGCAACTTTGATGGAGCTGAGTGAGCAGAAATGTGTATGTTTGTTAGCCAGAGGTAAAATAAAGCTTATAGAAGCCCCTGTGCTGTAGATGTACTGTACAGGACCCACATACAGTACCAGCAGGATGTAGAAACACAGACCCAGGGATAAATACCAGAGCAGACTCACTGACGGGTGACATGTTCAATAAATACAGCTACAAGGATCAAGAAGATCAAAGTTTAATGAGCAAATCTTACTAATATCATTGATGCCCACTTTTGTTGTTATCATCAAACTAATGAATAAATGGCAGCAGTAGCATTTTTTTTGTTTTCACAGCAGAGACACTGATTTTTATTAATTAGTTGCTGATCTGTGTTGAGGACATTTACCTCATTTACAGTAACTCGTGTTGTTGTCAAAAGGCGAAACAAAGAAAAGGCTGAACTCAAACAACATCTCGTAAGTTGCCGATCGAATATGTGCGGGATTCAGAGATGCAGTGTTTGGACGTGTGATAAGTCGTCATTCTGTTAGTCAGGAGGACCTTCAAGGGTCCATGAAGAGCAACTCTGAGCGAGTCGCTGTGGACCGGAGCGTCTGTTTATTGACTGTTGGGACAAACGTAAGGGCACAGGTAGAAGAGTTAAAGAGTCAAACTTGTGCGTCGATGCACAAATTGACTTTACTGGTGCAACACACCTCATGACTGCCTGCATCATGAATCAAGCATCTTTTTACATGAGAGTGGTTTGTCTCTGTGTCCTTTGGGTTACAATGATAAGCGGTTGCTTCATGTCATGTGTGTGTGTGTGACTGACTCATTTAGCTCCTAGCGAACAGAATAATAACTCTATTCCTTATAAATACAATGAATTACGTTTACCAGACGCTAGATTTAAATAAATACAATATTGAAAGAAACGCACTCACAGGACTCATAAACAGCAGCAGAGCTATTTACAAAGTTTTGCATGAAACCATTGTTGAATGTTAAACTAAAAATGGACGTTCGCTCAATGACTCAAGTGATTCTATCTCTCCACAAGCACTGCTGCTGTGTTGTTGTGTCTACGCGCCTCTCGACCTCAAACTGTCTGGCTTAGTCGCTGTAGATACTGCACTGTAGCTGGCGTAGGGACAATGAAGATGGCACTTTTCGCTGTTCGTACAAATAAAAAAAACATTGCTACTCAACATGGGCTCAGTCATTAGATGAAGAGAAGATAGATAGTAGTAGATTAGACAATGGAGATAGTAGATACAGTAAGTAGATAGACACAGGCAGTAGAGAAAAAAGAGCCCATCACCAAATTGAATTATTATCTGTCCATGCTTTCATTTGTGCTTGTTTATTTAATTTCAACAGCTCATGTTATTTAGACTGTTTTTTACATTTTTCATTTCTTCTGCAGTTTACTGTAAAACTGTAAACAAGTCACTACTAAGCTTTACTGTATTTCACCAACACTCCGTCTTGTCAGTGCACAGACCCCTCAGCTAACAGCCGGATCCGAGCCGCAGGCAGACCTTCTACATGGAAACTTTGATACCAGCACCACAGCTGCTGAAACTTTAAGAGTCTATCTAGTTATAACACACATCATAAAACAAACAGTTTGCCCTTGAAAAGAAAAAAAAAACACACTAATAGAAGCTCACAAAACCCCAAACTTGTTCAGCTGATCTTTGACAAGAAGACTGACAGCGCAGAGTGAAATATGTGGAGATTGTGTATGTGTGTGTGTGCATGAATATATACATAAGTGTGTGTATTATTAATATTTGTGTGTATGCCAGTGAATGTGTCACATTGTCAAACCTGTTTACTTTAGAAGCTGACAGGATCAGAGTGCATTATGATTCTGCTGGCAGAGTGGAGCAGTAGTGATGCACAAGATGGGATGCGGGAGAGAAACGGGAAACTTAAAGAGCCGGTGGCAGACGACGTGACACAAATCACCAAATAACACGTCGGCGCCACAGCCGGGATCCAACCAGGTGTTTGGGGTTGTTGCGTCTGATATCAGGACTTTAATTATTGATTCCTCACCTCCTGTTCGTTCGACCAGATGAGGAGGGGAAACATGACCAAACGAAATGAGGAGTAGAAAGAGACTCAAGTGCCATAAATCAGATTAGTTATGTGTGATACTTAAAATTTTCGGGCAGATAAAGGCCTGAGGAGACAGCAGAATGTCACAGAGGATGGAGAGGGATGATTAGAGTAGATGAGGAGTCATCCTAAAACTCCTTTAAGGTGAACTCTACTGAGACGAGATTAGATATAGATCACTTTCTGCACACTAAGGGTGAACTTTATGAATGTTAAATGCAAATGTTGGCTGTGTCCTGTCCATTAATCATCAGCAGCCGCGCAGCTGAATGCTATCAACAAACGCGACCTACAATTCCCTTATTCCGTAATGGGGACGCAGATCGGAGGGATCTAAACATCCTCATTACTGAGATGTCAGCTACATCAAAGGCTTTTATTCCCCCCGGAATCTGCAGATGATCAAGGTAGAACGTTCAGCCACAAGGACAATGGGAATTATAGGAGAAAGCAGCAGCTGGACTAATAGGAAAACAAGCAACAAACCACCTTAAGCTACGCGGATGTGATTAGCTTAGTCAGACTAAATACTACTACTACTAAAAATGAACCCAAATGAGATGTTACAGTGGGTCCATTCTATTGCGATCACAGGATACCAGCCTTCGATGCCTCGAGGGAAATCAAGATTCGCTACACAGGCTCTCTAGGCATGATAGATAATAGCCGTGGAGAAAAAATCAGACAGAGATTGACATGAACATGATGAGTAAGCATCTTATAAGATCCTGGGCCAAAGAGGCTCGCTTTAATGAATGCGAAAGCAAAAGAAAAGGCATCTACTGTGTGTATCCATGCGTGGGGCCACGCGTGCGCCTGGTGTCATTGTCTTCATTTACCCAAATCAAGAGAAATCATGCGTTTAATATTAATAAGGGCGAAGTGAACTGGCTCCTGCCTCTCACACACACACTCATCATGTGGGTAATCTTGGAGGAGTGTGTTTTGAGCCTGTCAGCACACGCTGGGCACTGACTTGGAAAGTCACCGAAATACAATGACGGAGGCGGCGGAGGAAGGAAGACGGAGGAGGAGGAGGAAGAGGAGGAGGGTGATGAGGGAGGTGTCTGGGTTTTTTTAAGTCGAACATGTGGTTTGTTTTACGGCCACTTTTGAGTCACCTTGCACTTTAAACTCATCTCATCTGCGTTTCCCTCACTCTATGTGAATGCGAATTTTAAAATGACACGACCCTTCTTCTCCAATGGTCCTCGTGTTACAGGTGTTTGGAGCTGTGGGAAGGAGGGAAGGAGGGTTGGAGCTGAGGTTAAACAGCCTTATTAATGTTGATTGCAATCAATTAGTGTCTGCGGCTCATTAGAAGTAGACGCATTGGCAGCTACATGCACATCGCTTCTTATCATGTCTGTGCTCATGTTGGAGGTGTGGCGGCCCACGATTTTGTCTCACGCATCTCCACTGTTCAGCTGTGGTCCAAACAATAGTGATATTTACGGGTTTGGCTGTTTTACATTCAACGAACCTAATGGTTTTGCGTGGGTTAAGACTTGCAACAGAAAGAGAGAGAAGGAGAATGGCCCAGTGTACGGTACAGTACTGTATGTGCAGATCTGTGTTTCCCTGTCAGACGCCGTTGAGCAGAAAGACAGCGTGAGGGCAAAGGGGTTGGTTCTGTTTTCAGCAGAACCAACTCTCCTCTCAGTTCCACGGGGCCCTTTCCCGCTCCCGCACTCTCAGCGTGTGTTCCTGAACTTACACCACTCAGCAGCAGCGCTTGAGACGAGTTGACCGCAGACTGAGCGCTTAGGGTTAGGGTCTCCCTCCCACCCGTCCTCCCGACCTCCGCCACCATTATCCAGTCTCTCAGCTGCTCCATCGCGCTCTCCGTTGCAGCTTTTTCTGGCGATCAGACAGACGGACACCACCCGACCGCAGCCCCCCCCCCACCACGCGATCCGTGCTGTCTTATTAACCCAGTGCTGTTTATCTGCAGTGGAGTTTCACATGCAGCTGTGTCTGGAGTTTAGTGGGGAACGCGGAGCAAACGCAGTGCTGTGCAGAGGACAAGTCATTGCTCCTGAAGCGCACAGTGAACTACACAATGCAATTACCATTAAAGAGAGAAACTCT
Organism: Betta splendens; assembly: GCF_900634795.4. Taxonomy (NCBI): domain Eukaryota; kingdom Metazoa; phylum Chordata; class Actinopteri; order Anabantiformes; family Osphronemidae; genus Betta; species Betta splendens. The sequence goes on from NC_040893.2 coordinate 11,842,254, forward strand.
TTATAGCTTCAGTTATAAAAAAAGGTAATTGTCATCTCAAGGCACTTTACAATGAAAGGTTTGAGATCCTATAGCAATACAGTTATATGAAAAAACCCAATACCACATGGGATAGCACTGGGCAGCACATTTAGTCTGTAACTAATTGTATATGCTGCTACAGTAAGTGACCTTTATGTGGACGTATACACCAACAAGAAATTAGTAGTAAGAAAATAGTGGTGACCTTGAAGTTTTATCGCTTTTCTGTTGTCGCCTATTCAGATACTGTGACGTTCCATCATTACGATGTGACACCTGTCCCTCAGCCTCCCCGCTGCGGTTTGTTTGCTGATGTTGCGCTTCAGTCGACCCCCAGATGTCCCGCTTCCAGGACCCGAAGGCCGGTGTGAGACGGCGCCAGCCGGAGCCACGTGGGGACGGAATCTATCCCAACGTCCGGGCTCCATCTGTCAGCTTTGAAAGTGCAGCTTTCAGCGCCATGGAAACGCCCTGAGGCGTCAACGGTGAGGGTAAAACGGGACGGGCGTCGCGGTGCACGAGGGGAAACAGTTCAGATCAGCACACAATGATAAACTGGTAAAAAAAACAGACGAAAAAAGAAAGTTATGACTTAAATTTCCCTTGTGACACCCTGTGATTAATGACAAGTCCTGCCACCAAACAAAAGGTGTTTCAAGCCAGACATTGGTCAACATTACAGCGCTTGTTTGCTAGAATAAAGTTCCACCTGAACACATCACCAAACGTCAGAAAACCAAAAATTCAGAACACAGTTTAGTCGTTTAAGGATATTATATAGTAAATAGCTGAATGTACAATAACAAGTACGAAAGAGTGAGTTCTGCAGGCCTCTGCAGACGCCTCCTTATGAGGCTAAAGCTAGCGGCTGAATTAGCAGCTATTACGTTGAAAACATGCCTCTCGCTAGCTCACACAAGGATTCGCGCGCGACGGCACGTTCCGGTGGCAGTCGCTCAGCCAGAATGTGGCTCTCGATGTGTCTCCCTCTGCTCTGCTCTGGTAGCAGCAGTGGCTAATCATGGCAAATGAGCGCTAGCAGGGAGGCTGGATTGACATAAGTTGGCATTAACTGGTGCATTAGCAAGTGTTGGGCAATTACTTTAATGATGTAAATTGGACTGAGATTTCCCCTTGCACAGGAAGTGAGAGAAATGTAACAATGATTATAATTAGGCGGCTAATTATAGCATCAGCTCAATGCGGCACATATGCCTAGCCTGTTTATTTAAATGACAGGCAGGGATCCTTGGTGTGTTCACTGATTACACTGTTTTGGTCCGTGTGTGTGTGTGTATGTGCTTTTGATAGCTCGCTGATTGAATGTGCATATTCAGAGATGGAGTGACTTCTTCTAGGCATTTATCCATCATGGCTGATTCATGTATAGCACCTGAGCCCTTTGCATCCAACATGGCCTCTGAGTCTGACTGTGAAGATTTATGATACGTGCAACAGGTTGTTGTATATGAATAATCTGAGCAGCCATCACATCAGACCTTTGGATTTGACACCTGTACATTTGGCATGTTGTATATTAGGTGAGTGGGTAACTCTAAATTGCCTGTCAGCATGAACACGTGTTCTGCATGTGATGGAGTAGGGGCCCATCCAGATCTCATTCTGTCTGTGACTCTGTGTGCGAGCTGCATAAAACCGGAATGTATGGAAAATGGATTCGGAGATGAATAATGTTAAACTATCACTCACGTAGAATCATTAATCTCAACCGGCCTGCAAAATATATACAAGGATCACCATAAAATAAACACAGGCTGGATTAAATACTGCTACTCTGCTACTGCTAGAATAAGAGTATGTATGAACATGAAATAAGACAGAAAAAACACTTTATTTTCACTTAGAGAAAGGGCAAAATGTGAAATCTGCGCCTTAATCACTCGTATACAGTGCTACTGCTCCCTGTGAGGGACAAACGGCGGTTGTTTGCTTTGTAGCAGTGCATGTTTCTATGTTAGGCTCAAAGTGCCTCCAGGTCTCAGCGGGCTGCTGCTTTAGGTCTGCTGCTCTTCCCAAAGTGATGTCAAATAGTAAAAGGCAGCTCAAACAAAAGCAAAAACAAGAGTAAGAACACTGTGGAACACACGAAGCAAAGACTGCAAAGACCTTCAGTACATACAGTACTAAGACAACAGGGTAACAGTAGGTACAAACCTAGATTCTATTAATGATGCTAACTAATGTTAAACAATAATATTAATGTTATATCAGTATTCCACATTCCTGCACTACTTATTCGGGAATCTATCCGATTTTTAAGAATGTATTGTGACAAATCCACATATTTGTATGAGTGCATGTGCTGTGTGGAGGCGCCGCCCTTGTCGAGGCTTGTATCAGCTTAGGAGGGCAGAGTGTGTGACCTTGTTTTGCAGGAACAGAACTCAGTTGCTGTGTTAGCCCACCACCCTGTGACCCGTTCACTGAGGGATCAGGCTTACAGTGCGGCTGCAGGGTAATTGGCCTGTCCGTCAACACAAACACAGAGCCTGACAACTCATAGAGTCTCTTCACTGTCGCAAAGGAGTGAGCGGAGGAAGAAGATTTAGATTTGCTGTATGCGTTTCGGCTGATCTGCCGTGAACTGAGCTACGCTGAAACAACGTTTTCGCACTTTCTGGCACAAGTTGACCGCACCTCACGCGTCCAACATTCTCTGATACACATTTAATGTCAACAGGTGACCCCCGTGACCTCACAAGAAATAGCTTGGCCTGAATCGGCCTTCTCTTTATTCCCTCACTTCACAGTCAGACGCGAGCTGAGCACGGGATAATTGCTCTTCTCCGTATGTGCCAGATTAGCTGACCCCATAAAACAATAATGCCAACGAGCACCCAGGAAAGAATGAGACGCTCCAAATGAGGTTTTATTTTGGGTTCCATCCGTGGGTAATGAAGGGAGTTAAATGCCGTCGGTGACTGTGCCTGGGTCGTGTCACAGAGTCACGCCGAGGTGAAGCATAACTAGATGTTAAATGTCAGAGAAAGGTGAAGACAGGAGGGATAGTGATGTCACAGGTCAGTCTGAGGACAAGTCAGTGCTGCCTGACTAAATATACAGTATTGGATTAAAAAGCAGTGCTTTTTTATATTACAGCCTGGGATTCTTTGGAAAGCACGAAAGACTAGATTATTGTGTCTTCTATGGCTATTGTTGCAAACCTAATCAAAATGTATAGTTTAATGCTTGCAACAGAAGAGTTGTGACAAAGGCACATGATGCTCTATACTGTATCTATGACTTTCTCTAAACCTTCCAAGCCTTGAGCGGCTTCACAGCGGCTCAGACGTGATGTTTCTGCACAGAACTGAGGGTGGCTTCCTGCTTATACAGTATAATGGGTTGCATTTCGAGACGCAGCAGCCGACTGCATTAGGTGACAAACATTTACTCTCAGGCCCATTCGATGTCATTCACCACAAAAGCATTTAACAAACACGTCCACGTTAATCGTTAGTTATACCTTAAGAGCTATTTCCACATTCAGACAAAGACAGGTCAGACTATGCACAGCTGTCTTCTGCTCGGCTCTAATGAAGTTTTCAAACCCCACATACAGACTTTGACACACAGAGGCTCCTGCCACTCTGCCTGCACGCGCTCCCAGAGCTTGTTAAGTTTTAAGCAGTGAGCACTGTAGGCATTCTCTAACAGGGAGTTCCGGTGGTGAGGGGCAGGAGGGACCCTCTCAACACCAGTCCCAGCTTCCTAATTTGAGGGGAGAGGGAGTGGGAAGACTCAGTCAATGGCAAGGCAGCATTTATGTTTCACTTTCCTGTGTGAAACTGAATTACTAATGTGTATATTATAAAATGTATAATATCTCATATTTATAAACTCTCTTTGAGCTTTTGTTCAGAAAGTTAAGGGAGCGCATTGTTGTATTATATGCACCTGTGAAGTCCAGAGAGATCATACGCGACTCAGTAGCAGCGTTTCAGAACTTCTCCTTATCTGCTAATTGCTCTGTGGTTTATTTACTATAGTGGCCAATGGATGCTGCTGGCTCTGCAGCTAAGTGGAATATCAATGAAATGCAAAACACTCCTGTGGCTGTGTCCCTGTGTCTGTCACTGTGTGTGTGTGTGTGTGTGTGTGTGTGTGTGTGTGTGTGTGTGTGTGTGTGTGTGTGTGTGTGTGTGTGTGTGTGTGTGTGTGTGTGTGTGTGTGTGTGTGGCCACACTCACAACTAGACAAAGGCACAACAGAAGCTGCTATTAACTGGTTATGTGCTCATTTTAGGTTATTGGTGGGAGTTGCAGTTGTCCTGTACCTCTGGCCTGTTTGTTCTGCTAAAGCAGGTCCTGGATGGAAGCATGGCATGTGCTGCTACTGCATGAGCCATTAGGCTATTTTAGTCAAGTAGTGATGGGAAATTGGCTTCATCTTTGTGTCTGCATATTGAGCTGTGTCTCTTGTATATGGTCCCTGCAAACATTTCCTTTTTGCACCGTGTTTTTGCTTGTTCTCTCTTCATGCAGCAGTTCTTTGTAATGGTTCACCTGGGTTTTCAAATTGGCCAAGTGTGTTTTATGAAGCTGCACGTGTTTTGTTTATATACATGCTTCTTTCCTAATTTGCAGTGATTTTGCAGTGTTGAGTTCTTAGTGCCGCTCACTGGGTGTTATATATTAAAAAAAACAAAAACGGGAAGACACATCTCCTGAAGGATTCTTCAACGCTTTGGATAACAAGGTATAGTTTCTCAGGTGTGATTTCCCAGTGGATCAATTACACAACTCTGCATGACCTGGGGACTGCTTGATAGGTCTATTAGCTCATAGTCAGGGAACCGATGATGCCAGCGAGGCCTATATACACACAGTCTCACATACAATGAGTGCTTGCATGCACCTTCCTACATACAGTACACAGTACTAAATTAAAATACCTTGCTTGCTGTAATTCTAGCAAAACATGACATCACTAGGATATATATACATGGGAACCAACAGCATACAGATGCCCTATATCAATATATAGATGAACGTGACGGTTAGGAGATGACAAATGAAGAAAAGAAAGGTCCCTTTTCTAGATGGAACAATAAGATAAGATGGCTGCGCCAGATGGCTCTCTGATAAGAGTAAGCACAATAAAAAGTATAAAAGGATGGTGAACAACCAAGAATCTAAAGCTTAAGTCGAGTTTCCTCAATCACACAATCGCTGCATCAATAATGTAAATTCAGCGACAAAAGCAATCGGTACATCCAATTTATCCAAGTTTAACACATTCAGTTAGGCCAGACCAACAACATATTACAACAGAAAACAGACACAGAAAACCTGGCATAGTGGTGAAAGCAGCCACAAAGGAGCAGCAAGATGCAGAAACCGGGTTAAGGATTCGTTAAGTGACGGGCCGGTCAACTGTAACACTCACAAGGAATCACAGCCTTTCGTGGTTACGTACAGTAATGACAGAGAGCATCCAGTCCTTTTTGGCAGGAGGTTTTGTAGTTGTGTGTCTGCAGAACCGGCCACAGAGAAGTGTCTGGTGAATCCTGAGGCCTTGTTGATGCCAGATGGGGTGACAACCCCTCTGATAGTCTGAGGCTGCTCTAGGATCTCCTTCCAGTTGGAAAACCTCCAGAGGGACTTGTCCTCAGCTGCCTCCCTTCAACACAAATAAGCAGCTGTTTTCAATGCCTTCAGGATACGTGAACTCTTGATTCTGTCTCTATTCATAAACTCAGTCTTCTAAGAAAACTTATTTTAGCCCGCTGTTTGTCAGAGGGTCAGTTTGCCAGTCTCCACCCAGAGTGCAGGCCCTTAGGAAGCGGCGGGTTAGACAGTATGTCTGCCAATCACATCCTCCAATATCTGAGCTCCACATCCACTGCCAGGCAACGAGCCCCTCACATCACGCCTCCTGGAGAATCCTGGCACAGTGCAGCTGACGGGTTCAGAAAGGAGCGAACTGGCTCGGCCTCGTGGCCGGGACGTCTCGCCATTGTTGATGGAGCTTCGGAAAGCGGATCCTGCAGGAAAATGTGAAGCCCTGCGTGAACTGGAGTTCAACACAAACTCCGGGACTTTAAACTCACACTTGTTGTACCAGAGAATGACCTGGGTAGAAAAAAATACATATTTTATGAAGGCAGAGTCAAAGACCCCAAATTAATTGTATAGAAATGTTGTGAAAGGACCTGAAGCTCATCCGAGCATGTCAACCAACGTTACTAAGCCGAGGCAGCTCAGTAAGAATAAATGGGCTCACACTCCACCAAGCTGCGGCTTTAATTCAATTACATTTTTAATTCAGTGTATTGCTATAAAAGGTCTCGGCAGTTATTGAAGGCACAGTTCGTGTTCTTTTGTCAGACACAAATATTTATGACTGATAGATTTCCCACAGTAAATAAACGCACTGTTTGAAGTACGCCCGTGCATCCTTGGTTAAATTGGATTCTATTCGGTGCAGTTGTACGCCGTCAGGTTTAGAAAGACTGATGCTTTAGGTCATAGTTAAAACAGAAACACTGTCTTTCAGGTCCCACTCTAAGTTAATCAAACTGTCCTTGAATGCAGCTTTTTGAGTTGCTATTTAAATAATGTCAAATAAATGAAAAGTGGCTCCTTTTCAAGGATTTACATTAGGAGTCCAGCAAGGTCACTGTACTGATGTAATTGTAAACACCTGATATAAATATGACATGGAAGTCAATTCAATATTTAAGTTATAAATATGAGTTATTACAGTTTTCACCAGTATATTCTGCAGGAATGCAGCACATACAGTAAGTTCATATACATTCAGTTACAGGCTCAGGTCATTTTTGTTCATGCTTGACCTATTTCTATTCTTGTCAATGTAAAGCATACAAAATATTTTCAAGGTTAGATGAAAGATGTACATTGAGCATGTGAGAGCGAGGACTCAGTCGGCGGATTTAATTAGCAGCAAGTCAGAAAATGCACTTGAGGTAGAAAAAATAAAAACCTCATTGGCATCAGAACGACGTTGTCTCTTTGTATCTCCATTCAAATCCGCTTCTCCCCGGTTATAATTGAAGTTAAGTTATGCATCCATGCATGTTGGCATCTTGAACAGAGCTTTTATTGTGCTGAAAAGTGTCACCACAAGACAAACGTGCTCTCTGTGATTCTGAGTCCACGTCTCCGCTACCACTGGAGGGGTCACCAATGACTTTACACAGTGGTGTGTGTGTGTGTGTGTGTGTGTGTGTGTGTGTGTGTGTGTGTGTGTGTGTGTTACTGCTTTCCCCATAAAGCGCACTTTAAAACCAGCACACAGAGACTGTCTGATTGTTAGGTTTTGCCTGAGGCATAGTTTTTCCAAAATACTTCTAATGAGTTATAAGACAACCCTTCATGTATTAATTGCCTGTTCTTCATAATAAACATATTACCTTTTTGTATATTTTAATGTAGGATTCAGACCCATTAGATACAGTAGTTCCCAATCGCTGCATTGGTCAGTGTTATATTTCCTAATGATAAAACATGTTTTAAGAAGAAAGCCTGGAATGATTCATGAGCCTGACAGAACGTACAACTCGCCATCACTTATGCATGTTGTTGCCCAGTTCTGATCTGCAGGCTATAGAATTTAAAAAATTTGACCTCAGGCAAGATTATTCTAATCAATCCCCAAATGTTATGCAGGTACATGCAGAGTCTTTTATCTCACCACTGGATCACCTCGTTTTCCTCTTGTCTAAACTTCTCTCTAAGCCCTCTTTCACAGTGTGATCACTCCTTCGCTGTCACATCAACCGTGTCACGGGCATATGTGACCATTGACAATAAAGGTGCAGTCGTTCTTCTCTTCTTCTGAACATGGCAGAGATGATGATGAGATGAGAGTGATGAGGGAGCCGGATGTTCCCGGTGGCCTGTGTTCACAGCGCAGCACCAGCTTTTCAGACGCATGAGTGTGTGTGTGTGTGTGTGTGTGTGTGTGTGTGTGTGTGTGTGTGTGTGTGTGTGTGTGTGTGTGTGTGTGTGTGTGTGTGTGTGTGTGTGTGTGTGTGTGCTGCTTGTGACATCCTTGTCGGTGGTGGTGGGTCTGAGGTGGTTTTGGGAGGAAAGTCTTTGGAGTGCTGCACTGATCTCAGTCCCCTGACTGCTGCGAGATGTGCTCACACTTCACACTGTCCCATAGTACATATATATTGCAAACACTAGAGGCCACTACATATCGTAAATATTCCTGACTGTCTCCACTCCGAAGCCACGTGCCACATGTTTTAAGCGTCAGACTAGTTCTGCAGCCTACAGACGTGAAGACGTTCAACTCAACATTTTGATGTGCCGTCTCCATAAAAGCGTAAAGATGAAGACTGTTCAAAACTTCTGCGGTGATGATGTGATGGCAAAATGATGTCATCGCAGTGATTAGGGCCACTTTGGTTGGACTTCCTGTCTGTGGGCCGCCGAGCACAAATCTCATTAAAACGCCAAACAGTTAATGGGGACAAAAGTTGCGTAGCTTGCATAAACGCACTTACTGTACCTGCAAACACACACACACACACACACACACACACACACACACACACACACACACACACACACACACACGCACACACGCACACACACTACACAGGTCTAACTATGCTTGGCGTGTCAGGAGCTTACAACAATTTGAGGCTTCAGTGGTTTAATTAGCAGTTGATAAATGATTCGTTTTCTAATCATACAACTGTACAGCGCTTTGTGCCTTCACTCTGTTCTCGCAGACGTCTAGTATTTTATAAAAGGCGTTTTTTCTATTCAATTAAAACAAAATCGTCAGCTCTAAACTGGATCAAAATCAATATAACCCGTGTCACCAGTTCTCTTACACATATTCTCCGGTGGACACGATCTGTGTTTCCAGCGAGTTGCCATTTGTTACACCACAAAAGTCCCATTAAACATTTTGAAATTTGTGATGCAACAGCAGGAAAGCAAATAAATTGTTGAAGAGGGAGCAATTTCGTCCGCCGCACATCTTCATTCAACTAATGTGATGAACAACGCTGAAAGGAATGACATTTTACGAAATATACCAGTTGAAATGAAGAGGAATGCTGCCAAGCGCGTCATTTTTCATCAACCACATCCTGCTTTTAGAGAAAAAAACTTAAATTGGAACTCAAAGCCATTTTTTTTTTCTAATTCTTGGCCCCGTGCACCGTGGCTATAATCTGTGCACCGTCCAGAGAGGCCCATTTTCTAGTTCCTCCCTCATCCTTTCTTTATATTCCGCTGTTCCTGTGAATCATTCCTCACTTCACCTTTGAACCCCGACAGCATTTATAGCCACACGGCAGTGTGTGCTAGAGGAGAGACAAGCCCAGAACAGAAGGGGGGGGTGGGGGGTTAAAATAGAAAGAGAGAGCAATAGGAAAAGGGCAGAGAGCAAGAAAGGGGCAAAGGAAAATGAATAAGAACATAAACAAGTTTCCCACCTCTCCTTTTTCCTCCTTCACTATAAATGTGATGGTTCCTCTCCCCGTATAAAGCCCCATAGGCAATTTAAAGAAAGTAGGCCAAAATGAAATATGGCTGCAATATAAAAACAACACTTCAGACACACAACGGCTTGATAGAGCCTCCTTTGCGCGCTTGTGTGCACTTGAGCGCACCCGTGCGTGCGCGAGGAGGCTGAGGAAGACAGAGCGAGTCGGGCCGCGGCGCGGAAGCCGTGGGACGGCAAATCGCTCGCAGGACGGTTGAGTGTTTTATTAAGATTGAATCAAAAGTAGAATTTCAGATTCAATTTTACGGCCCTGGAATGGCTGCATAATCTATAACCCCCCCCCCCCCTCGGTTGCACACACTCACAGTAAACCCCCCGTCTCCTGCCCGCACGCGTGCAACCTCCCGGTCACCAGCGCAGTGCAGCGTAAACACAGCAAATCTCTGCTAATCTGACGGTGACACACATGAGGAGCATGTTGACTTGCAGACTGATGTCTGACCCAAATATGGACGCGGGCGTTGGACGAGAATCTGACCTGTTATTTCAGCAACACGCCTCCGGACGCGCTGGGAGGTGACGGCGCTTCCTTCTAGGGCCTCGAAAGCTTAATTATGCTAAAACTACTGGGAGTCATATCAGTGAAGTGGACATTCATTTGACCCACATATCCTGTGGCCAGAGGGGATTTGAATAAAAAAAGAGCCTCAACCAGCACTGAGACACAGAGTAAGTATCATATATGAACCAAGGTCAAGCTGCACAATTACAGGCGTTTAAAAAGGTGAAAACTCACAACTTTAGTCACACACACGCAAACACACACTCAAAATGTTTCTTTTTAAATAATGCAACCAAGGCTCAGCTGCTTCGCGGAGGGTAAGTGAAAATGCAGACGCGCCGGATGAATCTCAATGCTGCCTTTGACTCGTCCACCGCATCTCCTGCTGACGAAAGCGCGCTGCGGCCACCGGTTGAGTGATGGCTGCCGTTGGTTCCACCTGCAGCTTACGGTTGTAGAAGCTCCAAATAGAGTCAACACTGGTTTTAGTCCAAGTCCTCTGCGCTGGTGGATGAAGGCAAATCACCAAAACTCAGTGGACAGACACAAACACACGCCGAGACAAAATGAAGACAGACAGAGAGAGGCTGACGTGAAGCCATATCCTCCTCTGTGACACCATGATTGGATATTTACTCACTGCTTTAAGCCTACACACAAGAAATGAATGATTTTTTTTCTGTCTCATCCCCACCTTCATAACGGCAGCCTGACATTAAAAGGGCATGGGTGAAATTAACTTGTCTGAGTGTGTGTGTGTGTGTGTGTGTGTGTGTGTGTGTGTGTGTGTGTGTGTGTGTGTGTGTGTGTGTGTGTGTGTGTGTGTGTGTGTGTGTGTGTGTGTGTGTGTGTGTTCACGGGCGTGCGTGTCTGGGGAGTTGCATTCTAGTCCCAAGCCTATTTTTGTGTTGTTGGAATGAGAGATAGAAAATGTTCCCTCAAAGGCCCCTGTCACACAGCTGTCATTTTCTCCTTTACCCACCTAATCCCCGATGATGTGCAGTTATGGCGAATAGCTGTCTCGCTCCTCTAACAAACAGTTTGCCGCGTCTGCCTCGCTCCGTCCGTCTCTCCCCTGCCTCTGTTTGTGCGTCTGTCCAACCCTCTCGCTGAGTTGTGTACACATGTGAAAAGGCAGACCACCCATCGCTTCCTCTCCTCCTCTTCTTCCACGGTTACAGCTGGCTGTTTGTAGGATGGAGACAAAGAGGTGCGGCCTTGTTTTTGTCATTTTTGCTTGATTGAAAGAAAAAAGGTGTGAATTATTGGGCACTATAATAATAAAGAAACATATTTCATTCTACATGTAAATATCACAAATATATAAGAATCTAAAGGGGCTGTTTTTTAAGGTTTAGAATGTTTGAAATTGTGACAGGAACGTGCAGTGTCTTTGCATCTATGTCGTGTAATCACTTCTATTAATGTAATATATTGTTATTGCATTCATTTGTCCCGGTTTCAATAAACCATCCTGTCTTCACCAAAACATCCAATCTGTTCGGGTCTTTTTCTTGAATGGCTGAACATGTTGGCCCACTTTTATTGACTGTACATGCGTATTTTAAGGTCAGACGTCAGCGCTAGCAGCAGTTACTGTATTATAATGTGCGTTTGTCTGAGGGCTGGATAAATGAACTGGTGGTGTGCAGGCGTTGGCTCAGGAGCAAGGAATGTCCTGAGAGGAAGCCTTTCAGCTCAGTGCTCAGTCTGGTCTGCTTACATTTTATTCCAGCACATCTATATTTATACTCATTGATAGCTCAACATAATATTGTTGTAATCAGGTTGATTCTGGCTCGCGTCCCCCAGCCGGCATTTGTTTTACTAAGACACTGCATCGGAGTCCCAGCAAGACTTTGTTTATTGTTAATGCAACTGCACATTACCATACTATAAATAACATGGAAATATGCGAGCACAAAGTACACACAGCTAATGGGACACTTTTCATGCATGTAAACAAACACAAATAGGCTACAAAGTCACTTACGAACACAAACGCGCGCGCACGCGGCCCCAGACGTACGTAGCTGCGAACGCAGCACTAAAACCTCCCAGTAAAAGTTGACTTTTCTGTCTTTGGCGTCGGCGTGAGTGGAAATCAAGACAAAATGGAAGAAACAGAGACGGAGCTAATGAGGAGAGACCAGCCTCAGTGTCATCACGGCAAATCAGCTTCTCTCCAATATGACAATTGCTAAACCCGGATTGGTCTCAAGGCTCCTTAAGTTTAGATGTGTTGCCTGTAAACTATACATCTGAACAAGGAGCAGTGGGTGTCAACTGTAATGAAACTCCCTCTAATTAGTTACTATTATAGAATATCAGGATTGTAATATAACGTAATTATGTTATGAATTTCAACATGTACGTAATGAGCTGCAGGATCCTGGGTGACATTAACAGATAATCTCCAAACCTGAACTCCGATGTCGGAGCTATTTTCACCGAGCACAACACAAACCCAGCGGGAACAGGACGGAGCTGAGCAGAATCACGGGGAACAGCCCCTGCGAATAAGCATCATGATGAGAGACTGAGCGCGGCGACTCGACGGGCCTCCAGCACCTGGGAGATGCTTGAGACCTGATCCGGACTTCACCTCACTGTTTGTGGGACACGCAACCAAAGGCGTGTGTCTCTGTGCCAAATCAGCCCATCACTGCTCGATGCGCCACAGCGGCCCCCGTTCGGGCGTTCATTTCCTTGTTGTTGTTTATTGTCGCTGAACCGTGGACTGGAAGATAATAGGAGCGGCTCCGGCTCAGCGCCAGTCAGGCGGACCCCCCGCTGGGCCGACCCGCAGAGAAGCGGTGAACCCCCGGCGATGCATCGCTCAGTGGGAACTGAAGTACATTCACCAAAGTACAAGTTAGATGTACTCGCATTGTGCCGGGTTATTTCTGTCTCATAGGGTTCAGCTCAATAAAACTTAAATCATCCACTTATCCATTAAGAGCAGTTTTCTTCTTTAAGAACTTAATTGTTTCCCATCTCTTATTTATCATTTGAAGGCTCCTCAGATTTATTAGGGGAACTATTTGAGGAGCCGCCGGTGGGTTAAAGAATCAACTCCAACAAAGTCAGGTGCAATAATCCAAATATTTACATATGGACGGTTCACTGTGAAACTGTTACTCTGTGCTGCTTTTATGAGTAAACATCTGTGTGGTTGGTTCTGACTTCATTTAAGACGCACGTCGTGAGACCAGTCTGACTTGTGATCAGGTTTGAATGTATTATTAGCGTATTAGTTGCCATATTTCTAATGGTTGGCCGGCAACGCGAGCGAAGAGGGAGGGATTCTCCCCGCGCGCCCTGTTCCCCCATCACTTTAGTTTCCCGACCGCTCCACGCAGACAAAAAACTCCAAACAGTGAAGGTAAGACGTGCAAAGCCGTGCTTTTACGAACGCGTGCTGGCAGATCACCGCCGCGAAACGTCTTTCGTTCGGTCGACGACGGGACCCACGGCGTCCGCGCGTCCTTGCGCTGCGTTTGGCTGCGCTTGATCCAGGCTTGCGCTGCTGTTGCTCACAGTGCAGTCAGTTTGGTCTGCGCGTTCAGGGGGCTGCGTGTTCCCGGTACCGGATTATAAAGACGCGTCTGAACTGAACTGACAGGCGTCGTTTATCTCTCGTGCGTCTCAGTATTTACACTGACTCTAAACGTGGCTGTGCTCCGTCCAGCAGCAAAACCTTTTAGTAGTAACACATTAACTATTGGCCCAGAGCTGAACACTGGCACTACTTGCAATATTGTTTGATCTCGATAGGTTTATTTGTACAGTGCACTGGCTTCGGTCAAAGTACGTGTGTTCACTGGTTAAAGTGAAATTACTGCAAACTGACGTAATAATCAGAAAGTGAAGTCTGGGTTTATTGTAGCTCAAGGAACAGAAGTGCTCTACTGACAAAAAAGCTTGGATGTGCAAAACCAGCATGTAACATCTGCTTGATAAGCCAGCAGAGGCCACGCGCAGGCCACCGGAGGAGGCAGGTCTTGTTTTAATTAGACCACACATTCCTCTTTTTTCCTCCCAGGATTTTCCATGGAGATCATCTCTCTGTGTACACAATTCCCCCTTCTTCTGCTGTTGCTTGGCTTCTGGACTGTGTCAGCGGCCACTCCAGATAACCTTGTGATCGACACAAAGAATGGGAAGGTTCAGGGGAAACTGCTCCCGGTGCCCGGAGGTAACGTCAGGGCGTTTCTCGGCATTCCGTACGGGAAACCGCCGCTCGGAAAGTCGAGGTTCAGACCTCCTGAGCCGGCTGAGAAATGGCAAGGAGTGAGGGACGCCACCAGATTCCCCAATTCCTGCTACCAGATGCCGGACATGTCCATTCCAGGTAGGACATGCAGACGGTGTTGTAGTGGTCGACGTAAATAAACAGGGAATATTTAAAGAACCGGGAATTCATAATGGAAGAGAGAGGAACAGCAGCTGGAGCTGGGACTAGATGTAACTCATCACATGAGCTTCTGTGCAGTGATTAGTTCAACAGCGATTACAGCGGCTAATTCACAATCCGATATATTGTGCATCAGACTGACATGAAGCTGCTTGTTGTGGTTCTGTATTACACTGGGATGCAGCCAATCGCCAAATACAGTAAAGATGTGAATGACATGCGACCTTAAAGGCTACTGCACTATTTTTGGATGGGTATGGCATGTGTGAATCATATAACACCACACCCCTAACTGTCCACACCACATCCAGTGCGTGAGCCATCCAGTGCTTTCTGGTGGGTCTGTGGATCTATTTCAGCAAAAGACGAGGTGTTGGGAGCCAACTTTATTAGTTTTGCACATACAAATCCACCAACTTAATTTAAAATGGGCCTATTCCTTCACCCAAGAGATGGACTGGGGCTGGATCATGAACAACTAGCTATTTATAGACACAGCCACCTGTCAGGGGTTGTTTGGGAGCCAACTACAACTAGCGCCAGGCATATTTACAGTGAAATGCCCAAAGCACTCTCCAAATATAGACTGTCTCCAGGTTCAACAAAGCACTGCTTGTTAGGAGGGAAACAAGCCAGGGCTCCAGCATCCTTAACGGATTTGCAGTTGTTTGACATGGAACTTAATTTGGCTACGATTAAATCGTAAAATACAACATGTTCAAACAGTACAGAGTCACAACGAAGTTTAACCTAGTGCTATGTTTGTCTCTAGCTTTCACAGACCTACTGTACATAGAACAAAACTACCCGATACTAGAGATGAGTCCCAAAGATTATGCATTGACAATTTATAGTAATTCCTTCCTCCAGGTTTCAAAGGTATAGAGATGTGGAACCCCAACACCCCCGTGAGTGAGGACTGCCTGTATCTAAATGTCTGGACCCCGAATGTGAACGCCACGCAGCCTTCACCACCTGTCGCTGTGCTTGTCTGGATCTACGGAGGTGGATTTTACGTGGGAACGTCCTCTCTGGATACTTACGACGGCCGCTTCCTCAGCAAATCTGAAAATGTTGTTGTGGTGTCCATGAATTACAGGTAAAGCAAAGTATAAAACTATACAATGAGCAACTGGTTAAAAAAGCAAAGTGACCTTGATCTTTATTGTAAATATCTTCATTGCTCTGCTCATCAATTACAGACTTGGACCTTTAGGTTTTCTGTCTCTTCCCGACAACAAGAACATCCCGGGCAATGCGGGTCTGCTGGACCAGCGCTTGGCCCTGCAGTGGGTAGCCAATAATATTGGTGCTTTTGGAGGGGATCCCTCGAAGGTAAAACTACCTTTAATGCGATAACGATAGTTTAAAAGCATTAATGAGCCAATAAAAGAAGCGGCTGCTTTGCAGGTGACTCTGTTTGGGGAGAGTGCTGGGTCTCTATCTGTGGGGCTCCACCTGCTCTCCCCGGGGAGCCAACACCTTTTCCATAGGGCTGTGATGCAGAGTGGCTCTCCTAATGCATTCTGGGGCACGGTCAGCCCCAGTGAAGCTTGGGACAGGTAATCAGTAATTGTGAGAACCATCATATTTTTGAGAGATGCCTTCAAAACTATTTGATAATCATCACAATCATATAATACAGGTTATTTTGGACTCTGCAGTCATTCTTCTCCTCTCCTACGTCCTTCTTCCCTTTTCCCTCTCCATTCCTGCAAACATCCAGGTCCCTGAAGCTAGCGAAGGCACTGGACTGCTCCACGTCTGATCCAGCGGCTCTTGAAGCTTGTCTGCAGAAGGCCGATGCTGAAAAAATCACATTGAAACAGCACAACGTTCTCACAGAACGTCATGACATCTTGTCGTTACCCTTTCTGCCTGTAGTTGATGGAGACGTTCTGCCAGATAACCCTGAAGTAGGTGAATGTTTGCGTGTGTAGGCGTCAGTGTGGCTGAATCACAGTTCATTTTATATCTGTGTTTTAGACAGACTCTCATCTATTACTAAATTTCCACTGGTTTACATCTAAAACAGAAGATGTCAATCACTCTATTACTTAAATGTTGATTTAAATGCAAATCAACATTTAATGCAAAAGCCAATATACACTGTATGCTGTAGTAGCAGTTGTGTGTAAATTGCAACAAAGCAAGTTGCATTGTTCCTGCAGGTGTTGCTGAGCACTGGAAGCCTCCCAAAGAAAGAGCTAGTCATTGGCTTAAACAAGGACGAGGGGCCCTACTTCCTCATAAATGTAGTGCCCGGGTTTAGCATCAGTGGCCAGAGTCTCATCACCAGAAACCAGTTTCTGCACGGAGTGAACCTCACGATGCCAGACGCAGCCGAGGTGACCAAAGAAGCAGCCATCTTCCACTACACGGACCCGGCAGATGAGAACAACTCCATGAAGAACCGCGACCTGCTGTGCAGCCTGATTGGGGATCAGATATTTGTTGCTCCCGTGCTGGAGTTCGCACAAAGGTAACGGATTCTCCGGTTTAGGTGAGGGTGGATCAGTATAAAGGTTACCATGGTGAAATCATCACAGAGGCATTAAATGACTGATAGGATGAAGCTAGAAATATGTTTATACGATCAGACACTTATTTTAACATTGTGTGTCTCATTTTGTGTAATTATTTCTCTAGATACTCACAACGTGGTGGAAAAACCTTCCTATACCTCTTTGACCACCGGTCATCTATCAATCCGTGGCCGGAATGGATGGGCGTCCTCCATGGCTACGAGATAGAGTTTGTCTTCGGAATGCCCCTGAACGCCTCGCTGGGATACAGCAAGAGCGAAGTGAACATGACCAAGAAGATCATGAAGCACTGGGCCAACTTCGCCAGGACGGGGTAAAAGCAGCCCGCGGGGTACTCGGGCTGAGGCGCGGCCTCGGCGACTCGCTCTGATCGTCTCCATTGGCTTCTCTTTCTGTCAGGAATCCAGGCGGCGACGGAGTCAACTGGCCGGCGTTCACCGCCGAACGGCAGGAGTACATCACTCTGAACTGCAACCCCCCCGAACAAAAGCGCATGCTGAGAGCCAAGGAGTGTGAGCTCTGGAACAAACTACTACCAGACATACAGCGGACCGCAGGTTGGACATCCCTCTATCTGCCTGTCTGCCAATCACACACTCACACACACACACACACACACACACACACACACACACACACACACACACACACATACACACACACACACACACACACACACACACACACACACACACACACACACACCTCTACACAGGCTGCTAGTGGGAGGAAATGCGTCAGGCTCTGCCAGGGAGGCGTCGTGCCGTGTTTAGCCTGTGGAGGAGATCGTATCTAGGCTTGATTCACCACAGCTCTGGAGGTCTGAGTGGGAGGAGAAGAGGGTCAGTCATCACTTAATAGAGCGCCGATCGCACGCACAGTGCATAATTCTCACACAACTATGCGATGAGCTCATTATTCATACTTCCTCACACGCTCACACATGGAGGACGTTAGGTATCATGGGCATCGGCCGGTCACAGACACTCAGCTGGAGGCTTCATTTATTATCCAAATGACACCATGTTACTTAAGTCCCAATTATTTTTTAGATATATATAATTGAGCAAACACACATAAATCACCTTCAATCCTTTGTGTGTCTCCTTTTCCCACAGATCAGCTCCAGGCTTGTGTCACGGGTAACGGGATTGTTCCTTCCTGCAGCTACACGTTCATCCTCATTTTACTCGCCACTTCTTTTTTGTTTTACTAAATTAAAGAGGTCCTTAAGTAACAATATTTCATAAAAATATATGACAGGAACAACTGCTTTTTGTTAAGGGTTAAAGTAGTACTGGTGTATAATTTGTAGAGGCTTGAAGATATGGATTTAAACATTTTATTGGTTAGGTTTTAATTAAAACAGTGTGTCAACTTGAAAATGTATATTAATAAACATCTGTAATATATTTGCTGAAAAAATAGTTGCTGATTTAGTTGCTTCTATCTCATTTACTGTAATAGATCATTACTGTATTTCGAAATTTGTAAATTCTGGTAACATGAAACTAAGTTTTTCAGAATAAGGGCGTAGACGCAGTGTGTTGAAGCAACATAGTGTAAAATGACCATCCATACGTTTTGCCAAATGCATTTGATATGAGTCAGCACAGACATACTTTTCATACTGTTCTATGTTGAATGATTTTATATTAAACAACACAATGTATCAGAAATGCGTATTTTGTCACTGAAGACAACAATGTGATAATATACTGTGTTACTAAGCAAAGGTCAGGCTGTTTTTTTCTTTACTAAATTGAGCTGGTTAAATGCCAAACCATTCATTTTTTGTCATATTTACCCTTTTGTACCATGAATACACACAAAAAAAGTGTTTCAATTACCAAAGAGACCACTGTTGCCTTCGTGGCCCACATCTTTCTCGCGTTGCCGTCGCTGGGAATAAACACATCTATCGTTGCAGCAGGTTGGGGAGGTCTAGTGCTGTGACAGCCTGCCTACCGCCGATGACCTTCAGTTAACTAGGCCCTTTCTCTGCCCCACAGGTTACTAACCCCTCAACAGTTTGCAGTATTCCTTTTTACTATTTTTGCCCCCAGCTTTGAAGGCCTTGCATCAATCCTGAGGAAAGCTGCAGCTCATCAGCATATTGCACCGGGCCTTCACATTTTTGGTTATTTAGATGAAAATACAGCCGCTTCACAGGAAGCCGGTGCTTTGACTCACGTCAGTGCCGCAGTTCAGCTCTCAGCCGTGACACTGACGCGAACGTCGAAGGGGGAAGTTGTGATTAATGCACGCGACGCTGGCACTCGCGCGAATTAAAAGAACAACAACTCCCACTTAATGTCACGCAAAGTTACTGTTCGCGCCCTGCAGCTCAGTCAAGGCACAACACGTTGTCAAGTGAGTGACACTGGTTGATGGGGAAGACAACAACGCTCGCGTTGCATGGGGGGGGTCTTTTAATGGCATCTGGAGCCTTTAATGAAAGGCACACTCTCAGTAGAGCGTCGACACTAATCACCGGAAAGTCAGAGTGTGTGTCACAATATTGTTGTGTGTCTGTACTATATTCAGTAACATTCAGGCAACTCAAGCTACTTTTTATTGGCAGTATACCTATTAATGTGGGTTTATAATTTAATACTCGACGCACTCTTCATCTCATTTTTTTTTTTACTGTGGCCAGCGATGTCATTAACCATTCTGTGTATTTCCTCTAAGACAAGCTTTAATATCGCTGCTCACTCAGCATTTCTTAATGGAATTGCAGCGGCGACTGTGAACTCGGTTGCTTCGTTTTGCGGGTTGAGACATATTACGGTCCTGCAGTTAGTTCTCACACGTGCCCCGGGTCTTTCTGGGGAAGTTGCTTCAGCATCGCGTTGCCCAACGGCGCGGGCGTCGTGGGCGGGGTCGGCCACTGGCCTCTCGCGCTCCCGCTGAAGCGCGCGCTCGCTCGTGGGATCAGTTTTAGCCATCTTTTATCCAAAGGTTATTTAACACTACAAAGCTGTTTGCGCTGGAGTGAGTTCAAAATGATGAAATGTTACTTTCAGCGGTGAAACTCAAATGCAAAATGAATAAAAACATAGTAGATGCAGGGCTTTGGCATTTTTAACAGCAAATCTACAACAAAAAACTGCAAAACAAGTGGTTTTATTTCATAAACATTTATAATTTAGGCTACAAATGCATTATTAATATTGTAGCTTGGATGGTGTTGTTGAATGCACTCTTTCCCTCCAAACTATTTCATACAGTAATAACAATTTCAGTCGGACAGATGAAAACCTACTTTTCCTTTTCAATTTCTATCTCATTCATCAAAGAGACAAAACACCTTTAGAAATATCATCAGGGCGCGTACTGTATCAGGACACGAGCGGCCGCGGTTCAGACGCTCATGAAAGCAGCCCTCAGCAGGATAATCCCACATATTAAGAAGCACTTCAGCGCTTGGCCTGAAGTTAACCAGAAAACGCTGTTTAACACCGCCGCAAAATGAGAATAAGTCTGACCTCGACTGTCACTTGTGACAAAGACTCCCATCATTCAAATGAGACAGGCGATTAGGAGAAGGACAAATCCAGGCGGCCGAAAAGAAGCGGGGAAAGGAGGAAGGACGAGTCGGGCACGGGCTGCAGTCACGCGGGATGTCGGGAAAGACGGCGGGACGCGAGGAGGAATTCAGGCGAGAACAGCAGAAGGAGAAGGAGTTCAGACAGAGAAGGTTGGGAAAACAGGGTGAGGCAGCGAAGGAAGCAGTTGGCAGCGACATAAAAAGGAGGAACTATTGATAAAAGAGAGCGTGTGTGTTTTTATGCAGACGAAGAAAAATAAACTCAAAAGACGGAGACTACAGAGAGAGAGAGAGAAAATGTGATAAAGAGACACACGCAGAGGGTAATCAAAGACTGAAGACTTTCAAAATGAGGAGGGATTTGGTGACTCTGAGCGATACAAGGAGAGGCAGCCGGCTTTCATCAGGCGACTGATGAATGGAAGCGGAGAAATATAATAGCATCATTCCATGGAAATTGAAAAAAAAGGTCCTGGAAATGTTTTTTTCTCCCCCCTCCTTTCGTTTTTACTACAGTGTTATAGTTTGTTGCAGAGCGCGAGAGGAGGTTTTAGGTGTGAGAAAGCCAAACAAAAGCAAACTTGTGTGAGTTAAACACTATAACTGCAATCAAGCGTGCATTGTCATGTACGTTCTGACAACACTCACACCTGAACATGTGCAGGACGTTACAGTAAAGCTTTGGGACTGAAAAGGCAATTTTCTTCTTTGTGAACATCTGCTTTTTTCCACAGCATCAACACAAAGCGTGCAGGGCTCCGGTGACAGCACGCCTCTGGATGCAGGTACCTGTGCACCTCACGGCGTGATTCGTTTCTTGTCCGGCGCCTTCAATTACCGCCGACATTGTTTCACACCCACCCGCCGCTCGCTCACATGCGTGATTGCATCTCTCAGATGTTTGGTGTTCGACTCCTGACGACGCGATCTAATCAAGGCAGGATGTGTGATTGTGTTCGTGGCTAAAAGCAAGAACGGGCAAATCCTTGTTCCAAGAATTCCCTGATTGTCCGCTCCCACCACCACCACCGCAGCTTTCCAGCCTTCTAATTTCAGAGAAGGCCAGAACACGTAGAATATAGGCATGAAGGAAGGAACACAAGTGACACAAAGATATAAACAACCTGAATAAACACACTCCTGACCAAAGATACAGTATGAAATGACCTTAATGAAGTTCCAGTGGAGGATGACCACAAAACACAACAGAAATTGCAGGTTCAATAAGCACAGGCAAAGTCACTGCACAATCCAATAACTGAACAAAATACATGTTGGAGTGCAGTTCATGACCTGCCAACAGATCCAACCTGGGCTGATAGTGACACAATCTGGCAACGGGTTGATGTGATGCCGCTGGGTCTGAGTGAGGCTGGGTGATGGGAAAAACCAGGAAGCCTGGAAAATGGACCAGGGTGGTGCTCAACAGGAGGCAACGACGACAGCACTGAAGGTGGCGATCTGAACCCATGCGTGGTCATCAGCAGACGAAAGACTCCGTCTCACCTTGAGGAGGAACAGCACTAAGACAACCAGAGCTGCAACCACCTCTGAGAAGCAGCCTAACAAGTATCTTCTGTTGTCAGAAGCAACAAACTACCAGGTCGTGTCACTGAAATGTGAAGCGCCAGGAGCTCGGCACAACCCATAATTAAGAAATAGTACAGAAAGTGCATAGTTCATCTGAAATTGTCTGTTATTGTTGAATTCAGTTGTGCCTGAGGTGAATATACAAATATTCAGTGTTGCCTTTTATTGAATTCTAAGTGGCTCAGCCTCAAACTAATCTAATATAGCGGTTTATTGAAGTTTAGAGTTAAAACTTTGTCTTTATAATCAGGTTTTTATTCTGCAAATGCCTGGAATAAAAGCCAATGAAATCACCAGTGTAACTACAGTAACTAAAGGCTGAATACAAATAAAAAAACAAAACAAATCAAACATTCATCATTTAACATTTGCCTGTGTGAGGATTCCTCTGCAGGACGGACACAAAGCACTCAGGACAAAACAGCTGATGTGACACTGTCACAATGAGAGTTTCTAGTAGTAAAACCAGCGTTGAGTCTGTGTGCTGATGTGCAGAACAAAGGCCCTTTCTCAGTAGATCGTTTGAATCACCACTCAAGGGTTCAAACAGAGGTGAACCAGGGGGAAAAACTTGTATTTTTGGTAGCAGGTTTGAAGAGTCGGTCTGATAGATCGCTGGTGGAGGAGGAGGAGGAGGAGGAGGAGGAAGAGGCTGGGCAGTCCCACAGTGAGACTGAGACCTGGAATAGGACTCACCAACATCAAACCACACACGCTCATTAGTTTTGCGCAATTGCTATTTGCAAAAAGTAGAGGCCTTGGAAAAAAGCGGACTTGTGAACCTGCGTGTGAGATGAATGAACGGAGAGGGGGGTGGACTGTGCCTGTGCGTTGCCACTGAATAAGAAGTGGAGGTGGGGGTGGAATTAGACCACATATGTCCCGTTAAAGAGCGGATGGAGAAGCAGCGGAGAGATGGATGTTTGAGTCAGCCTCCACATGCACATGTAAGGTTTGAATCTGTGCTTGCATCAGCTGTACGTCAGCCAACTAGAACTCCTGTACCGCAGGTCACACACTCCAGTTGCTGCAGAGCCCCTGAGGTTAGAATGAAGCACCCAGCACTCGTGTAGTAAACGTGTCAGACAGACACCAACATCATCAAGCAGCTGGTTGTTCTGGGCTCAGATTCCTAAAGTTTGGTCCAAACATTACCCAACTTTAGAAACTTGTTCAGATTCTGAATCTACAGCAGTTACTGTAAAATCTGTAACTGAGGAACAATGGCATTTTTTTTCTGTATCATTGTTTCCTTGGAGATAAACGTATTTTACTGGACTCTCTACATAAATCACGTCACAGTGTGGACGCAGACCTGAAAGCTCCTAAAAAGGGTTTTCAATTTGATCCTCGGAATAAATGGAGAGACGTGCAGTTAAAAAACACACATTCACCCCCTCTTTATCTCTCCATCCTCTCCTCCTCATTGCTATTGCCAAGCGCCTTAGCGCTCAGCTGTTCTCTTTTCAATACCGCTGATTATAAATGTCTGATGCATCAACACGACTAAGCTGATTACAGATTTAGTTTCCCTGAGCAAAGAGAGTCTGGGAAAAGTGGGGAAGGAGTGAGGAATAATAGAACACACAGGGTCAAACCCAGTGAATTCTATTGAGTGTATAATGTTGTGAACGTGTGTGACAGAGGGCGCACACTCCTCTGTGGCTGTGTGAGTCGCTTTGAGTGTGACTAAATGTGAAGTGCGTCATTTTGGGAAGAGAAACTCTCTCTTTTTGGCAGGAACCTCCTCGACGGTGACCCCGTTTGGTTCTTCGGTTTCCCACAGTTGAGTCTCAGCAGCAGGTAAAACCCCAACGCTGACAGAGGCCACGCTCATGTTATTATACGTCGTTTTAGCCACAAAAAGTACTAAATACTGGAATACCGGAATAAAAGGAATCATATAGAAAGTTATGAGGACAAAACATAAACAAAAGTTGAAACGAGAATATACAAGGAAGTAATAAACTCATGGCCTCCTTTTAGGTTTGGTTCATTGTGTGGGATGTGATACAGCAATGACAGCTAAAACACTGAATGCACTGCACGACCTGTTTGGAACAAAGATTTTTTTTTTATTGGTCCAGCATTGTTTTATTGTTCTTATTGCATCACCAGCCTAAAGCCAGCACTGAAAACATGTATATACAGTATGTATATAGAAGTGTAATACACTGCAATAACTCTGTAAAATATAGCAGAATCACAGTATGGCCTATTTGACAGCTTGAACTTTAAAAACGAGAAGTTACAACCTCGTATCCCTGCAGATGCAGCACCATCTTCCTGTAAGCGTCGAACTGCAGCGTATCATTATTACCCGTAGTGACCATGAATAACATGATGCCTGGTGGCAGGAAGCAGAAGTGCAGGTTCGAGGGTTCCGGGCCCGGTGTGGGCTCCAGAACTCCGCATTAGTGGAGCTCCACAACTGTCAGGCCGCAGCAAACGCAGCACAAAAGCCGACGCTGACGCGCTGAAGGGCTCCATCTGTGACAGAGGGGACTCCACGCACCCGCACAGCGGTGTCTGTGATCTTCTAATGACAGATAGCAAGTGGACCCTGTAGACAACTTTAGATAAGAGAATGTGTCCGCGCCTGTGTGTCTGCATGCAAATGTGTGTACACGCCGGGTGATTGAGTGGAGGGAGCAGGGAGGTAAAGAGGATAAAGTGAAAGAAGCGAACAGTAATCACCAACTGCCACAGGCACTTATCCATGGGCCACCTCAACTGAATTACACACTTCTACACACACACACATACATGTGTAGACATACCCAGCACAGCACTTTAACACATTTATACAAACTGGGCTCTATACAATGTACTGATGCTCCTCCACACGCGCCCGTTGCCTTCATCCGGCTTAAACAGCGGAGGGACGGAGAAAAATGGCCCATCGTGATGTAAGTGACATCAAGAGGGAAACTGCTGTCGAGCGAAATCCTTTCCTCCTCTTCCTCACGCGTCCCACTTTACCTGAGAGCGCTGCTTTCAACACTGATGAGGCCATGTGCAATTATCAGAGGGAGACACCAGATGACAGGGTTAAAGCGCGAGACGGGAGAAAAGCATCCACTGAAGACGCAGAAAACAAAGTGAACCCAAAGGAACCATAGGAGTGTGTGCATCTGCTGGGTTTAACCTGGCAAACGCACAGGAGTGGTCTGGTTGAACTGGTGGAACTGGGCGCCACTCTATGTGTTCAATGATGAAAACCACAGTCTGAAAATCTCTGAGCTGATTTTCCATTCTCTTCTTGACAAACAATCCCAAAATGAATAATTCGGCAGATGAACCGCGCGCACGGCGCCGGTTGAAGCGCCTTTGAGCAGACTAATTGTCATTCATCTGCGGATGTCGCGCATGGCTCATGTTCTGAAACCAGCACCTGGCCTACAGCGCCGTCTGCCAGAACAACTCACCACTAAGACAGTGGCACCAGCCGAGGTAATTGTGTTGGGAGACTGGGCTCTGATGCCGATGTGCAGGTCATGCAGCGCTACCACAATGATTAATTCCCACCCAGAAAAGGAAGGAACGTTAGATAAAAACTTCCATTACAGCACAACCACATGTGTCTCTGGCTTGTGTTAGACATCAGTGACAAACAGAATCACAAAGAGAAACCCTTACGCTTCAACACAAAACAGAAGGAAACAACATAAAGAAGGCAACTGAGTTATATTGAAGATAATTAAGAGAAGGAGGAATTAATACAAATACAAAGAGAAAGAGAAACGACTGTGGGAAGGAAGAGAAGGTGTCAATGCCTTCATCACGCTGGCTGCTGTTTTAAGTCCGCTCTGGATCACTAATTAGACAATCACAACAAAGTCTGAGTGAATTAACCTTCCACACAGAACATGAATTATACAGACACATAATCAGACTGAGCGACTTTTATAAAACAGTAAATACACAACGCTGCACCACCTTTCTACACACACCGGGCTCGTCCTCATCTCACTGTACTGTGTGCGTTTAGCAGCAAAGCCGAATGAGAAAACGAACGAAACTGTTGTGACTCGGCTTCCACGCCACCAGGGGCAGCCTGGCTTCACCCTTTTGGTTTTGTGTCCTTGTTTCCTGTCTTGTGTTTCCTGTATTAGTTTGATTGGGTTCACCTGTCTTGTCTGGTATTTAAGGTCTCAGTTTGTGCACAGTCTTGGTTGGTGCATTACTTGTTAATCGTTACTCGTTACGCGTTACTCATACTTGTTACTCGTCACTTGTTACCGTGCCATCGTGTCCTGTCCAGGTTTGTGTGTTTGTTTGCTGATTACGTTTGATACTGTTGTTTGCATGTTTTGTGTGTAGGATAGTTATTTAGTTTCCTGCTCTGCAGCGATTTTTAGTTTATCTGTGAGTTTTAGGTGTTAGTTTGCATGTTTTGTTTTCTGGTTTATCCTGCATACGCAGCGTCCTTAGTTTGTATTGTCCTCAGTCTATATGTTCTTTTTATTATTAAACCACTTGTCGTCAGTCCTGTCTCTGGGTCGTGCATTTGGGTCCTCCCAGTTCAGTTTGGTGGCCATTGTAGTTTGTCTCCCCGCTCAAGGAGCGTGTTTTAGAACCTTGTTCAGTCCGGTTTGACCCTCGGCCGTAACAGAAACACCCATATCAAAGCGCAGAGAGCCCATTATCTAAACAGCACAGTGTGAAATTAGAGCCGGCCTTGACTGCTTGACTGCAGAACAACAAGAAACTTTAAGGAAAGGGATGCTCACGACAAAGGCAGCGCACGTGCAGGAGCGTAAGAACAGCTTGTGTTACCGTCAATGAGAGCTAGCGAGTTTGTGCTTTATTAAGTGGCACACGGGGTTCGGTTTGCTTGTCTGAACTTTGTACGCAACCACACAAGGGCTGCACGTACACGCTAGCAGCTGTGTTTAATGGAGACCATGGTTCACCACCGGTATTATAAGGAAACAATACAGGATCGGAGCTAAAGCGCCTCTCAGCTTCAACTCTTCAGAGCTGAAGAGATGCATAATGATATACTGTAACTAAGACCATGAGGAGGCTTCGCACGTTTAACTACTGAGCGTGTTATGAAATGTCAGCGACTTCGCTGTTTCACTTTCTGTGGTAAATTAGGTTAATCAGATGAATCTTTTGAAAAGCTGTTGAAGTATTGTTCTGAATCCACGGGGGAAAAGAATCGTTGTCAGTTATTTACACCCACAGAAACAACAATGAGGCGTCAGATATGGGAATTGTATATTACAAGGCAGAACAAAGAAAGTAAAGATGGATTTGGAAAGGAGGACGAGTGGGAAGAAGAACCGCTCGAGTTGAGGAGCGTAAACAGGCAGCGAGACGGTTTCTCCGGGCATCAACAGGAGGCGGCATGAGCCACGCTGCAGCAACGCACATGCACACGCCCTGTAACGCCAAGGTCACGAGCATCATGACCTATGCAGAGAGAGAGGGAGAGACAGAGAGAGAGAGAGAGAGCGAGAGAGAGAGAGAGAGAGCGAGAGAGAGAGAGAGAGAGAGAGAGACATGGATTAATGTGGGCTCAGACCAGGCTCAATGAAACACCCAGGGTGACCTTTGTATCAGGCCATTCTTCAAATGAGTGAAGAGACACAACAGGAAGCGGCCGCACACACAGCACGCAAGCCAACGCAAACATGCCAGGATCCTAGTCGAACAGGCAAAAACACATATTTCTCCTCTATGACAAAGAGTCAAGGACACAGCGCTGCAATAGGTGATGATCAACACATAGAGATGATGTAATGCATCATCTGCAAACACATGCAACTGCCTCCATGAGGGAGTGGACGCGCGGACGCCATGGGAAACTATTCATTACAAGTGGTTGTCTTGTAATGTGGGTCAGTGCTCCCTCCGCCGTGTCCAAACCGCCGAGGGGCGTCAGGGTAGAGGGAGAGTAGAAGAAGAACGCGACAGATGGGATCAAGAGGCGACGGAGGTGGCGGCGCTTTGGCTCGGCCCGCGTTACCTGCGGACACAATTATGGCTTTGTTTTTCTCCACTAACCCTCGCTTCCTGTGGGTAAAAGTGGTTCAAGTCGAACTATCCGAAGTAGGATGATGTCCACTGTATGCGACATCACAACAATAAGTTTGTTGTTTGCTGGCTTTATCCTGTAAGAACCTATAAACCAAGCTTCAATATGTAAATCAGTTGAAATAAAGATTCTTTTTTTTTGGTCGCCATCGCAAGGAAACGTAGCAAAAATGTGAACACAGAGCAAAACTGATAAACAACAGTTTGTGTAGATGCTATCACGGAGGCAGGAGACTGTTGAGCTGAAAAGAGATGCGCTTTGCTATATTTAATACATTTCTCGCCTTGCTTGTGTTCTCCATTTTCTCCCCCAGTGGATGTTATTATACCGCATTTATTAGAGCTGTGCGATTCTTTTATGTATTTTCTGTGATCACAGAGTGTGCGATGAAACTTTTATGAAAATGTGAATAAAAACATGCGCGGCAAGAGACACGCGCGCGTGACGGCTTCTGAGAGGGAATCTTAAAAAGAGAAATACGAGTTTTTTCCACTTTTATCAGTCAGATTAATCTCCATCCTAATGTTAAAACAGAAGTCTCACACGTGTTGTTAGTTATTAGGTCCTCTGTTTTTTCCTATTATCTACTGCATCTCTAGGTTTACTTTGTGGATCTGCATCATTATTGTTACTAAACACATTCTTGGTCTTGTTATGGTGATGAGCTTGTTTGAAATGTTGACTTGTGTAGAGACACAAGCAATTAAACCAATGAGCTACTTTACTATAATGAAGACATTTTTGTCTTTGTTTCTTTTGATTAGGATTCTAATAAAGTTTGCCTGAAAATAAAGCGTAGCTGAATCACTTCTTTACTTAGAAATTGCAATATTGCTTCATTGCCACGGATCGAACGATGAATTAGGCCCAAAATAAAACCCATTCAATTAAGAATTATGAAGAAGGTCAGTGCATTTGTTTAGCTGTTATTTTTCCTTTGTGTTGATAATATGCAATACTCAAAGAGAAATGTTGTTAAAGCCAAGTCTCTCCTTTTTTGCAATGGATTAATTTCACAAATAAAAAAATAAATGCTGTCACTCTCCATATCCTTCTGAATGTGTAGGCAGGGTTGATGGGGGCAGTGATTAGAGGATAAAAAGAAAGTTATCCTTTAATAGGCAGACGCAGTGACGGAACGCGCATGAAGTGCAGCTCAATTATCTGTCAAAATGAAAGTCTAATTGAGTCGGATAATGAGATATTTAGGTTAATACATGATGAGATGCCTGGCTGAACAAAAACAGCGCGGATGTGGGAGGACATCGCTTCTTTTATGAAACACATCACCTTCAAGGCTTTTTGCCCAACAAGCCAAAGGTGATGAGCACAATAACGCTGATAACAGCAGCTTAACCTTATTCACAGCCAGTGAATGAACCACACAATTCAAATATACATGTGCATGTACTGCAAACAGGTCTGGATTCTAAATCTAAAAACAGCAAAAAAGGAAAATATCAAAGATTGATTGATTTTGATTGCAGCCTTAATCAAATACAATTTAAAAGATAATTCATTTTTCAATTATTTGATCACTTCTCACCAAAGATAGTGTCAAATTGTCACAAAATGTAAAAACAGTCTACACATACATTACCTCATGATACATTAGTTAACTATGACAAGATCAGAGATCAAAGTAAAAACAATATTTGTCCTATACTATATATACTGAACCAGACAGAAGCTAATTAATAATCCACTGTGCAAACCGCCCGTCACGTTTTAATCTCTTCTATGTTGTCTGCTTTGACTGATTCAAACATTTACTTACAGTCTTAGAGTACACGAACATATCTACGCGTAGAGCAGACGATGCTGGTCGTTTTGCAGTGTTACACAGTCAAGTCAGAAATACACTGCTAGTGAAAAACCTCAACTTTCGTTGCTTTCTGTAGACAAGAACCACTAAAGTGCATCATTACCTGGGTGTCATGTGGTCATTTGGACAGATGCATGAGTGCAAGTCAGAGCACCGAGGTGCCGTATTCGTCAGCTTCTCAGTGACTAAGGTAGAATAATCTAAATATAATGCTCAAAAAGTAAGAACACTGTGACTCTGATGACTCGAATATGACTAAATAATGAATCATCATCAGTCTGAACGACTCTCCACTACTCGATAATGAAAACATTTATCATTCTTATTCACAGCTTATTCAGTTTATGACCAGCCTTCCTTAGACCCACATACTGTACTCCATGATTTCCTTCTGATGTGCAAATTTGGCCACGTGTGATTAATAAATACGTGAAATATTATCATATGCATGTGAACACACGCAATATGGTGCAGCCAATACACCCAAACACAAAAGCAACTAAGAACTAAACTCAAGCCCAACGCCTACAATAGAACCAATTTCAGAGCCGAGCTACCGATGGGAATTTTAGAAGCAATCACTGTTTCTCTGCGCAACTGAAATAAATGAAGAAGACCATTAATAGTCATAAAGTTTCTTCTGAAAGGGCAGTTGTTAAGTAATGCTCCTGTACAGTATGCGTGGTATGAGACACCTCCCCAAAGAAGGCGGTGGAAGATGGGGCCTGGGTTTGTAATGCATTTAGATGGAGCAGCACTTTTAATAGCCGCTACAGGAAGACGTATGTAGGAGATTAACATTTATATTAATACTTATGAAAGCGTCCACATGATTCATTCTGTCAGGACTGTTAAAAAGTAACGACAGAAGAATAAAGAATAGCATCAAAGGTGCGAGGGACGGTGAGCAGCTTTGTCTATAATAGAAATTACAGATATTTAGCGTCAGGATTAAACAGTGCTCCGAGGCTGCGTTCGTAGCGCGGTAGCTGTCAAATTCATTAGTCCGGATTTTTATTCAGCAGCCCTCAGCTACGTTGTAATTGGCTGCAGATTGCATTTAAGGCCTCGTCACTTGAGTAGAAGTGGAGCCATAAAACTCATCTGCATGTGTTGGCAAAATAGAGGGTCCCAGAGGCTTATCACAGGGCGGGTCGGGAGCCCATGAGCCCAATGCTAGCACAACGCGATCACAGATCGGAACGTCACGGTAGCGTTGGTGTATTTACGCTCCTTTCCAATTTCAGGAGGTGAAGTTGGATCAGTAGACATTCACATAGATGACGCTGAATTCTAGGTGTGGAGTGTGGAGGACGGAGCTGCACCGTCATCTCCCCACACCCGCTGGGATTCCAGCCTTTCCATACTGGTTTCCACCACTCCCCCACTCGTTGGGCATCCCTCACCCCTTGTTCTGTCTTTTCTTCCATTCTCTGTGCTATTTATTTCCTCATCTGCGCAATGTTCCTGTGGCACACGTCATGTCGCCCGTGACTCATCCGGTCCCATGTGCCGCTGGTGTCAGCGGTTTCCAGGGAGCAGGAGGAAGCGCGTGGACGACAGCATTGTACAGTGCATCCCAAGGTGAGCGCTGACGTCCCTGGGGAAATATCTCATCGGGCATGTCCCGGGAGCCTGCACGCACACATAGGGCACTTTGCACTACCATCTATGAGAGGAGGGCAAACTCAAAGCAAAGCAACAGTAATAAGCTAACAAAGAAATACTGTACATGCTGCCAATAAAAGATTTGGTATAGTTAGGTATAGTACAGTGGTCTGCGTTCCCTGGGCCTTGTTTCATAATTCCTTGCCCTTGTGTCCAATGGGTGTGTCAATGCAAGTGGCCAGCTGCAATAGGTGTCACCTGATGGTCCTGTGGACGTCCCATTGGCTGCTTGGTCTTAGGGGGCTCCTCAAGATGGGACGTCCAGCATCAGCTATAGGATTTTTCCATGTCCTGTTGTTTCCAGCTTCGTCTCCAGAGACACATGTCTTTGCCATGTTTTTGTTTCCTCTTCATGTTTTAAGTGTTTTGATAATTGATTGGATGACACTTTTGTTGTGGTTTACTTGTGTCTTTTGCTGCAGAAAATACGAGGGATTCAGTTCAGGAGCAGTAAACAATTTTAACAATTTAATTTATTTAAACTAGTCATCAAATGTGTTATTTTGTCGAGCTACTTTGAGCCAATTTGTTGTTCTTTGATTTGTTTTTCAATCAGCTAGTTTAGAAAATGTGCCCGTGTGTTGAGTGATTTTGAGAGCAAATGCTAATTGAAATCGCAATAAACTTTCTGCACTTTAAAAAGTTCCTGGTCCAAATTAGTGGAAGCAGTCACATACTGTGCCACACACTGTTTGTATGGCTGTGGGGCATGAGTAATAAATCCTTACCCCAGGAGGGAACAGTGACCACGCTGCAGCAGCGAGCTTAGTTGCACTGCGTGTTCTCACACTTGTTCAACGTGGGCATCATTTCCCCGTCCGTCACAGGGAAATGCGGCAGAATCCAGTCGAACACGGCAGCCTTCCTTATTCTCTTTGCTCCCACCACCGATGGGAAGGTCACGTTTAGGGTAAACTCGCTTCAGCTTCACTGAAGGACCCTTCAAAAGGCTGAAAGCACGCTTCTCTTAGACGAGCTCGGATTCCCTTCCAGACAATGGCTGGAGGAGCTGCCAGGCTAAGCCGTGGCTGCCAGCTGCCCACCAGCTATTGTGGGGCAAAAAACAACATAGTCACTCAGAGAAGAGCCTGAAGGCCGGCCCTCATTTCCCACACGGCCAGAAAACAACACTGGTGTCAAACCGCACACATGTGAGCGACACGCACCTCAGTGCCACGTAGGTCTGACTGCTCGAATCCAAGGGAAATGTATTCTACGGTGTGGACACATAGACCCGGCTGCACCCAGACATTTGAGTATATTCATGTTGTTTATGCAATAAGCTTCAGCCTGCTACACAATGACATGCACCAGATATTCTAAAATCCTGAAATGTCCTTCAAAGCATCCCCAGATAAATCGCCAAAAACGGATTACAGTCCATCAGTGACATAATCTTAGTGCCCACAGCAGTAAATTTCATCTTTTAGCCCACAGATCCTTAATTTGTCCTAAATAATGGAATGAATCAGTTTCTTTTTATTAAACGACACAAAGACACCGTTGATGAACAAACACAGGTCAAATCTCGTTTCTGCTGGACACAAAATCACAATATCACTAAATGGTATTTGTGCAGCTGTTTAGTGCACTTTGGTTGAGGGCGACACACACAGAGCTGTAACTATACCCACATGCACATCTGCATAGGCCACAGACACCAATGCTGATGTAATGAATCTGCTGGTGAATATTCACAACAGAAGCCCGAAATGTTGATGGTTTACTTGATTCAGTGTAATCGTATATGCTCACACAAGCATTTGCCGAGTAATTTAACCAGAAACAAATGACTTTACTAGGCTCTAAACAACCAAACATTATTTCCACTTGCTTTATTGTAAAAAACAAACTCTGTATGATCTGAGAGGAAAATCCTCTTTCCTTCTGTTTGTGTAACTGTATGAAAAAAACATCCGATCAGCTCTGTGCGACTGTAAGCCCTGATCTTTGTTTACTTCACCCTGTGAGATTGATCCATATCAATCTCTCCCACACCCAACAATCCCGGCATCCTGCGCCAGATATCGACGAACCGATCGCGGGTCGGAGAGCTTTTGTAGGTAAATGTTGTCGAGGCCGTTCGCTGCTAAGCGCACGGCTAAATCTGGGATTCTGCGGCTGGATTTATGCCTAAAATCTGACTTTAACCATGTTTGACCTGGATTTCGGGCGGTGCGGCGCCATGTTGAGCTGATGATATGAAAACTATGTCTGTGTCATGATAGGTGTTAAAATCTGATTTGTCTGGTTGCTCATGTCTAAATCCAGCCCGGAGCTGTTATGGGCTTCCTACTCTGGACACCCCAGTGGCCAATTATACTCCTACCGGC
Organism: Betta splendens; assembly: GCF_900634795.4. Classification (NCBI taxonomy): domain Eukaryota; kingdom Metazoa; phylum Chordata; class Actinopteri; order Anabantiformes; family Osphronemidae; genus Betta; species Betta splendens. The sequence goes on from NC_040893.2 coordinate 11,876,271, forward strand.
GCTAATGCTGCTTCAGAGAACACCAGTCAGCAGGTATGGAGCGGGTTAGTGGGATGGAAGTCCAATGCGATCTGTCTGGAGAGTGACGTAGGCTGCGTGCAGCGTGTGGAGTGAGTGCGTGCAGGCATCTATTATATGTTAATACTTACAGTATATTCCCTTAGTTGCCTGTTGAAGTGCACTTGACGTTAAAGCTGTTTAATCATGCAGTTTATAGAGCTTTAGTTTTTAATATTGCAGTACAGGCTTTCCACGTGCTTAGGATATGAACGTGATGGACCTGTGTAGGAGATCACTACTGTAGCAGTGAGCATCCTGCACGGATTGGGGCCAGGACATGTCCTCGGTCCTCCTCCCGACTGGGGACGATGACAGATGAATGCAGGCTGGGACCGACGCAGCAGAACTGATCAACTGGGCTGGGATCCAAGTCATCAGGCAGGAGTCAGTGGACAACTGAGGAAAGATCAAGCCGACGTTGAGGCGTTGAAGCCACGGGGGGCAGAGATACGTCGTTGTGCTGATCGCATATGCCTTGTTTGACCGTACGCAATAAGAGTGCAGACGTTTCGGCGTGTGTTTTCCACGGTTCAAAGAAAAGCGCCATCTGCTTTGTCCCACAGGGCCGAGCAGAGAGTGGATGCAGCGCTGGGCCTAAAGCATGGGATGCCCTACTTGACTGCTAGAGGAAGGCCGGTCCGAGCCGGCGCTAGCTGCGGTGGGGTCCGTGTAGCGTTAGCGTTAGCAGCTTTCTGTGCAGCCACAAGCACCTTTGCACTGCACACGATCTTTGGCATATGTAATGATGCTGAACATTCCAAGAGTTAATGGGTTCAGATGATCGACTCCTCTCCGGCCCAATCGCCCGCAGGATGATCCCACACCTGATTGTTTGCTTTCTCCTGCTTGCATCACTTTGTCACTCGCTCAATGAAATTTCTTTGAATTTGTAGCCGGACGGGGGCCAAACACTTTTCCCCCCACACACACACACACACACACACACACACACACACACACACACACACACACACACACACACACACACACACACACACACACACACACACACACACACCCTGGTTGTTGTCACTGTCCTCATGCATATTCATGGGGAGCCCTGCAGTCGAGCATCACTGTTTACTGCACTGCCAAAACCTCCCTCTCGACACGGCTTCGCTCGGACAGTCTGCAAATCAAGCTCACGCTCAGTTACGCGACGCGGACCGCACCAGTAACGGTCCTAAAACTATTTACTTGGAAATGAAGCAATATGGGATTTTTTCCAATGATAGTATGGAAAATGAGCTGTGGAGAAGCAATTTTCATTTTCCTTTCATGATATTACAAAGACCCAGATGCCTGGGAACATAAATGAGTAATCCGGTTCATGGCTAAAGATGGAGGATTTTTAATTTTCTCACAGCCCAGTCCCGTCGAGCAACGCGTGCCGTAGACAGAAACACAGTCAAGTATCTAACAACAGAACTATTTCACAGTGGCCGTAGTTATTTGCTGCACTTCTGACTTCTTCTTGTCACCTTTGTTCTTTTTGACTGAGCCCTGACTTTAAATAAATTACATTTCCATTTTATCTTGGGTCACGAGTTGAAAAAAAAAAATTAACACAGTTTCACTCAGCTGTACACCAGCCCCACCACTGCATTAACTTTATGACCTACTTTAAATGTAGCTCTTGATGGCAAAACCGTCCACTGCGTAGTGAGATGCACTGCAGCCTGCTTCACATCCGCACTCATTATGTCTCACGGGCTCCATCCTCCCTGCGTCTTTACACTCAGGTCGGCCGCTCGGCTCTAAAGACTTAACTTTCAAAAGGTTTACCGCTTTGATGTATTAGCTATCACGCACACACACACACACACACACACACACACACACACACACACACACACACACACACACGGTTGTAGCAGAGAGTAGGCCGCCTGTGAACCGCAGAAGTGGACTTAATCGTCTTTGGGTCATCTCCTACTGTAGCTCTACGCATCTCTCACCCCGTTCACTCACTCTCACACTTTCTCTCCCTGTGTGGTTTGCTTTCAGTTTTCTAGCAGTTTTATAGCCGCACTTTTTGGGAATCACAATTATTGCTTCATGAGAATATGTATAATAATAATCAAACTTTATTTATCCCATATTAAAATGAATCTCCGTCCCCTGAGGGGAGCAGCGGGCAGCCACACTGCCTGGGGAGCTAATGCAAAGTGCCTTGCTCAGGGACACACCTGGTGCTCTGGAGCTGCCACTCCAATAAATGCCAGCTCTTGCAATATTATCCTTGTCTACCCTTTGCCTTTGCTTCTCTGCCGCACACTCACCTCATGTATGCTCCCAGTTCCTTACGTACAGTACTCCTCCAAGCCCAGGAGAGTCCAGGCAGGGAATCCGATGTGATCGGTGGGTGAGGTCTCCTGCTGATTCACGGGTCTGGGTGCTGTAAACAATGGCACAAAGCTCAAGGCGTTAGGGAGCATTTCTGCACGTCTGCTTATTTCATCCATTGTTGTAGCGAATGCAAACATCGGCCGGTTATATAGTTAAACATTCTATCGATAATTGTGGAGCGCGTCCCGCTAATTACACAAACAAGCCTGATCCGATGGGCTAGTCAACTATAAATACTTTGCCGTCATTCACTGAGACGTTGGTGTGGTCCCCCTTCGACAACCTGTCCCAGTGACTGCAGCCGTCAGCAGGCATTGTGTGGGCGGCTGTCAACAGTGAACACTTAGACCAGCCCAGCTTTGCATGTGGGTGTGTATAGCTGACTATTAGCCTAAGCTGCTTATTCCTAGTAAACTCAAGTGTTTCAGCTTCCCTGACAGTTGTGCGGAAACAACAGGCTGCGCGGGCGCAGCGTCCACAGCGGGTCTCTGTGTTTCTTAGCCTCGTCGCATGTGTGAAATTAAATCTTCACATGTGGCCGCTTTTCCGGCGCACGGCGCGAATACTTCTGATCACAGTCGTCCTGGCTCATTAGAATGAAGTGTGGGGATCTTGTGAAACAGGGGTGTTAATGTCCAAGGCTCGTTTGCACATTTTTCCAAATGTACTAAATGACAGAATCAGCCACAAAAGCCTCAAATGTCATGTGTGGTGTCAATGAGGCTAACTTATTATTGAGGAAAAGTTTCACACCTTAGCTCGTCACCATTCAACACTATGTCTCATCAGGTATTTCCCTCTGCTCAGCAATACCTGCAGAGCAGTAATCAAGATTATTGAATGTTAAGCACATTATCGCTGTGAAATACTTATTCTGTTCTAGTGTCAACAGCGAGGAAATATACTGTACATGTACCTGTATTCATTAGTGTGTTCCGTGAAATTGAGTGGAGGGAGGTTTTGTAAGATAAGATGACGCCCACACCAAGACTCTTATATTACTGTATGAGTCATATTGTCCGTGCTATTTTGGTCCCGTCAGGACGATGCTGAGTGTGTGTGAGCGTGTTCACGCAGCAGAGGTTGCACATCGAAATACTTTGCTCCCGTCTTATTAGAAAGCATCTTAAATGTCTTGCTATGCTCATGCTATATTGAAAAATACTATATTGTAAGATCCATTCAATTGTTTAAAATACATAGGAAACAAAGTGTCAGGGCAACGGCTACTTTACTTTAGAGGTGTAATGTTTTTTTTTTTTAAATAAAAGCAAAGATTGATTTAAAGGGGGCAATTATGCGAAGACAACAGTGCTGACGTTCCCTCTGCTTCCCAAAATACATGTCCTTAATTTTGATGTAGGAGAAATACGAGCAACTCTAGTGACTAGTCACCTCGTCTATTCTGTGGGTACTGATTTTTTTTTCTGTCACTTACGAGTTAAGCGTCCTTTTTGCAGCTTGGTCTCCGGGTCGGTTCCTGAGTATCCAACCTCACCAGTATATCGCTCTGCCGTCCAGGCTGTCAGTCAGCTTGTCCATATGTCTGTCTGTTTGGCTCATACAGTACTGCAACAAAGAAGAAAGAGCAGTATAATCCACACAATTCACTGGCAAAGTGCTGGGGCTCAAATTGCCATTTACTTTTGTAGTCCCTGTAGATTAGGTTTTTAGCCTTGTGTTCAAGAGTGCAAGAGCTGGAAGAGTGCTTGGAATGGAAAAGCAATTACTTGCTCTCATGACTGTAGGAAGTATATTACTGACAGAAAACCAAATGCTCAAATATATTCCCCAGGCCACATATATAAAGATTCTCCACATATTGATTCTGAGCACTGATCACTGTAACCTCCTCGTATATCATGCAGCATTTGCTATATGGTTTTGGATTCACTACAACCAGTCAATAGTAACAGCGAGAAGAGAGACGAGGCCGTTTGGTCATTAAAGGCCGGGGAGAGAAAGTCGGTGAACATAAAGTCACATTATAGGACGATTGGATCGGCCGCGTGCGTCACACGCCATCTAATGAGATACAGGGAGATGTTTAAGGGCGACCAAGTGACTGTGGGGTCGCTCATCACCTGTTCCACCTCTATAACTCATCAGCCAAATGTCTGAGCCTGTTCTCGATGTCTCGTGTTTTAGCTTTCGAACAGCGGTTCAGTAACCAGTGCAACAGGTGTGGAGACACACCTGCCAAAGGCCTGCGCTTTTTGAAATGATTCACTTCACATACTGTAATCATAACCTGATATCAAACCGTGAGCTTTAATGGTTCTGTAAGCCTGGTACTGGTTAAGGCTTGGAGCAGTTTGGCTGGGGTCACTACTCCCACATCCCACCATGTTTGGAACTGTTGCAAAACCTCTCTCCCCATGATTCAGCTGCCGATTCCAGTCACATCCAACCGCTGCTGATTGCTTTGCCAGATTAAAACTACTACTAAGAAACTATTCAGCCAAAAAACAACTTTTAAATGCGATTTAAAACTTGGGTTTATTCCTATTGGTACTTTTGCCTGTTGTTGTAATATTAAAATCAGGGATATCTTGTATATGGTGTGTTGTCGGACCGACGCACCCTTTGCTGGTACACAAACAAAGAAAGCCCACAAAAATCCCCCCAAAACACAGAGAGTTTCACACAAACACTGGCAAACAGCTGCCCTTGTAAGTCACTTAATCTGCTCAGTGTGGAAAGGCAAAATGTCTTTGTAATTTGATACGCTACAAGAAAGTGACAGTGTAGACATCACAACAAAGAGCCCTGCTACAAAAGACGTCTCTCCCTCGTATTTGACCTTTTGAGAGACTGCTGTGGGCATTCCTCTGCACCCTTAAAGGCACAGTTTGTGATTCAAACCCATCAGATATGTCACGCTACTGCTAACAAATAAAAATACTGCACTGTCCGTGCATTGGACTCTTTCGACCTCGCCCTGCGCGTTGACAGGGACGACCCAGCGCCGCGAGGAAGCCCCGTCGTCCCGATACGGATCTGTAGCAGGTGGACGGACGCGTGGGCACGAGGACGGACGCGCCGTCGCTCCTCCTCACGCAGCGTCCTCCTAATGCCGCAGAATGGCAGACATCTGTCAGATGACACCTCCTGTCACAGCTAGGGGCATTTCCACAAAGTGAAAGCAGGTCCACTCATGTGTCACTGGCACCAACTGGAGGATGCACATGATAGGCCTTTCAACTTCAACACCCACTGGCCAGACAGTTGGACAGATTGGTGATAGCGAAAGCCAAAGATGGATACAAGAGCTTTCGAGCTTCTACTCCCACACCTGGTTATAAATCCCCTAATGGAAAATGATCACGGGTGGTGGACAGTAGCAGAGCACACCGTGGAAAACAATGTTTTATATTATTCATGTCTTCTCTTAGTCAATGAAGTAATGAAAATGTATTGTTTGTATTTGTCGTATTGGGTGATTGTTAGATTGTATTTCGGTACAAGACTTCCTCTGATTGTGAATTCATCCGCTTAATACAAATAAATAACAGTTTGTGACAGTTATGAAACAGAAAAAGGAGCCACCAGATTGTCTCAAACAATGAAATGAAGGCTAACATCACTCCTTCAGAGGAACATGTCACAACAGCAAGTGCATTATTGACAGTTATTGTCGGTGCCGCCCGCTGTTTGTCCATTAGCGTTGCCAGCGGACATCACGCTGCAGCGTATCCTCTCTATCTGGGCCAAACAGCCCAAAACAACAAGCCAAGCCCCGAGCTGCTCTACCCACATAGAGGTCAGAGGGTTGACCCAGTTCTTGTTGGGACTGGATCAGTCCTTCCGAAAGTCCTGGATTCACATGAACACGTCATAAAGGGAGAGGAATAAAAGACATTGTCAGAAATAAGACATCTTGAGCAGCTGGATAAATGTATGAAGGTTGGAACAGAGTTACTGTGAATTAGACTGGAGGTTTTTACTGTATCACACTCATGTTATGTGGTGAAGTATTTGCCCATTAACTTTCTGATTTGTTTCATGTCTTCAGTGAACGCCTCGATTTGAACAGATTCACTCTTCAGACAGTTCCAGTGGTCCTGAAACCGTTGGACTAAAAGCAACCAGTGACTCATTCCTTCGCCGAGCAGCCGTACGACTCTGCGTAAACGCTGCCATTGTTGCTCAAACGGGCGGTGAATAAACCGAGGGCTGGATACAAGACGCAGCTTTAAGACTCTGACTCGGGTCAGAGCTGTCGCGGCGTCCGTCCACATCGGCTGTGGCCAAAAGTGGCCAGGAACCCCGAGCTAATCCTGTCACGGAGACGTCAGCCTGATGAGCCAGTTCATCGCGTCTCTGGGTTCACTCCCTGTGTCAGAAGCTGCGATGCCGGGGAGACAAGGGCCCGTGTTAACGGCTCACATGGAGCCAACACTTACACTGTCAGCCTGATTCCCGAGTGCAAATGTGTCACAACTGAACTGAACGTGGAGCCTTTTTATCCTGTGATACCCTGAAACGGCCACTGGTGCTGTTTTATTTGGGTGTAGAATATTTTAATCCACACAATATCCCTTTAATATACAGTATTACATTACCGATAGTTTACTTGATGCACAGATGCTGTGTCTAAAGGCAGTGTGTGTGGGAAAAGGAGAGACTTTGCAGCCACGACAAATGGAAAGGAGAGATTCTCTTCATTAGTCGTTTCCTGCCTTGGGTCTAAGTGGAGACAGAGCAGCGAGAGGAGACAGTGTAACCAGAAGGTCAACAGTTTGATCCCCCGTGGTTTATATGTTGAAGTGTCCTTGGGCCGGGGATTAAACTCTCACCTGCAGGCCACCTTTGGATAAAACCGCACATTTTAAGCCCTAACTCTCCTCCTCGCTGCTTCGCTAACCCTCGCTCCATCATCCTCCTCTTCCCTTTCGCCATTATAATTTTTCCCTTAAAAAAGCTCATTGAAGCAGCCACTGACGTTCTCAGCTTCTCACCGTCTAACGCTCTCTTTTCAGCTCTCCGGCGACGGCAGCGTGTGAGAATTAGGTCTCTCGGCAGACGTGTCGCGGGTATTTTCGCTCCGACAGTTTGGGGCTGAAGCAGAAAAGGGGGAGAGGGAGCCGGCGGACGGGACGGCGGAGGTCGGAGGCTCCGTGCGTGTACTGTGCGCTGCACCCGGTGGCATTCATTCGGGCTGAATGGGCTGAGATGGGAAACATGTACAGGCGGTCCGGCCGGCGCAGGCAGATCCGAGTTGCTCGGCGGCTGCACATGGTGGTTTGAAGCTCTACCCGCTGACCCCCGGCCACCGCCGGCTTTTATTATCACCAAAACACACAGCAGAGAAAGAAAGGGAGCACAATGCTAGACAGTAATCAGCAGTGATTGTCCTGATGGCTGTGGCCTCATTACGCCCGCTACAGGTCTGCACACAATGAAGCAAACGGCTCTATGAACTTAGTTGTGTATAGTATTTCACCGTAGGCTTATTCTAATGAGCTAAACTCCTTCTACTCGAGTTTGGACGGTGGCGCAGGTCCTGATCTCATCTGAGTCACACACAGTGGCACAGTGTAAGGTGCGCTGGTAAATGTTAATGGTGTGACCTCTGGTGCAGCAGCACTGTATCCCTAGGAATTACATCCATATTGGATGGCTCACAGTTTACGCCCCGCGCCAAAACCCGGCGCTGCGACCGGTGGCGCCCTTCATGTATTCAAGAAGGAAATCGGGGAGTGGAGGTCGACTTTTATTAAACGGCCTGATGTGAAATGTGCTCATGTCTAACTGTGCCCGCTGTGAAGAGAGCCTGTAGATGTGGAAGTAGAGGAAAGGCAGAAACAGGGACAGGCTGAAATTATTAAACCCGAGCAAACCAAAAACAAATGATCACGGAACCGGCACCAGAACTGGAACCTCAGCAATGACAGCGGCGCTTCATATAAAATACAGATCTGTGACCGTCCCTCGTCCAGACAGAGGCACTGAAAGGCTGCTTTACAAAGCAATGTTCTCATAAGACAATGACTTGTGCGTTGACTTTCTCCATCTCAATGTCAGATATAAAGAGCGAGTGTGTGTGCGTGCGTGCGTGCGTGCGTGCGTGCGTGCGTGCGTGCGTGCGTGCGTGCGTGCGTGCGTGCGTGCGTGCGTGCGTGCGTGCGTGCGTGCGTGCGTGCGTGCGTGCGGTGCAGATAGCGAGCGCCCGCCCGCCGGTGTGTTTTAAATTTGGGTGCTCTTTTGTCCTCGGCTTCATTCGTATTCTTGGACCAATCCGCCAGACGTGAGCACACGCACGCAGGCACACCCACACAATCACCCACACACTTCATAAACACAGAGAAATAGAAAGTTACCAAAGCAAACCCCAGTGTGACATTAAACTTCTGCCGTGGCCCAGTATATTTGAAGAGACTAATCCCACGAGGAGCTGCTTCTACAATAGAAACACATAATACGTGGCTGATATTAAAAGGAGCACATGGGGTTTGGTTTAATTTCAGCTCAGAATTTTCTTAAAACTTCAATGGGAAAGACGTCACTGGTGGAGAAAAGCGCGAGCGCTATTCAAACCGAGCACAAACACAAATTGATCTCGTCTAGGAATCTTTTCAAAACAGTTTTCCAAGACAAACTTTCTCAGGGGCCAGGATGGAGACGCCTTCGAGGAAGTCGAAAAAAAAAAAAAAAGGACCCGGCCCGAAGTATAAAGACGTATTTTGAAGCGCCGCACAGTGTGCGTTTGTACACGAGGCCCATTATGCTGGCAGTCAGCGCTTTTTCACTTCAGTGGGTTCTGCAAACAATATTCAGGCTTTCAACAATGTGCATCCTGAACCTTCATGCATTCATCTTTCTGTTGCTTACTCACAGCTGAATGCAAAGATCTGCATAGAAACCCAGATGACAAACTACTGAAGGCCATTGTAGCGTCCACAAGGCCACACGTTCCCATTCTACATAGTGGACGGGAGGTGACGTTAAGCCTCTGCCCCAAACATCCCACAAGTGAAGGTGAACAGGGAAGCGTTTCAACAGGACTGTTGCTTAAAACAACAACACACATATGGTTCCAGAACTCTAAGTGCAACATCACAAGACCATGGATACGTTTACTTTGACACTTAAATCTTAACGAAACTTCCCTCTGTCTGATAACTCCTCCATCAAACTCCCTCCTCTGGTTCCATTAAGCACCTAAAGATAAAAACTTGACTTTCAGTTGGACCCAAAGCTCTGAATTGGACTGATCAGATTAATGTGCATTCACCTGTTTGTTTAAAGTGTGCATTTCCATTCCTCACATACATTCCCTTATCTGTTCATCTATTGCTGGTTATTTTGTGTTTTATTCATATATCTTGTAGTATTAGTATAATAAAATGTTAAAAGGCCGGCATTAATAATAAGTTATTATTTTTTTATACTTTTATATATTTTTCATTTTTCTAAATGATTGTGGTCGCTGGTTGGTTCCCTGACAGTAGCGTCACCAAACGAGGTTCTAGACACTGTCACATCCACTGTATATAAACAATGATCCACACATGTCACGGTGGTGTTTTCCCCTCATCCTCCATAACTGAAACTACCCTTGTGTGCGTGGAACCGAGTCAAACTCTCATGTCTGAATAAAGCAACGCTGTCAGACTTGCAGTCACATTGACGAGCGGGCGACAGGTGGGCACGCCGGCGCCCGGACGGACAGACAGACAGACAGACAGACAGACATGAGAGCAGGCAGCCAGTCAGCCGAGGAGGCGCGGCATCAGGCGGAGGGACTGGCGGGCGGGCGGTCCAGTTGGCGGGCGGCCAGGCGGGGATGTAAGTGGACAGCAACAAAGGCAGACCTGCACGCAGACATATCGACTGACTGACTGACTGACAGACAGACGGACAGTTAGACAGACAGGGACTTATTGGACTGTGTCTTCCTCCATCGCTCGCCGACCACAAAGGACTTAGGCCGCAGGCCTGAAGCTTTAATGACCGGAACCGTGGGGGGGGGATTCAGAACGTGACAGTTAAAGAAAGTTTTTAACGGAGACTAGAACTTTGGAGCCTGTTTACCTATTGATTTGCTGTAGTCTTATAGGTGTTCAGTTATATGGGACTGGCCTTCATTAAAGGGATTCGTCCCTTTGAGTTTGTTTATTTTAGTTTTCTTCATTACTGTTCTGTTATTGTCCTATGAATGCTTTTTACAGTAGGTTGATTTTAGGGCCCCGTTACTGTGTCCGGGTTTTCACAGAGCCTCTCCTATTCTGAAGTGATGCACTCTTTGCACCTGCTGAGGTCCACAGACTAACAAGGCGGCTCAAGGCTCTTCCTGCAATTTTATCTCTGAGTGTTTTCTGTTTTTTTTTTTTTTGCTGAAACTCGTGCTTTTCGGGTTCAGGCCGGCCTGAACTTTTTTTGTTTCTGACGTGCTACTGGTCAAACTGCAGTTCGACCACATCGGCGTTCCATTTCTGTGGCGCCGCTTGAAGTGGACATTCTGACCAGTGATCTATTACCTGTGAATTACACTATGATCTACAGGTTTCCGCCGTGTCCTGTAAGTTGAGTGAAAGGTTCGCAGCGGCCTCACAGTCATGTCCGTCTGTTAGTTATGGCATTCATAAAATAGAATGGCAGCTTTACAGCCACCGGCTTCTCCCGGTGAAGAAGCTCCTCTCCACCATCTCATCCATGAGTCGATCTCTTTTCCCCTTTGAACCCATTTAGCCACTTACAGTGAGTCGCTGTGATGCATCTCAGCAGGTTTAGCTGCAGCATAGATCTGCCTCTGTGATGCTACATCTGGATAATTATAGACATAATCCCAAAGATCAGATGTGATTAAAAATCCTCCCTCCGCCTTCAGCCACGTTGGCTTTTCCTACTGAAATCCCCCAAAACACGTGAGAAACCACAACAAACGGCGCGTCCCTCTGTAAACGCCAACAGCACTTGTAATGAGAAATGTTCCTGCCGCCTGATATGCTTCTCCCTGTAACGATGACTCACAGTGGCAACACTCGAGCTTGTGTGTTCTAACCTGAGACACAGTGGAGGGATCTCAACTTTCCACTGTAATCAACCCCCCTCCTCGGAGAGCTGCGAGAGCTGGATATCGTGACGGCGCCTCCGTCGCGTTTGGGAGCTTCTGGCTCCGCTCCCCGCTCGCAACGCGGGCTTGTGTTGCCCGCTGGAGGCGAGGCGGGGGAAAGCACGCGCTCTCTCTCTCTCTCGCTCTCTCTCTCTCTCTCTCTCTCTCTCTCTCTCTCGCTCTCTCGCTCTCTCTCTCTCTCGCTCTCTCTCTCTCTCGCTCTCTCTCTCTCTCTCTCTCTCGCTCTCTCTCTCTCTCGCTCTCTCTCTCTCTCTCGCTCTCTCTCTCTCTCTCTCTCTCTCTCTCTCTCTCTCGCTCTCTCTCGCTCTCTCTCTCGCCGTGGATAGTCACGGCCACCCTCTTCGCCTCCAGAGCACAGAGTGGAGGTATTTGCAGGGTGAGGGGCTCAGCCCACACTCCTGCTCACCTTCGCTGCAGAGTGATTTACCCCCAGCCGGAGGACCCACTCCCGCTGTGAATATCACCACATAAATCTCAACCACAACAAACGGAGACGGTGTAGACAGGGACTCGTCTTGCGCCCTCCCAGTCATCCACAGGTCTGGCAGTCTCACCCACGCCGCGCCGCGCGCTCCCTCGCTATTATTTATTTATTTGCGTTCCCCTTGATGCGCGCCCCCGCCGCGCACGCCGGAGCGCTCCTCGCTCCGCGCGCTGCCTCCACTCCGTTTCCTCTCCTCCTCTCGACAGCATCCAGAACTATAGCGCACGCGTCCCCATCACTCTTCTCCCTCCCCTCCTCCTCTTTCTATCACCGCCAGATCGCTCTCCTCTGCGTCTCTCACCCCGTCGCCCTCCCACCACCTCCCCAGCTCAGTCCCTCGCTCCTCTGACGCACGACAGGGAAGCGGACCCGAGGAAAGAAAGAGAGAGAGCGAGAGAGACAGGAAGAGAGAGAGAGAGAAAACTGCAGCTGACCCAACCATCGATATGATCCACAGACTTTTGCTGTTGCTGGACCGAACAGAAACAAGGCCCTGAAGCCGCGAGGAGAGCACTCTCACCCGGCTACACTGTTGTTGAGCGCCTGCCCAGGAGGCGGCGGCGGAGGAGGACAGGGAGGTGGAGGAGGAGAGGCGAGGGGAGGAAGAGGAAGCGGACGGACACAAGTGGAGGACTTGCATTTTAAGCAAAGCGGTTAGAAAAAAGAAAGAAGGGCATATAGTCAGAGTCACCGAAGAGCGGGAGCGGGAGACATCGCATTCGCATCACGTCTTCATTTCTCCCCTCTCCTCTCGTTTGCCCCAGCCACTGAGAGGCAGAGAGAGAGAGAGAAGTAAAGGAGGGAGACCTAACAAGATTTAAACAAGCGCTCCCTTTTCCCGATGCTTTCCAAATGCAGGACGAAGCAAAGGTGAGTGCTTGTTTTATCCGTCCACGAGAGTACGATGAGGTGGAAATCACGCGGAAGAGTGCAGACTGCGCGTTTGTGTGTGTGCGTGTGCGTGTGTGTGTGTGTGCGTGCGCGCGTGCGTGCGTGTGTTGGCGTCTGCATTGCCATGGACTTCAAAAAGGACAAGCGGCGCTCTGCGCGTTTCGAGGGCTCCGGTGCGCGGATCAATACGCGTTCGTTCCTTATCCACTGTTATCCGCCAATGTCACGACGAAACGCTGCTGCATTATGCTCGGCGTGTGTTTCAATAGGCGCCATGCTCCCTGCGCTCAACTGACAGCAAGGTTATTTTGGGGAGACTCCATAAATGGTGGAAACGATTCCGGTGGTTTCGGTAAGATCATGCGCCGCCACCGCTTCTCACCAACTACACTAAAACTCGTCGTGAGCGGCGGGTTCGCGCGTGGAAGCACGCGGGGCTGTGGCGAGTCTCCCCAGCTCGGTTTCGAACCAGCGGCTCATTCACATGCGCATCTTTTCTCTCGCTTCTCAATGCCCCGCTCTCTCTTTCTATCTCTCCCTCTCCGCTCCCTCTTGTTCCTCCTTAACGGCGCGGTCACTAATTCTCCACTTCTCTTTTCCACAGCCCGGCATCAGACGGTGAGCGGGACGCACCGGGCGAGGACAGGAAACACCGCAGGAGGATATGTGAAGTTGGAATCCCGCTAAACTAAGTACGTATACCACCTTATTTCACACCCTCAAGGGAATATAATGTGGCACGATTTATTCTAAATTGCTTTACACGTCGTTATTACTTTTCCGAGATCCCGTCCACGCTTTTTCATCGCTATCATGGAAGCGGAATCGCTGAATCCTGGAGGATTACGCATGGATAGGTCAATGAAAACAGCGCATTTTCCAGTGAGGATATCACACTTAAGGATTTTGTTGGCGCGTTTTTTGTCGCGTCCCTTTTTTTGGGAATTACAACATAGCCGGTTGTCTTTTTTTCTCGCTTTTCCTGTCACTGGGCTTTTGCTTTCAGCACCACGGACAGCGACTACAACAGACGCTCTCAGTGCATTTCAGTGCATCTGCTCTGGATTTTTTCGGAGCCCTCGCTTGAACGGAGCGTGCTCGGTTTTTTTTTCGCGTGTGTGTGTTTGTGTGTGTTTGTGTGTGTGTGTGTGTGTGTGTGTGTGTGTGTGTGTGTGTGTGTGTGTGTGTGTGTGCATGTGAAAAGTCAGCCTACAGAAAAAATATTCGGAAGCTACGTGCATGTGTGTTGCTCGCTTAATGCCACGGAGATACTGAGCAGAATTTTTGATTGGATTATTTTATTCAAAAACTGACTTCTTCTGTCATCGTCACCATCCTCGCTATCGCACCGTATATGATACTATTTATTTCTAGGCCGGGGCTGCTAAAACACACACTTACCAGCTGCAGCTTCGCCCACAGAGCTTCTCACTCCTGCCGTTCCTCCTCTAACCGCTCCAACGGCATCATCAATTGGGAAAACAAGCAGAAAGTTGAATTGATTTATTTTTGGCAGGCGACTGGTTCAGGAACACTGGGCAGCAAGTCTTCTGTGTGGGTTTTTACGCGGAACATAAGATGAGGGCAAAGAAAGCAGAGCCTCTGTCGGAGTCACTCAACCTGCTGACGGTTGCTCGCCGTTTATCACATGTTCACATGGATACAGACACAGCAGCTCCCTTAACACCGGCGACACTGCTTCAATAACATCTAGCTTTGTTGTTTTAGATCAATAAGCCTCAGTTGGATGAATAGATAGAGATTCGCGTCACCGTGGCACATGTTCATCTTCTCCCAAAAACACTGACCCCTGTGTAAGACTTTCTACGCACGCACACTTCTCATGGCGCTTTTATTAGATTCCCGTTTACTGAGAGTGAGATTAACGTTGTTGTTATGTAACGAGCATAGCGGGAGAACGGTGTCTCCTCACCACTAACCTCACCTCACTTCGTATTCATGGCGATAAGCATCTGCGAGGTGATTTATTGCGACCTTAGCAGTAGATCTGCTGCGCAATAAATGACATTACCATTTGTAGAATGACGGTAAGTGTCTAGTATGTGGAGATTTGTTTATGTTACCAGGTATCTAATAACCATCCAAGGTTGGTGGGTCTATATTTGGCTTTAAACATCTAGCAATATTGCAACATCCAAAGTGGTCTCCAATGTCATTCTATAATTCATTGGTATTCATTTCAAAGCCATTTCTCATTCCACTGAAACTAATGCACTCTTCCTTACCCCCTCCCTCTCTCTCTCTCATCTCCGCCTCACCTCCAACTTCACTTTGTGAGGGTGTCTGCGTGCCTATGTGTCTAATCACAGCCCCCATTCCCCTTCCACATCTGTTCTCTCTGTTGCAGTGCTGTGAAGTGGCTCTGTCCCTGGAGCCGAGACTTCATCCCCTTGGTGTCAGCAAGGATGCTGTGGGTTACCTTGCTGAGCACCATAGCCTTAGGATGGACCACCCCGATCCCACTACTAGAGGACTCCGAGGAGATCGACGAGCCCTGCTTCGAACCCTGCTACTGCGAGGTCAAAGAGGGCATCTTCCACGTCCACTGTGACAGTAAAGGATTTACAAATGTCAGCCAGATCTCCCAGATATGGAGCCGGCCCTTCAAGCTCAACCTGCAGAGAAACTCCATGAGGAAGCTTTACTTCAACAGCTTCCTCCATCTCAACAACGCCATATCTATCAATCTGGGTAATAACGCCTTGCAAGATATCCATGCTGGAGCGTTCAACGGCTTAGGAATACTCAAACGGCTGTTTCTACATGAAAACAAGCTAGAGGTTTTCAGAAATGACACTTTTCTGGGGCTGGAGAGTTTAGAGTATCTCCAGGCGGACTACAATGTTATCAAAAGGATTGAAAGTGGTGCATTCAGACACCTTCACAAATTGAGAGTGCTCATACTAAATGACAATCTGATTCCAGTGCTCCCAAATTACCTTTTTCGGTCTGTGTCACTTACACACCTGGACCTGAGAGGAAACAGACTGAAGACCTTGCCATATAAGGGCACGCTGGAGTATGTTGGGAGGAGCTTAATGGAAATCCAGCTGGAGGAGAACCCCTGGAACTGCGTGTGTGAGATTGTCCAGTTGAAAACGTGGCTGGAGAGAATCCCTTACACCGCTTTGGTGGGCGAGATCACATGTGAGTATCCATTCCACTTACACGGGAAAGACCTGCGAGAAATCAAGCGCACGGAGCTCTGCCCGCTGCTCTCCGACGCCGAGATTGAGGCCAAGCTGGGAATTCCGCAGGTCCCTTTCAGCAATGAGAACACGTGGCCTACTAAACCCTCCTCCATGCTCTCCTCTTTTCACAACACAGCCTCTTCTGTGGATTACAAGGAAAGAGTTGTCAAGCCTACCAAACGCCCCCGGACCACAAAGAACCCCCCGACCCCTCGTAGCATCTACCCAGGCATCAACCAGCCCCCTATTGCCGGCTACCAAACAAGGCCTCCCATCCCCATCATTTGTCCGGCTGGATGCATTTGCAACCTCCACATTAACGACCTGGGACTAACAGTAAACTGTAAAGAGAAAGGCTTTCATAACATCTCTGAGCTGCTGCCACGGCCCCTTAATGCCAAGAAATTATATCTCAGTGGAAACCTAATACAGAAAATCTATCGATCAGACTTCTGGAACTTCTCAAGTTTGGATTTACTGCATTTAGGGAATAATCGAATATCCTACGTCCAGGAGGGCGCCTTCATCAACCTGCCAAATTTGAAAAGTTTGTATTTGAATGGGAATGACATTGAGAGACTCACTCCTGGGATGTTTCGGGGTCTTCTGATGTTGAATTATCTTTACTTTGAGTATAATGTCATACGTGAGATACAAGCTAACACTTTCTCCCTAATGCCAAAGCTCCAGCTGGTTTTCCTCAATGACAATCTGTTACGCTCCCTCCCCAGTGATGCCTTCGCTGGCACCAACCTCGCACGCCTCAACCTCCGCAACAATTACTTTGTATCTCTTCCTTTGCACGGCGTTCTGGAGCATCTGGCCTCCATTGTCCAAATTGATCTCCATCAAAATCCCTGGGACTGCTCCTGTGACATCATCCCCCTCAAACAGTGGCTGGAAAAACTCTCCTCTGTTATTGTGGTTGGAGATGTAATTTGCAAGACACCCGAGTTCGCTTTCGGGAAGGATCTGCGCTCGCTGGAGGTCGAGGTCATCTGTCCTGAGCTGAAGTATTCTTCAGGCCCCTCTCCTGCCCTGCCTGGTGGGGACGACCTGACTACAGGGAGCTCTGACATGGGCCAGGCAAATGGAAGAGGAGCCGTCCCACTGTCTGTTTTGATCCTCAGCCTACTCATTCTCTTCATCTCCGCTGTGTTTGTGGCTGCCGGGCTCTTCGCCTTCGTCCTCCGACGCAGGAAAAAGCTGCCTTTCCGAAAGCGTTCCGAGGTAGATCTAACGGGGATCCAGATGCAGTGCAGAATCTTTGAGGACCCGCCGAGGCAGAACAGCGCGGGGAACACGGGCACACCGGAAAAACCGACGCAGAGTATGCACACACACACTCACACCAACCACACACACGCACACGGTCACGTTTATGATTACATCCCCCATCCTGTGACTCAGATGTGTAACAACCCCATCTATAAGCCTAGAGAGGGGGAGATAGCAGAGGAAGACAGATCGCAGTTTTCAGAGAAGAAAGACAATGGCACCAGTAGCAACAGCAACTACAGAACCTTGTTAGAGAAAGAGAGAGAGTGGACCCTGGCCGTCTCCAACTCTCAACTCAACACCATCGTCACAGTCAACCACACCACGGCCGACATGGCAGGATTTCATGAGAATGGAGGGCTCTGCCCCACAGTGATTGACAGTCAGAGGCCCACGCCGACGGTGGGCTTCGTAGACTGTTTGTATGGGACAGTACCGAAACTAAAGGACATGCACGTGGCGCATGCGCACCCACCAGGCATGCAGTACCCGGATTTGCAGCAGGACGCACGGCTGAAGGAGACGTTGCTTTTCGCGGCGGGGAAAGGCTGCTACCCCGACCCGTCCCAAAGCGATTACCTCGAGTTAAGGGCCAAACTTCAAACCAAGCCGGATTACCTCGAAGTCTTGGAGAAATCTTACCGGTTTTAACATCTCTAGCCCATGGAGGAAAAAAAAAAAGATTATAAAGGTTAACATTTCATTTTGCCACCTTCAAAACAAAAAACCCCCAGACCATTATTTAAAAATAAACTTGAAAAAGCAGCATGTTAAAAAAATGTTATCTTACAGTTCTGTTTCCCCCCCAAGTCACTTTGGAGGAGAGGCCATTCTCAGATATTTCAATGAAGTGCCTTTTTTTCAGAGTAGCCAGCAATGTCAACAGTCGTTATTTTTATAATATATAAATATCTCTAATATGCCCAAGAGAGAGCAAAAGAGGAATGAGTGGGGCACCGGGAAGTAAAACAAATATCCTAAAATACATCTGTCAATCAAAACCCTTTTTATGGAGTTACCATGACAAGACACACGGGAGCTGGACGTCTCCCTGACTTAGGGGGTTTCTTCTGGTCTGTACAAACACCCGGAGGCCGTGCACATAAAGTTTGTAGTAAATGATTGAAAGAGAGAAAATATATATATAAATATCTATATATATATATATATATATATATATAAATTAAAATGAACTGCAGTTTGCTGCATGCACTCGCTTCAGTGCAGGAAGTGAGGAGATTTACTGAGAACTGTAATGTCACATTATGAACAAAGATACTGCAACACATTTACAGTTCAATGTTCTATTTAATTTTTTATATCTTATTATTATGGTTATTACTCTTAATGAGGACTTCTGTCTATATCAGGGTGCTTCTCATAAAAAGGACGCGCCAACGCACGGATGGTAAAACCTTTGTGAATATTATTATAAGCAACGCTCAAGGTTTTCTGGATATTTCCATGCACTTTGTTAAGACCCCCCCCCCCCCCCATTGCTTCTGGATTTCCCCATCGTCACCCACTAACAGCTTTGTAGGAGGCACTTTTAATGTTTTCTCTCTCACAAAGATTTGAAGAAAAATGTGCATATATTTATTCTGTAATTTCAGTGAAGACTTTAATTGTAAAGGTAATGTTAAATCAATGTATAGTGATTATGCGTCTGGTATAGCCTTCTTAATAAAAAACAAACTCTTCAGTCATATAATGAGAGGGTTGATGCCGCAGGGACCTGTGTGTGCACTGCTTTTCACAGGCTGTGTATTTGGTGTCTTGTTGAAGCTGTGAACAACCGCCAACAGATAAAAGTGCGAGAGATTGAATAAGGGTGAACCAAACAAGTGCGAGAGCTGATCGTTGTGGAGGGCAAACCCATTTAAATTCAGTTGAGCTCCTTAAAAATGAACACGTTTTTAAAGGTTATCTTCACAATAGCTCCAAAATTAGGTAACAGGCCAAATAATCCCCACCTGCCAGATCTGATGTAAAATCAACCTGCACGCCAAGTCAAGTGAATGCTGCTACTTTTGATGTGGATCATGCCAGCTGATACCAAATGAGTGAGCATGCTGGGATTTTCCTTATCTAAACGGGTAAAAGTCACTGATGGGGTGAAGACAACTGTGACTGGCCAGAGCTTGTTATATTTGCTGATCTTGTTGTGACTCTCTCTAAAGTAGCAGTAACAGCATCAGCCACTGGGGGGCACTGAACAGGCATTTAGGCAGATTGAATGCAATTATGACAGTAAATGCACAAATTAATAATTAATAAAATCTTAGGTCATATTCATAACCAGGTTTTATTTATTTAACTATATTTATATGCAAAAAGGGGATAAGATGTATTTCAGTTGTTAACTTAAACCATTGATATTATCTGGTGTACAGTTGAATTAAGAAGGTCAGGAAAAAAAAAACGGAACTCGAAAAGCTGAATTTAACACAATGGGTTTGTTTAGTTTTGCTCAGGATTGCTGATCGCTCATATTATGTGCATTACAATTCCTAGTGATAAATTTATCTTCAATGGTCTTCTCCACAGCAGCCATCAATTGCTTCACTTTCAGCTTTGAGATTCATCATTACAAATTTCTCTCTCCTTCTGTTTTGGGACCAAAAAAATAAATAAATATATATATATCTAAGTTGAAGCAGCTGTGGAGCAAATATTGTGATACAGTACACATCGTCAGTTTTAATTTGAAAGAAATATATATATGATGCAAACTTGATGTCTTTAAATTTGTGAATATTTGTGGAAAGATGGGTGAATTTCTGTTTTGCTTTGAAATTGGCATGATATGCAATCTGCTTTTATTTTGATAGATTTACTAGGAGTAGTGATCCTCAATTGGAATCGTGTGTTTCTCACGTGTCAACTTACACTAAGTGGAAGATATGTAGCAAACCACATGCTCCGCTGCCGGGCGGGAAGCTCCTTAGCTAGTTTAGACCAGTTCAGTATAGACCATCAATGATTCAGTCTATGCTTACACAATGTGGAGCCTTTTACCTTGTGTTGTATGCATTGTTTCATTTTCTTGACAATTACTGTTGCTGGGTGGAAGTCACCTTCATTCAAAGCCTTTGTAAGCATGGGATTATTTTACCAGCCCTTTTGTTTTCTACTCAAAGTTTCACCTTGCTGTATCGTCATGTTCTGCTGCCCCCACCTCATATAGCTGCTTTTTATACTCCTCACACATATAGATACATGCATATACACACCAACCCCCTCCTATCCCTGACCAAGAGGTTACAATGTGCTCAGCATTGACAGTGTGCGATTTGGTTTGATTAAAATCATACTGCATTCCTCTGTTAACCCCAACTCCAACATCTCCTCACCCTCAAATGAACAAATAAAGTTTTGGGATCATCTATGATTTTGCTATAGTTCCATACTTTTGGCACCCGTTTACCTCCCACCCACCATGATATTTCACAAACAAGTGCTGGTCTTGGTCCTGCCATCATGCCGGGGTGCTTTGTCCTAATAAATCTTCTTGTTATCCTGCACTAATATCTCCAAGTGACTTGATACTTTGCTGGAGAGCCGGACGCCGGCGGCGGCGGAGGTTGTGGCTAAATGTTTCTGCGTTGTGTGAAATGTAAAGACGCCGAGCTTGAATGGACCCGTCTCGGTTACGTCACCAACACTTTTGCTTTGACAGGGAGTTAACCTTTCCACCAACATGAGGTTTGTATGTTGGCAGCGCTCCCGCACGTCTTTCCCTGCGTCCTTGGCTTTGTCTGCGTCTCTGCCACTATAGCTTCACGTGAAATCCTTCTCTGTCCCTTTGTGTTATTTATGTGACGCGTTGCTCAACATCCTAAACCTCGCCTCAAACTGTTGTAAGCTCAGACACGCTGTTATTAAGCTTTTGTTCACCTCCACTCTACTTTGAGGACACTTGATGTCAAGCACAGCTGCCTCACACTTTCGTCCCCAACCTTCGATACTTTAAATATCTGCTGGCAGCCCAGATCCTTTAATTAGCTGCGTCATGCCCCTCCCAGACCTTATTACGATACCGTCCTGCTGGATTCATGTCAGCTGATGCATTGCTTACCGGCAGTACAGTAGTTTGGTATTCTTGTATAGTTTTTGCATGACTTTGTTCATAAGCTGGTTTTGGTCCCTTTGCAGCTGGGTTGAATCGAGCGCTCTGTAACCTACAGTGCATTTTCCTTCAGGCATTTCTGTAAAAGTCCTATTAGAACATAATACTACAATACATGCTCATTAACACACACACGCACACACACACACACACACACACACACACACACAATGACACATAATGCAGCCGGCTGGTGTAAACCTTAACCATGACATAGCTGTTTCAAATGAGCTTGTTTAAGAGATATGCGATAGTATAAGCCTATTAGAAAAGCTGCCATAGTCTCTCTTACAGTAGCTCTGAATTCACTGTGCCCATTTGCTGTCAGTAAAGATAAGTGGATATTTTTGTGTTGAGTGGAGGTGGTAACCTGGATTTGACTGTGTGGATTGCAGGTACAATTTTAGTTTGTCCCCAGGGAGGTGGTGCAGTGCACGGCGTGGCGCTGGATTTTGTCTCTCTCCTGTGGCATCGTCGATTGAAACGTTATGGAGCTGCCGGTTGTTGTCTGCCTGATCTTTCCACCCATCCCTCCATCCTCCGCTCTGTCTTTTTTTGTGTGTGTTTTGTTTTTTAATTAAGCAAGTCGTGATTTAGAACGGGGGCACGGAATGAATAGCTGCGGCAATAACGAAATGCGAAAGGAGCCGTTTGAGAGCGCCGTTGATGGGAGGGAGAGCGCAGACAAGCAGCTTAGGGACGGCTGAGAGAACATGGAGTTGTCAGCAGACTAGATGTGCCACTTAGAGAAAGTAGGGATCGTTTTTGCTGCTAAAAGTAGCTGTAATTGTGCAATTAGCCAAATGAAGAGAGCAAAGCAGAGAAAGCATGTTGTAAAGGGAACTGAAGGGGGATCGTGATCGCTCCTACTTTGCATTTTGTGTGTGCGCGTGTTTGTGTGTGATATGCTTTCTCCATTTGGAAACAGGGAATTATCTCCAGTTTGCCGAAGGAGCCAATCTGTCTTCCGCCGCGGTGCTGAGGCTGCAGGACGGCGCAGGTGCTGCATGCGAGGGTCCAGGTTTTGTGCATGTGCGTGTCTTTGTGGCCGGCGTGAGGGGGCTGTCCTGCCTGTGTGTGCGTTTGTGACGGGGCTTATTTGAGTCTCTATTGGGCTTCATTTAACTTCTGTTTGTCTTTGTGGCATCACAGAGTGCATATGTTGGGGCACACAGCATTTTAATGGAGAATGCGTCTCTGATGCATGTGTTAGCAATCTGATAATATGAAGAGGACTGTCATTTCCCAAACAGACAACCTGTAATTATAGTTATTTTTAACACATTTCTCAGTGGATTGAAATGCACAACAACACAGTTGGAAAGAGTCCAAAAGATCCAATGCTACAATTCCCAAAGTCATGAGATTACAAAAAAAAAAAAAAAAAAAATGCCTCTCACACATAACTCAGCTGTGCTGCAGTGCAGGAGCGTGACTGACCCAGTATGTGGAATGGGGGAGAGGAAGGAGTGGAGGCAGCGAAGGAAGGGGTGCAGAAAGAACGCGAGCGAGACTTTGTGTGTGTGTGTGTGTGTGTGTGTGTGTGTGTGTGCGTGCCTGAGAGAAAGCGAGAGAGCGCGATTCCCAACCTCGCGCCCACTCCTGCTGCCGTGCGTGCTCTGAAGCTCGGCACTGTAAAGTCCTGCATTCGCATTGTTTGCCTAGTGAATTGTGGGTCCCTGGGGAGCGCGGCCCTCCCTCTTGCCTGGAAATACTGCAAGTTTTGGGAAAAGTTGCAGCCATTTGTGCTGCTCAGCACTGCGCTACAGACTCGGCTGGTGTATGTAAGAAAGATTAGCAATCTGTGTCGTTATCACTCATTGCAGAGAAGGGGGGGGGGGGGGCACAATTTCATAAAATAAAATATGGAGCACAATGTCCCTGGCTGGTGTTCTGAATAGCCTGTCTCCATCTTTGTTCCGCAGTGTGGGGCCTACTTTGAGCTGTACAATAGCCTGTAGTGAGTTGTCTAAGGACTCTTCTTCTCAATCTGTGCGTACAAAGAGCTCGGCCACTTATTACTTTTCCGTGAACAGTAACAAATGAGGTGACATTTGTACAAAGTCAATCATCTGTATCCTAGTTCCGTGCATTTCATATTCTTGTGGTAATTTTTCTCAGTTAATTTTAATGCTTTTTTTTCTGTCAATCATTTTGTGCTTATTAGCAGCCCAGAATCAGCTCGTTTAGTATTCAGATGACTGATGACCTGCTGATTTTGATACTAGTTTGTATGCTGGGTAACATTCCTCACATAAATATGTATGCGTGTTTGGCTTAGGTTGGGATGGTACAACTTGGCTCTATGTGTGTGTGTGTGTGTGTGTGTGTGTGTGTGTGTGTGTGTGTGTGTGTGTGTGTGTGTGTGTGTGTGTGTGTCAGCCAGGTGCTCCATAACATCCACAAATGACCCTGCAGAATGGGCCAACCTGGCTGAAAGTCCCAAAACAGAGCAGACGGAAAAGCAGCCCTCTGTTTTCACATCATGAAGTAAAACAGAAAACTGTTCTTCATCCTCTAACCTTAACTTAACACTATGATGTTTCCCTAAACCAGCATTGAAAGAACCAAACCATACCTGTTATAAAATGTTAATGAGGAAGGATCTAAACACCTGCCAGCATTGCAGGACAATATTATAAACACTACTGAAAATGAGTTTATGTTATTTAGTTTTGAACATATTTTCTTTACTTCCTCTGCTTTTAAACAGTTAAGATGAGTGGCGGGTCCTATGCTCCTACTGCGTTCATGAGCATGCGTGTTTGTGTAGCGACGTCACATGTTGCTGTACTCTGATAATGAGTAGTTCAGCTGGCCGAAGCCATCTGCTGGTGGCCGTTATAGCTGATGTGACTGGTTTAATGTGCATTTACTGGCTGCTCGGGCGGTTTGTGTGCTTTTGTTTGGATTGTCCAGCTATAATGGGTAAAATAAAGTACATGTGCATGTAAAATGATGCTACGGTGTAGCTCAGTGCTCTCGAAATACTTACATATTGTTGTTAAAGATGATTATATCTATAAATAATGTGTGCTCTATGCTTGCACCCAAAACTTTACAGTGAACAGAGTGAACTAAGACTTTCCAGACTCAGAATGTCATTTGTATTGCTTACGATGTGCATGGTTTCTTTTTATGCATTGGCTTGTTGATCGGCTTGCTGACTTCCACCAGCTCCAGGCTACAGCAGTAGCACAGAGAAAGGGCAAGTGGTGAAGAAGGAACAACTGGAAAAAGCTGGTGGGATGGATGACAAAGGCCAGACGTTTGTGAGAGCAGGTGGAATATAGTTTTTCTATTATGAACGGGTCTTAATGGATGAATGTGCAGCCCCTGATTTCATTTAACGTTGACATTAAAATAGCTCATCTAGACAAGAACTTAGGTGTCCGTCAGCCTCCCAGTCTGAACCTGTGGCCTGTGTCTGTGTCTGAGGGCAGTTATTACCTCAGCACCAACAGACCACCGGCGTGTTCTGACTCACTTACCTACCTAATGTTGGCCAAACATTTCTGCTTCGTTAGTGAGCATAACGATGTGTAATGTGTGTGTGTGTGTGTGTGTGTGTATGCGTGTGGACGTGGACCTGCTGCCTCGGTGTGAGTGCTCTGTGACTACTACTACAGCGCAGAGAGATTTGTGGAGATCTTTTTGCCTAATGAGCAGGGATCACTTGCACTGTTAGCATTAGCTCAACAATTCAGGACTTCGTTTAATTAAGGCCCGGCTGCTTTTAGCGGATCAGCACTCACCCACACATGCCGAAACATTTCTATAGGTGATGACTGCCTGGATAGACAGACCCACCGCTATTAGAGGAGCTTTAATGCCAAACAGCTGCAACCGGCATGAGATTTGTTTTTAATGGGTGCACTGCGGAGAAAGGGTCATGTGGAAGCCACAGCGTGTTGTAGAATGCATTTCAGTGCACTACAAAATATGATAATGGACTCATCTTTTGTCACAGCGTTTGTTGGATTACAGGCAGCATATATGTGGAGCATTTAATGTTTGGAATACTTTAACATCGCTCAGTTGACACTAGTGTTACCCTCTTCTGTCCTGCTGCCTGGCGCTGTTTTTGATGATTTCTTCTCTCTATATCTGTGGTGTCAAACAAGGCACCTACTTAGCAACCAGTAGACGTGCTGATTTAAAAATAAGTGTTATTGTCATGTTTAGAACTACATTTAAAAGTTCCACTGATATACGTTGGGCTGCTAGCTGCTGTGTGTGTGTTTCTCTCAACAATGTCTAGAGACTATGTGGGCTGTGGAGAGAATCTATAATGCCGCTCTGTAATTCATGCAGAATGCTGATTCACGGTCACAGGCAGGACAAAAGCAAGTGTGTTTGCTTTAACACGCTGCGTGGCTGTATGGATGCTGCTTGTGCGAGTAAGCCTTTAGAGTGCGACATGTCGGCTTTCCTTGAAAGGCTGTAGTAGATTCTCTGTCAGTGTTTCCCTGCAGGTCTAAGTGTTTTTGTGGCGACGGGCATGCATGCAAGTTTCTGTGCACGCATGCGCCAGCGCGTGTGTTTGTGTAGCTTTTGTTGGGCACTGAGGGCAGCGCCATGCACGGCTCAGATGTGTTTGACTGGAGCAGAGATCCCTTAGGGGAACACAACTAGACAGAGAATAAGAGAAACCCCTGCAGAGTGTGTGTGTGTGTGTGTGTGTGTGTGTGTGTGAGAGAGAGGCCAGAAGAAAGCCCCCACCACCTTCCCCTAAGCTGCCGTCACTCTCCTGGATCCCGTCTTCCACTCTGGTCTGTTTTTCCCCTCGCAGTCTCTCCATCTTGTCTGAAGAAGCGAGGGCAGGGTATGATAAGAAACCAGGGGGAAACCAGGGTTAACGATGAGATGGAGAAGCAAACAGAAGGATTTCGGATGAAGCACATAGATGTTAAAGACCAGTGAATTACTACGGACGCAAGGCTAAGGGCAGGAAAGGTGGAGAGGGGAGACAGCAAGGTGAATGATAGGAGCTATTTATAAATGTCTGGCGTATGAGTATGCTTAACTGCTTAGACTGAGTAATTGTCTGGGCTCCGTGAATAATTTGGCTCAAAGAACTTCTGAGATGAGCTGAGCAGGTGATGGACAGGCACCTGAGGAGGATGAACTGTGAAATGCAAATCTGTAATACTGTACCTGCCATCGACGTGAACTCAGGCAGTGATGTCGACTGGTAAAAAAAAAAACAACACATGAAGTCGTTCTTACAACAAACTATTGGCAGAAGAGACAGATTGCTGCAGTTTGTGTGTTTAGCATTATTTGCCATCATCAGTAAAGCGCTGGAGGAAGTAGTAATAGTGGTGGTGGAGTAGTGAATGAAGGACTGGGGGCTACTCTGGTTCCTCCACAGATAAGGCGTAATCACACCTTTTCCTCACCGACTGTTATGCTGCATCCAGGAGGAAACATGCCTCTTTCATTCACTATCTTCCTGTCCTTCCACCTTTCACAATCACTTTCCTCGTACCATCAACCGGAGCTACAGTACAAGCAGTTGATAGATTGTCCGGGTCGGCGGGGCTGACAGGCCGACAGAGAGACGTAACGAACATGTGTGAGTGTTTGTGAGAACACAGAGGAAGAGAGGCGGCTTCCCCCATTCTGTCCTCTGCACTCCTACGTTCTTCTTCTCTTCTTTTCTCACTACTGCTAAAACCGCCCGCTGTCATTCTGACCCCATGTACAGCAGTTTACTCATCCTTCTCCTTTTTGTATACGACATTGTTTTTCAGGCTGCAGAGGAGACTCCTCAAAAATGATTCACTTACTGTAGCTGGGCAGAAACACAACTAAGACAATTAGGCTTTGACACAAAACAAACAAATAAATCAATACAGAACTGACTAATAAATACAAAATACATTTTTTCTTTTTTAAAGCTTGAAATGGGTTTAAGTCAAAATTAAATAATTACAAACTCATCTACAGTAATTCTTAAAAATAAAGCATATAATAAAAATAAAGCACATTTTTATGTGTGGAGATGTAGATGATATCACATTAGTAATTTCCCCACTGTGGGAGTATTAAAGGTTTTTCTTATCTTTTCTTATCTTACCTTATCATTGCGAAGATGCAATATTTAATTTATATTACAAAAACCCTTCTAAAACCCATTTTCTCTTTAGTTTATATACTTAGCAGCTCTTGTACTAAAACCTTATATTTACACTAGAATAGCAACCAGCGTCTGATACATCCCCACATTGACTGGAATGCTACTGTAGGAGGCTAATCACATTAAAGTGCTCTTCTTTAAGGGAAGTCATTCCACCTTTAAGTTAACCCTAAAGCGTCTCACTTCACTTTACACAATTACCCTTTGACACATAATCTCCCGCGTGAGCTGTGAGTATAGTTGTCTCAGCAGGGAGCAATTTTACACGTTGAGTATTAAAAGAGTATTTATGTTGCAGTGCTCTTCATTGAGTCAAACGCAGAGTAGGAAATTATTGATTAGTTCCAGGGACCCTTAAACCAGTGTTTTGTGCTTCGAAAGGTAAAAGAGCTCTTCAGCCGTTAACATCTGCAGTGTGTTTTAGCTTCTCTCTTTGCTCATCTCACCCGGTGCTCCCATGCAACAGTCAAATGGAGTTTGAGTGTTTACACGCTTCTCGTCTGAAAGCGGAGAGGCCAGAGGTTCCAGGACAAACGCGTATCACCCATTTAGCATGCATGAGTAAACCGAGCCAGGGCTGAAGAGGACTGACATCTTTACAGTAATGTGCTGTGGGCCGTGTGTGGCGGGAGGAGAACTCAATCACCATCACAGAATGGGCCGAAAAAAACAAAAGAAACCACACACAACATCATATTACGTCGTTGTGGCTGGACAGTCGACCATTCTGAGTCGGAGTCCATTCAACGCTCTGTTTGTGGGATTTCAAATGTCTCAGTGAGAAACTGTACTGATACATTCTAAACTGTTTATCTGGGTCTGGGTTTCCTCCTCTACTGTACTTTGTTTTTCTTGTCTTCACCTTCAGATCTGAATTCCTGCAGGTATGTAAAGATGATTGTATACTTACTCTGTAGTAAAGACGCAGTGTTTATATACTGTACGCACAACAACACACACAAACACAGCTAATGACTGACGAGTTCCTGTTTTGAATTATTACGTTAGGTACTTGTGGGAGCTTTGTTTGACGGCTTGATCCGAGTCTAAGCTAACAGTCGCTGTAAGCATGAGAAAGACAAATAATTCTCTAATAGTTCCTGTGCGCGCGTGTTATAATTCTAAGATTAGATTGATCTCGTTGAGCCCGTTGGAACCACTCCCCAGGATTGAACTAGCCATCAGCAAAGCCTGACATGGCAAAGAGCTGCTGCTGAGCTGGCACTGCTTTATTTATGACCCCAAAGTGAGCGAGATTGTGCGTGTTTGAGTGCGTTCACATATTTGGGCTCGCTCCCACAAAAGCCACCGTGTCTGACATGACAGGTGAGCATCTTACATGCTCTGATGTGTATGTACAGTATGTGTCAGAGAGAGAGAGAGAGAGAGAGAGAGAGAGAGAGAGAGAGAGAGAGAGAGAGAGAGAGAGATAAATAGGCAGAACGATTACATGACCATCACTGTGTCCACTCACTTGTGTGTGTGTGTCTGTGACTCAATCCACATTCTCTTCAGTTTTTCAGTTTTCTGCTTCACATCTTATCAAGTTTCTAATACAAGGACAGAGAGTTGTGCACGTCTATGTATTCATAACATAGGGACAGTGGTGTGAAGAGGAGCTGCATACTGATTAGGTGAAGTTGAAGAGAAGCCCTGTGTGTAGGCAGGCAGAGCCACAAAGCAACAAGTCATTCACCTAGTTAAGACACACACAAACACACACCATGTTTATGGGAACTCTGATTGGAGAAACTACAGATGTTTTGACAGGATTTTTTTTGTGTGTTTGACTGCAGTGCTGAACCGAGACAAATAGTTGTTTCTAATTGTTGTTACAGTCATGGATATAGATGAAACACTGAGATATGCCATCACTCTTCATGGCCTCCGAATCAGCAGAGAGGTCATTAGTGATGGAGGGAGGAGAGAGGGAAAAAGAGCAGGATGAAGGGAGGATAATGGATCGAGGAAGCGGAGAGAGGCAGAAAGCGAGCACAGGAAAGATCAATACAGCGTGCTCTTTGAGAGCCGAGAATCTGCATATCATAGAACAGAGCGAGGGGAAAAAAACTGAAGAAAAAAAAACAACAC
Organism: Betta splendens; assembly: GCF_900634795.4. Classification (NCBI taxonomy): domain Eukaryota; kingdom Metazoa; phylum Chordata; class Actinopteri; order Anabantiformes; family Osphronemidae; genus Betta; species Betta splendens. The sequence goes on from NC_040893.2 coordinate 11,905,986, forward strand.
AAGCCAAGTTTTCAGGCTTTGTTTTTTTTGTGTTCCAGGGCCAGAGAGAGAAGATCAGAAAGCATAGAAGGTGAGAGCAGGAAGGGGTGATAACAAAAAAAAGAGGAGTCAGATCCAGCGATAGGGAGAGGTACCCAACAAGGGCCTCACTGAATTAAAAGACAAAGGGAGACACAGAGTGAGAGAAGGAGAGGAAGGAGAGAAGCTGAGGAAGAATGTAAAGAGCGTCACGCTGCTGGAGAAGTGAGAGTGACAGACCGAAGGGGGATTTGCAGTCGTTCTCAAAGATAAGCACACTGTTTTCTTTCTCTGCTGCTAACCCCACACGCACAGACACACACACAGACACGCACAGACACGCACAGACACACACACACTAGTCTATTGCAGCAAGCTCTTGGCACCTGACAAAAGTTCACCCGCTCCGAGTTGCCATGGCAACGGAGGGATTCGTTGTTGCTACCCGGACAGCCTGACTCCCAGCCTGATGATGGGGAGAGAGAAGAGAAAAGATAAAACATCTAATGGAACTTGAAATGAGGACGTTGATTTCATTCAAAAAAAGAGAAATAAATAAAAAGCAAATCAGAATCTCATGGTGCAAAAAATTATTTGTTCTTTTTAACTGTGTTCATTTGACCCACATGTTTTTATTCTAGCATGAAGAATGCAGTGGCTTTTATTTATTGGATCGCTGTGGTACAAAACATGATCAGTGATGTATTGGTGAGTTTAAACTTGAAACAGCCCACACCCGCACATGCATAACATGAAGTAAAGTTCAAATAAAAGCAGAAAATGATTAAAAACTGCATCCTACCATTTTTACAAGACTCAGCAGGAGATAAGTAAACCGAGCCACTGGGTCTCAGCAGGACCAGTCACCACAGCTATCATGTCATAAAGTCACTACTGTATGAAGGACTTCCCCAGAAAATGTGTGTTTATCTGAATGAAGCTGCGTTGGCTTATTCTCTTAACTATATTGATTCCTATATTAATTTCATCTTCCACAGCAGGTTCTACATTTCTGTATTTAAAACGAGAAAATACTCTCTTCTCACTGTGTCAAGGTTTTAATGGCATTCTCTCTACACAGTCATCTCCTATTATGACTTACGTCTCAAGCGTTCCCAGTTTTCTTCCGTCACATTGCTTTGATGACACATGACTGACATGTGACATGTTTAATTGTTCTGGGTGATGCTCTACGACGACTGAACGTAGCTGTGTTGTTTTTCACGGATTCCTGACAGCAAACCCAAAGCTCTGCTGCACTTATGCTAATGATTCAATCTCACTGATGATCAGTTTTTGGTGCCACCAGTCGGACTCAAGTGATGCGTTTATAGGTTTGTGACCTCATTTGTGAGTGCGATGTGGAACAGTTGTATGAAGGAAAGTCACAGGAAACTGGATGTATTTAGGGAAACCAGCAACAGTAGCATGAGCTGAGCAGGTGATGGACAGTGGCCTCATGTCTGGCATGAATTTTTCTAATATTGTGGCAGAAATATGTCTTGCCACTTGTCAGGAAGCCTCAGCTAGTTCCTTTACATTCACTTTAATCTTTTTACAGTAGTTCATTTGACAGGCAGAGGCACGATTAGTGAGCACGGCCTCAGTGCTCCGCAGGGCTGTTGCAAAATTCAACAACACTAGAAAAAAAACATACTGCATGGACACAGAAGAAGTATTACAGTATATGCATAAATCTCCATTTGGGAAAACAATATGCAGATTGCAATGATACACATAAAGGCCTCCTAAGGTACTTTGCACTGTTAGAAGTTCAGTGCATCAGCCAGCGAGCAGCAACCCTGAACACTCAGGGCAGAGGATTGCCTATGCGGTCGCTTCACCCTGGTTCATCCAGACTGGCAGCCTGTCTGAACTGCCTGCCAAAGGGAAGCACATCAATCATATTACAAAAAAAAACAAAAAACAAGCCTAATCCATTAGTGCCCCCTCAATTAAGGCTCATGTTGTCTTCCAGAAAAGGTCAGTTTTCTAAAATGTCTTTGATTCTCTAAATGTTTCACATAACATCAGTTTGGATTGGATTAGTGTGTAGAGACACCTTTCTGAATGACTGGACTGCTCACTGTGTCATGGATTGGGTGGGTGGAGGTTGAGGGACGATTAACAGCGAATACACTAATAACACAACAATTATCCGTGAATAACCGCAGTTTGTTTGGCAGAAGCTTTGACTATTTTCTTTTTGCGATCGTCAGCACATTGAATTCAGGATAATTAGCTGTCACATTATATTAGCTTATAAATCTGCTACGCAATCTTAAGGAAGGGCAGGGGGGTGGAGGGGGTGCTCCAACTCAAGAATCTTTAATGTGCACATACAGAGAGAAGGGAGAAAGACTCAGCACGCAGATATGAAATGATGAAATATTGATACGCCACAGACCGTGAGCAACTCCAAAGCAGCAGTAAATTCGAGACCTCAACAGATAAAAGGAGAGCAAGAAGTTTTCCTTTTTTTTCCTACTTCACTGTTTTCTGTGTAATATTTACAGCTCCACTGAACTTCAGTGACAAGTTCACAAGTTCACTGGCAGGCTTTACAATATGATTAATATATTGATCGGAAGATATTAGAAATATTTATACTTTGACCCTGTTTAAGACAGTAGCAACTAATGAGCGTTGCACTTCCAGGAACTAAGATAATACACACATGCACACAAATAGTCACTAATCATTGACTGGATTTAACATCTAAGGCCGTTATCAAGTCCTAATGGGGCAGTCATTACTTCAGCACGTGCATTACACCCATGTACAGTATTGAGTCTATTCCTGTCAAAACATGCAGACAGTAACAGAGGGGATGAAAAACATATCTTATCTGAATGACGCAGCACAAGCTTGATTGTGTGTGTGCTGTTAAGTTGTGCACATGCACTCATTCACTATGCTGTTTCTGCCCCATTGGGGTGTTAAAATCTGTGCCACACTTATAGGGAAAACTGCATAATGGGAACACTTAGACAGGCCACCTGCATATCATGGTTTATGCAGCTATGTGATATAACAACAAACAAATGCACAACACCGTCACACAGAGGGAAATCACAACACCACAATGTAATTGTTTGATGGTTTTGTATATTCACTGTTATATCCCCATGTCCTGAGCTGTATTTCTATGAGCCTCCCTCACACCTATGACCTGCATTTGACCTTGACTTCACAAGGTATAGATATCTCATTATTTTCCATAATAAGCCATGATATACTGCATTCTGCAAGTACCCTAATATTTGGACAACTGCCACCAAGGATCAAGTCCACACAAATTATTGTTTTATAGTATTGCAATCCTGCAACTCTGGAATAATTATAACAAAATAAGAAGGGACACAGGAAGGTTAGTGAATGACTCAGCAAGTCCCTCAACTGAAAAAAAGACCTTTGTTAATGGAAGAATAATGCAGTGATAACATTAACCATCCTTGTGCACCGATAATGAGTAACAAGGTAAAAGCATTGGTGCTCTGTTGTGTTCTGAATGCATTCCACCGTGTTTGGCACCACTAGCTGGCTTTCATTTTCACATGTAAAAGACTTGGACACTGGGTTAATTAGTAGTGGTTCTGTCTGAGTGTAGAGCAGCATGCTTGCATGGAGTGTAATTACATCTCCCCATTAAGATACCAACAGAACATAGATGCCCGTTAAGAAAGCAGACCTGCAATTAAGGAAACAAGTTGTTTGAAGAGATTGAGGTTAAGTTAGATGTGAATGTAATGTGCCAAAAGTAAAAATGTGGTTTGTGTTGCAATGAAAACTTAGTTTTTCCTAGATTCCTAAATTACTGTATGAAGCTAATTCTGATTCTTTGTGAAGAATGATTTTCATGAAAATAGGGTATGATATAAAAACACAGAAAAAATATCATATAAATATAATGTAGTCAAAGAAATGTAATTTGCAGGAGAAATGGTCCAGAGAAACAAACATCCCTCCCACATTTTACAGAGAATTTTACTCATGTGAGCATGAAATGGATCATCTGTAAATACTTAGGGTTTTAAATAACCTGAAGCTACCAAAACCACCTGAAGAAGCTGATAAATTAGATTCATCGCTTCATCCAAAACAAACTGTACAAAGCTCTCAATCAGATGCAAAACAATAAATCACCAACACCTGGCAGTCTCCCCACAGAATTCTCTAAACCTTCCTGAAATGCATTATCTCCTCTCTTTTATAAATCAAAACTAAATCTCAAATCCCCTTACACACAGACAGAGCCACCGCCGTGTATCAGTTGTCTTGAAACCTAATAAAACCCAACTACTATCATCCAGCTATCATAGCATATTGTTTTTAAATCATATCGAACATACCAAATCAAATCACACAATTACAAAACATTACTTCACCTCACCTTAGCGGGATCAGATCTGGTTTCGCAAACAGTTTCCACACATTTATACTAAGAGCAGACGCATCAAACGGACATCAAATAAAATGCAAACACGCAGCCTTAGCAACTTGTGAAAATGTTTAGTCAGTAATGGCTAAAAATTCCACCCAAAAAGAATGTCTCACCTTCTGTTAAAACAAACAGGGATGCTCACCGGCAGCTGACATTTCCTCTAAAACCAAATTAAACCAGCATATGGATTAGACATAGGACAGGTTTGATTCTTTACATTATGAACAAATTCCCAGACATTTTATTTCGCATCTGTTTAGCGTGAGGGGTTAAATGACCCCCTCCCCAGTTAAGGAGGCGGTGCTGAACAGCTGAAGAGTCAGACACAACCAAATCATTGAGTTACTAACTCCAAAGGAGTATGACAAACAGCAAGGGGAGGGGACCCAACCAAATGGATTGACTTGCTGCGTGTAAGTAGGCAATGCTGTTTTCTGACCTTAAATCAATATTCTGGACCTTTACACTAAAATAATAATGTTATAACTAGTTTACCCAGTTCATTTCAGGCTAAAACAACTGAAATGTACCCGTATTTATTTAGCAGATAAAGGGTTAAATAATAAATATGTGCATGAAATACTTCTATGCCTGTAAGTATAATGCTGTAAGGATGAGAGTGCAACTGTGTGAAGTCTGTAATGATATAAGGAGAGATTTATTTGGATAAATATAAATCTAGTAGCACAGAAAAAGACTGATTATAAAAAAAAGCAGGCATCAGACCAAGAGGCTCCATTAGGAGAGTGGTCTTCCCGAGTCAACATTTGCTATGACTTCATGTTGTCAATCATTGATCTGGCAGATCACACTGGAGAGAATAATGTAGTGACAGCTGATACCAGATAAAATCACTATCAAACATTTATTATGTTTAGACCTTGGGAAAGTGTTTTATAAGGTTTCAAAAGTGCAGTTACAAAAGAAAGAATAGAGATAATAAAACATTAGAGAAGATAATACAAGCAGAAAAAGGTCAAATAGTTAAAAAGGGTTTGGCCACATGTGGCATTACTGTATGTAGTAAAGCAGACACTGGTGCTCTGAGGTGCCGGTCAGGGCCACGTGTCATCGATCAGGTACAGAGGCACACAAACGCACTCCTATATAAGCTCGGTTGTTTGGCAGCTCTTGATGTTGAGTGTCTGGTTTTAAAGTGACTGGATCAATACAGGGGAGTGAATTGCCAATTTCGGTTTGTTCTATTGAAATTGGCTGGTGCTGCATTCTGGAGGGTGAGCACCTGAAATTGGCAGTGGCAGAGTGGGATTGGATTTGTAAGGAGAGAAAGACTGGGCAGTGAGAAGAATGATTAGAAAAGCACTCGTGCTAGCCACCGGCATCTCCATGCGCACCGAGGGTCTGGTGCCTCGTGCTGTTTTAGCCAAATGATGGAGAGCGCTATGCTAGTCTTTGGCCCTGCTGCTCACACACAGCCAATCTGGGTTTGTTTTCATGATATGGTCCATGACAATCGATCTCAGCGCAGAAAGAGCAGCTGATGGCATCTCTAGGTAGTGAACAGCTCATTCAGTTAATCAGTCTTTTTAAATAGGCATGACATGAGCGCTATCATCAATACTAGTGTATTGTCATGGATAACTGCCCACTGTTTAAAGCATGGCCGTGCCCATCGGAATACACTGAATCGTGGTGCTTTGAAAAAGCCCAGGAAATGTCTTGTCTGTGACATCACATTCAGAGGCCACCGTGGACAAAGGCAGGCTACATACAGCAGTGCCATATGAAATCTCCTCTTGAAAAGGAGGACGGCGGAAGCGTTTGATTCGAGGCAGAAGGCCAAGTGCCTGCTCTGGTTTCCGTTGGCACCCAATGACTCCCACATGTCTGATGACCAGGCAGGACCGGAGTGCTGTTCATCATGGCCGCTGTCCTGCAACATGATGGTGATTGTATCATTGTGTTAGTGTCACAGCAGAGGGTGCAGTCATCCGTCTTCACTCCACAGCCGGGGCACTATTCATACAGAAGGGGATGGTGTTAAAATGAGCAATGGTTACACATAGTAACTGGTGCTGTGATCACATGCAAAGCCCTGGTGCATAACTAAGTAGCCTTGGCCTCATAGCGGCACTACAGTAGCTGCATTCATGCAGGTCGGCTCCAGGTCCCACTCTGATGTCCCAAAGGTTCATCCACAGACAACATCAGGTTGCGTGTGATAGCTGGTTGTTTTTACGGGTGTGAGAGTGTCACAAGGGTAGGTGTGTATATCATTGGGCAAAGTGTGGTAAAATGGCTTGTGATTAGTCACGGCTTACATAGAACAACAAGAATACACAGTAATCGTTGGGTAAACTATAACCATACAGGCATAGACACACACACCCACATGTACACACAGTCATAAACAGTGTGGAATCAAACCTGATAGCAGGATTGATTGTAACAAGCTGATATGGGGATTTAGGCAGCATTTGTTTCTTCACACTGTAGATGGTTATCCGACAGCTTTAGCTTTACAGCTTCGGGCTCTGCATGCAGAGAGACTATAAAACACACACACACACACACACACGGAGCTGTAAAGGAGTGGTGAGCCCCTGTGACCACAATACATGCTGTGGATTATAAGGCGCTATCTCACTTGAACTCAGAAGCACTTTGGCCCGACCACTGAGAGCGTGGAGGTAAGACTGCAGCCGCAGGCTTTTTAGCCATTCTACTCCAAACCTAATAAGCTGTCCTTTACATTACAGTTGCGTTCTACCTTCTCTGCATTACCAGATGCACAAAATAACACTAGATGACAGACTGCTACTGTGATGCCAGCGGGGTTCATTTCTAATAACTACAACAGGAGCGCGTGATAATCATGGATAAATAAAAACCCATACATTCACAATCCTTCTTGTTATAGAGTTGCTGCTTAAAACAGATGACTTTGCCGGCCTATTTTTTAAGCTTTGTGGTTTGCAGATGTTTGAATTAAGCAGGTCTATCCACAAATGTGGACAGATGGTGTCAGAGTTTGTTCATAATAATGAGTGTGTTTTGCATTTGGCCAGTAAATAGTTTTTATGTAAAGTCCAGAAGTGAGAAACAGATGTTGTTGGATGTAGACGGCACCGACCACAGCACTCTTTAAAATGATTACAATGACTATGTTCTTATGACTAAAATTAAGCATTCAGGTAAAGTCAGTAAGAAAAAAGTTCATGGCTGTTACTGTAATTGGTGTCCTAATCAGTACCTCACAAAGATGACTGTATCTCGCCCCATTTGTGTGTGTGCTGCTACACATCCTAGAAAATCTGTGCACAGATAGAAGGTAAATGGTTTTTGACACTTATATAGGTACAGTAGAGTCTGCACTATCAAAGCAGGTGTCTTCCTCCATGTTTGAGTTGAAGTAAAGTTGCATGTTTGCGAGTCCTTTTTTAGTGTCTCTTTGCATTGTGCAGTTGACTCCGAACACACAGGGGCATGCACACACTTAGCTTCCTGTCTCTGCCTTCGCCCTCGCCTGCTCTTCACAGCACATTAAACAGGATGGCTATAAGCTTATCATTCACCCAAATACACAAACACACACACACTCTTCTGTCTGCAGGAGCACAGTGGCAAGAGGCCTAATTGCTTGAGTGATGAACGGGGTGTCTTTACAAAGATCCAACCTGTCCGCCAGTTTTGTTGGTCTGTTTAAAGGTTTGCAGTTTTTCCATGCACAGCAGTCTGTGATTATTTTAGTATTTGATGTCAGAAGTATTGTTTAGTTCAAGGTTAATGCAATGAAAATGATATGTATGCGACAAATACGTGTTTACTACATTTTGGTTGTTTTGGGTGCGAGTCCTGCCAACAGGCCTCATTAGGCAGAGAAGCTTTTGAAACCTTCGAGACCTTGCCTTTAGTGTGAGCCGGTGTCATTACAGGGTGTTAATGATGTTAGCTTTTAATCTATTTGTGTGTGTACGTGCATGTGTCTGTGTGTGTGTTAGATGGGGAAAAGGCGCTTCACAGGTTTGGAGGTGAGCCTAATGGTCATGTTCTCACTGATGACTGTGGCAGCCATCGTTCTCATTGTCCTGTTTGCCACTGGAGAACCCGGGGTCCTCAAAAATGGTAGGTGAACAAACAGAGGAAGCAGAGGAAAAAGTTCACGTACTTGTTAAAAGTCTGTAACCCAAACAGGAAAACGCTTCATACATCTTATACATTTTGCCAAGAAACGAAACAGAATAAATTTGAGGATTTATGAAAGTTTTGTAGCACTGAAGATAAAAGCCTGGAATTAATTAATCCAAGTCTTTGATTTACTGGTCTCTGAGGCGTCAGCTTGGCATGGAGGGTATGGATGGAGTAAAAGTTCTGTGTTGCATGTTTTGTATTTTTAAAAGACTAGCTGTCCTCCAGGATGCGGACTGTGGACTGGGAGGAGACAATTTGCGGTTATCTAAGCACCTGGTTATGTAACACTCTAACCAAGGCTTCTCCTGGTGCTGTTAAAATAAGCAAATATCTTATTCATACAGAGACGTCTCCATGTAACTTGATGCATTAACCTTAAAATAAAGCACCAAAGAGTGACGCCTACATTTACTAAAACTGCATAATGTTTGTCATCAGCATTGCAAGGAAAGTGAAAAAATTGACATATGACTAAATTTGACTAAATGTTCATGGGTTCACCTGAAATCTGACACATTACATTACATGTTTAGCTTGAGTATCTATTTGATGTCAGCGTAAATGTTTTGTTTTCTCAGAACCAACAGAAGAAGAAAAGTTTGTTGCGCAGTGTCCCAACATTCCCCACGCTGAACGGGTCGACTGTTACCCTGATGGTGGCGCCTCACAGGTACGGCTCCATCCCACAGTGTGAAGACTGTGTGTGGTGTGGATTGGGTTTTTAAACAGCTTCATTTGCAATGTGGATAAAAAAACGATGACATAAACCATCTGACTTCAACAGCAAAAATGTGAACAGCGAGGATGCTGCTGGGCGCCTCTGACTGAGAGCAACGTCCCCTGGTGTTTCTTCCCAGCCAACCAGGGATACGTGGTGGAATCGACGGAGGAACCGAACCGTTTTGGTAAAGTCCTGTTTCTGCTCTCTGATATTCCCTGTCATGCACATGACTTTGGTTTATTGTGTAAATCTGGCCTTTAGTCTGTTCGCCTGACTGTTTATTTTGCTGTAGGACCTTGCTAAAATGACATTGCACATATTATATACTTCACCACATCTAGGTCACTATTTTATGCTTGTTTGTGACGTGTAAAGGTCCCTCACAAATTACCTACTGTACATTTTCCCAAGAGAAAATTTAAGACTAACTGAGGACTGCAATAATGTATACTACACCCCTGATCATACTGGAAATTGCATAAACTAGAAATGAATCTGGGATTGAATTCCCTTCCCAGGTCACTTGATAAATTGCTCCATGAACCTGATGTGAGAAGTGGAGCTTTATTGTTTCAGTTTAATCACTGCTGTAGAGAATACTTACTGTAGATGCTTGTCATGTTATATTTAAATGTGTTATTTATAATGCACTCATGTTGACTGAGAAACTGTGGTGGTGCGGCTCATTCAACAATTTTGCCTCAAGCCTGGATGTCAGCGGGACACGCTGATCAGGAACTAAACCACCTGCCAATTAATCTAAAACCTCTTACACAGTTGGTTCACATATTTCTCCACAATTCAATACCTACTAAACTTCTAATATTAAGTGTATGTTGCAGTAGGTGTATATCTATGCTTTATTTAGATGAACCAGATATAAAAAAAACAGATTTTTTTTTTTTTTTTCACAATTTGTTGCTTTTATATTTTTCTTGTGTGTGACGCCTAAGTTGCTAAAGTAATATTTATGTGCATATTTTTGCAGAACTGAGAGCCCAGCTGAAAAGATTGGCCTCTCCCTCTTTATTTGGCGGCGACGTACAAGAGCTGGCGTTACATGCAGAAATGCAGACGAGCAATCGACTCCGATTCAAGGTACAGTCTGGTCCACGCGTCCACACAAGTCCAGACGTGACGGTGAGAGAGGGGGCTACACTCACGCTGTCTGTGTGTGTGGTTTGTTTCCTTCCTATTAGATCTATGACCCCCACAACCAAAGGTTTGAAGTCCGCCATGAGCACGTCAAGAGCCTCACGAACAACCCAACCGTCCCCATCAGCGAAACACTGGAGGTCACACATAAACCCTTTGGCCTCGTGGTTCACAGGAAGGGGAACAAGAAAGTGCTGTGAGTCCAGTATTAGTTGTGCGTTTGTGTTAAATGGGCTCGAGTTGTTCTTGTCAGTGTTTGAAACAGTATGTCAAAAATTACATAAAAAGTACGTACAGAATATAAGCTAAGTGTGTTGAGTGTCTAAAAATCTGAATCAATGCAATTTACACACTCGAATCATATTTTATCGCTGAAATGTGTAAAGCAACTGCACACAAAATGGCAGAGCAGGATAATTAGGACAGGTGATATGACCAGTGGACAGTATCTCATGTCACGCATGACCTTTAATCATAAGCAGTGATACTGCTCTGATCATTAGCAACTCTTTACTCATCTAATTGCTGTTACTGTCAGTTGCGCTTGACACTGTCAGCATTATCAGCGTGGTGTGTTGCTGTGATATACAGAACCTTGAGTTTTCTAATGTCAAGGTTCATATTTTACTTAAGTTCTGATGTGAAACAGCATTCACTCACTTATACTCAATACAAACATTTGACAACATCTTTCTCATCACTAGAATGATGTTTCAATAGTATTCTGCTAAAAGAGGCTGATCTTTGTTGGTTCGATTTTGGAATCTAGGTCAATACTGCTGTGTAACAATAGTTTATTCTTTAAACACTTAAATTACATGCTAATATATTAGTTCTACCTATTATTTAACATTTCAGTAATTGAAACTTTCTTTTTAAATGGTAAGTAGTGGTATGATAAAGTTTTTTTTCAAAACATGTTTTAATTTTCCAATATTGTAACAATTGCATCATTTTGTATTGTACTGTATTGGAGGACTCCTATTTTAATAATCACATGAGCAGCATGTGGCCAGAGGAGAATCTATTGCATTTTTATGGCAGGGTTCATAGATTTACTTTTCATACCATAAAAAACACACAAGGTAATATTTAACCATTTATTACAATGTCAGTGCCAAATGATATCAGCAGTTTCATTGAGAGATGAATGAGGCGAGCGTAAATCACTCTGTTCTTTACCCCGTCATATATTCAGCACTGCTTTCACTGAGTCCACATGCAGCTCCTCCCAGTCATTCTACCCACCCTGACCAATCACAACTAATGTGCATTCACTGTACTGCGTTTACTGTGTCATACACTTTGTCTCCGTCTTTCCTGGCAGTTGTGTTCCGCACAGGCAGCCGTAGGATTTCAACTAGCAGCATATGTCTTGTTTTGAAGGCTGAGGAAATGTCACCCAGAGGCCTTATTAGAGCTTGATAGGATGGCCTGTCTTCTCCCTGGTTTTCCGTTTCTACAGCTCAGCTCCTCCACACGTCCTTGTCTCGTTCCTACTCCCACTCTCTTCTCACTTCATCTCACTCTCACTTTCTTTCTTACCTCCCTGTCTCTCACATCATCTCTCTCACCTGTTCTGACTCACTTTTCACATACCTTTGCTCTCACATCAGTCTGGCTTCTCACTCCCCGGTGATGACCTTTCCCTCTCTCTCTCTCTCCCTCTCTTCGCATCGTGCATTCAGGTTCGACACTAGAATGGCTCCACTGGTGTTCTCAGACCAGTACCTACAGCTCTCTGCAAGACTACCATCCAACAAAGTTTATGGTCTGGGTGAGCATGTGCACAGGCAGTTTCTCCATGACATGAACTGGAAGACATGGCCAATCTTCACCAGGGATTCATTTCCTAATGGGGTGAGGAGTTTAGAGGTTTTACTTATGTCTACTTTAGATGTGTGTGGCCCAGATACATGAAATGCTCATCCATCTGTCTCATAAAGTATTTTAATCTGATTAGGCAATAAAGTCACCCTCTCAGGTACATTAAGTGTCCCACTTCCCTCCTGTACATTTCACAATTCTTACACTCATTCAACCTGCCCTCAATCTGCCTTTTCTGCAGGGAACACATAACATCTACGGACACTATCCCTTCTTCCTCTGTCTGGAAAACGAGACAGGAAACTCATTCGGAGTCTTCCTCATGAACAGCAACGCCATGGGTGAGCACAAACATCCAGTGGTTCAAGGACACTTTAACCATTAGCTACTGTAGAGACATTCCTTGGGGAACAAATAAACCTAATGACCTCAAAATCGTGCTGATGAATCAGAGTAAATATGGTTATGAATGATCTATAAAGGCAGTAAAATAAAGAATGTCCATCCAAACTTGCTCAGTCTTTTTTTTAATCTTGACTGATGCATACAATGAATGGAGGTTTGCTTAGATCGGTACTAGTCCAAACACAAGCTTTAGGATTTTTTTACCTTCACAGCAGGAATTCCTCAGCTTTTTGTGTCATTTCTTCAGAGGTGACTCTCCAGCCTGCTCCAGCTGTGACCTACAGGACTATCGGAGGAGTCCTTGACTTCTACATTTTATTTGGTGACACACCAGAGCAGGTGGTGCAGGAGTTCCTAGAGGTGAGGCCTAGCTGTGTTTTTCTTAAATATCAATGTTTTGTGACCAGTCAGTTGTGAAAAGAAGCTTGCACGTTGCTTTGCACTGGTTAATGAATTGACAATATGTTTAACTGCACTGTCCAGCTCATAGGGAAACCCGTCATGCCTCCCTACTGGTCCCTGGGCTTCCAGCTCTCTCGCTGGAACTACGGCAGCTTGAATGAGGTCAAGAACACAGTGGAGAGGAACCGAGCTGTGGGGCTCCCATACGTAAGACCCTATACTTTTCTCTTGAATTTAACCCTTTTTTATTAAAAGAAATGCCCAACTACTGTAGCCACCTTGCAAAACTGGTCTGAGTTTATTATAAAAATAAAACTCAGCCACAGCCTGTTATTGGACTGTAATGGGTTTAAGATTAAGCAAGGAAAGGTTTCTACTGTACATATGTGACACAATAAGACCCAGTAGCGCTGGTCATCATTAGTCTGTTACATTAAGAGAATGAAAACTTGAGTATTTTCCTGCTATGTGTCTTTATTTTGTTCTTTGCTGTACAAATACTGTTTTGTGCCAATCTAAGGCGGGTCTTTGAATTTGAGCTTAAATGTTACACAGACATTTAAAAAAGGAGTTATGGAATTTTCTGAAGACCAACAGTGCAAAATCATGCAGCAACAGTCCAGTATAGTTGAACTATTAATGCACTGGTGTATGGCTCCAGAGGCAAGAGCCTTAACCACTACACTATCTGTGGAGACGTGATATGAAGGTTGAGGCAGGAGTTCGACAGACAGTCAGAGTGATAGGGATGGCCTTTAGCTTAGACGGGGTAATCCAGCTTTCTGTCACATAATGGAGAGTCTGCTGGGCTGTACAGGTTCAATCCCAGGACCACTATTTTTCAAGCGTCACTGAATGTTAGCGCTGATCAAAGATCAATCGACCAAGTTTCTTTCATTATCTCATTTATCCTGATCTGAATGTTAAAACTACTCCAACACCTCTTCCATCCCGAGCCACTTGATAAATACCAGTTCTGGTTGACATTTTCCTGGAAATGAATCGCGCTGCTTATCTTCGCCTGAGTCTGCAGACGGTACTGTAAGTGTAAGAAGCCTTTGCACACAGCGCATTGATATTTGATATGCTTTTCACTCTCTAATTATTAAGGTAAATGCCTCATCCTTCTCCAGTAAAACAGCAATGCAGTTCAGCAATGACACCAATCAAGCACTCAGTTTGAACTCTGTCTTATCCAGCCATCAAATACAAACAAATTTCCGACCCATCTGAATTTTTCACTGTGATAATCTCCAATCTTTCTTTCATATCCAAAGACATTATGATGCAGCTGCTTCTTCTCCTGCTGTACACGGGGACATATTTGATAACCATTAGATAGACCACAGAGGGCATTATCACATTCTGCCTAATACGTCTGGAGCTGATTACCATTAGAGGAACGATCTGGCAGAGCCTTCCAAACCATCTGCTCTATAGATATGAAGTAGATTTTGGCAGACAGGATACAGAGAGCAAGAATAAAGTCACACCCTGGCAAACAAACAAAAAAGACTTGACGTTCCTATTGTCCTCCATAGGTTTACGCAACACATTAGCCAAGATGTATGCACTCGCATCAGCCCCCCAGCAAAATAAAAAGGCTAAAAGGCATTTTTCTGTTTTGTAAAAGGCTCATAATGCAAATATATTTATAAGCCTGGAGGTGATGGGTCCAGGCTATGCAGAGATAGAAGTATGACTGGGAATATTTAAGAAAGATTAAATGTCATTTGAAGTAATTACACTAATGATAAATGTTAATCAGGTTTAAACACATCCTAGCAAAGCCTCAACAGTATTTTAACATTTTCCAATTACAACATAAACTAACATACCATGACCATTCTGGTGTTATCGAGTTTTCAAGAAATATGCTGCTATAAAGCACTCTCTTAAAACAATAGGATAAAACAGAATAATTCAGTACACGTCATAATATCACACGTGCATCTACAGTAACCAGCCCTTCTCCTCTTTCCATGCAGGACATTCAGTACACCGACATAGACTACATGGAGGAGAAGAAGGATTTCACCTATGATAAAACCGGTTTTAGTGAGCTGCCTCAGTTTGCTGACTACCTCCATGAGAAAGGACAGAAATACATCCTCATCCTGGTAAAAAGCTCATAATTGTTGAAGTTGTTAATTTGATGTATAGCTTTTCAGAACAGCTTCGAGCAGCTTCCTTCAGTTTGATGTAATTCCAGTATGTGCTGTTACTGGGGTTCAAAGTTCAGCTGTCAGGCGCTCTGCAGTGATTATTTTCATGTGTAAACTTGATGCTACTGTAAATCCGTTATCAGGCTAAAAATAGCAAAAAAAAAAAAAAAAAAGTCAAGTCAAATGTTCTAAATTATAATAAAAGCATTTTTATGAAATATAATTAAAATTCTCCATTGACACTTCATTAGCATAGTTACATTTCCATTATTTTTATCAATTTACAAATGTATTCCTTTGATCTTAGGATCCTGCAATAGCTACCTCTAAACTGATCGGGGATGTTCCATACGGATCCTATGACCGCGGGAATGAGAAGAAGGTCTGGGTGACTGAATCGGATGGGACCACCCCTCTGATAGGAGAGGTGAGCTGCTTTTCAGAGGTCTGCACAACTACATTAAATACAATTAGTGGGAGCGTACAGTAAGAGTATGACTGTTATTCTTCAGATGTTAATGGATATCCTCTGTACTTGTACATGCTCGAGTTGTGAGTGATAATCATGGTTTAGATCACATCATGGATTGGATCATTTTCAGATCAGCCATGACAGATGTGCTGACATTTTCGTTTAGCTTGCTTCTGGCACGGTTTTTTATCCATTATCAATACAGTTTAAGCCAAGAGGCTTATCAAGTTCTTCCACTGTGCATTGCTGTCCTAATAAACCGCTTTGAACATCTGTCCATCACATTTTGACAGTTGCTGAGAAACTATTTATCACACATTATGATAGTTGCATTAACCATTATTATCATTAGTCTCACAGATCAACCCCATCAGTGTTGTGTTAATCAATGGCCCTACTCGTACATGGGACCACGTCAATGTGATAAAGCACAGGGAATGTCTAACTGTAAGATGAGTTTTAGTACCTACAGTATATAGTTTAATACATTAAAGTTGTATTAATGCACTATATAGCCTTATTTATACTTTACCATAAATTTTGCTGGATGCCCTAGAGCAGGGGTGTCAAACTCAAACCAGTCCCTTGCTGGTTTTCCAACTCTCCCTTTTCTAGAGCCTGCAAATTACCTTGAGCAGGTGTGTTAAGTCAATCAGCAGCCAACTGACACAGCTGTTCAAGGTAATCAGATGGGAGAGGTGGAAAACCAGCAGGGACACCGGCCCTCGAGGACCGCAGTTTGATACCCCTGCCCTAGAGGCACAGTGGTCCTATGCACTAGGCAAAAGGAATTGTCCTGCTAGTTTTCCAACTTTCCCAGTTGTAGCAACTACTACTGATTTCCTTGATAGGTCGTTTAGCCAATCAGCAGCTGAAAAAAAACAAAAAACAAAAAAACACCTGAGACAAATGGTTAAAGGGCCCATATCATGCAAAATCCACTTTTTAGACATTTTGGAGCGTCCCTATGACTCTATGGGTCACATATACACACACTGAGCACGGTAGAAATGCATTTCCTGCTTTTTTCACATTTTGAAAACGTAAATTTTCTCATCCAATGAAAACAGCCACGACCTACTCTGAGGCCGTGGCCCAGTTGTCGTCACACTGGTTGAAAGTTCTCCTTGCAAATCCTGAACCACCACCCCCACAATGATCCCGAACCAAAACTGGACTTCCGCCATTTCCCCCCTCTCACTCACCGTGAACAGACCAGCACGGCAGCGCCCAAGTCCTCCCATAGAAATAGTTCGGTTCTTGGGTGTTCTAACCAACACCAAAGTCTCTTCACTTCACCAAGGGATCAACAAGTGAGGATTTGTGGGTCACTTTTATTTTTAACGGACCGGTGCCAGAAACACTGCCTCAGCATTTATACGTATGTGCATACGTATTCATACGTATTCAGAATTGTACGCACCCTCAAACGAGGGTGCGTACAATTCTGGATTTGTTTCACGGCTCCTGTTGGAAAAAAGGACCTATTCCTAAAGTCCGTCATCCACTCACTGCAGTAAGTACATGCTTGATATTTATAATGTTTTAAAATGTTAGTTTGTCCGTTTAAATGTAGTAACCTATGTGTGGGGCAAGTTACTAGCTAGCTATGCTAACGGCTACAGTCAGTCGACCGAGCCTTTGTCCCCTTCAAATGTGCTCATGTGGGCTCCTGCAGCCACACACCTGTGTGGAGAAAAGCTAATGGCTATCGGCATCGAGCGGCTACACGCAGGGAGCGGTGGGTCTAGCGTCTGTCCTTTTTCTGTAATCACATACACCTGCGGGGAACAGCTGATCGTTATCGCCCTTCCAGCGGCGACAGACAGGAAGCGGTGGATCTAGCTCGCTGTAGTAAGTTTGTGCTTGATACTTGTGATATCTAAATATGTTAGTTGGGTCTGTTTAAAATGCAGTAACCCACATAGGAGACAAGCTAATCGCTAGCGTCGCTAACGGCTACAGTGAGTCAACCGAGCCTTTGTCCCTTTCAAATGTGCTACTCTGAGTTGGTGCAATCACACACCTGTGTGGGGAACAGCTAATAGTGATGGGCCTTCGATCGGTGACAGGCAGGAAGCGGTGGATTGAGCTTTTGTCCTGTTGACGTGCTGCCGCTCCTGTTTGTGTGTTGCGTTAGCCGTTAGCATGCCTTTAGGCCTTTGCACTTTAGAGCTACAGCTGGTCGATCGCTACAAAAAGAACCTGCAGATGAACACGGTTATGTTTGTTATTACCCCGTCCTGTGTCACAGCCTAAATCAACTTGTGATTTGGGGTTATGTCATTGTTCTATCAAATTCTAACATGATTAGTTGGAATGATTACTGTGTTGTGTTTCAAGCTTAGTTGCTTAATTAGTCACATCTCTACAATACCTGCTGCTTATCTGGTCAGTTACCGATAGCTTGTACCATAGCCATTATATTTGTAGGACCAATACAATTTACAGTAAATGTAACAGTCTTTTCTATACTGTAGGAGGGCAAATCCCAGTTGCCCACATGCAAGGAGGCTGTCAAACAGAGAAATCACTGCAGACTGTTGGTACACAGACATCTGCTGCCCAGCTCAGGAGTGAAGGTATGTAAGTTTGTATGTACCAACAGTAAGATAGGTAATAGAAGATTTTAATTGGTATATACTGTTTAGATTTTATATTTGAATTGTAACAACTGTTTATCTGTTGTTTTAGCACAGACAGGCCTGTCCTCTTGTTTGGTTTCATTTTTTGTCTGGTATTGTGTGTTCTTAGAGAAGGTTTTGACCTACATAATTAACATTTCACTAATCTACAATTCTGATTGCACTACCTTTTTGTTTTGATGAGGTGATGGTGAGGACAGCCACAGCTTCCATCTGGTAGAGGACTGCTTCCGCTCAGTCTTCCAAATAGTGATGAGAACAAGGATCACCACATCTCCCTGTTTACCCTACTTTCATGCATTTCGTCTGCAAGGCCCTGCAAAAGCTTCTCCTTCGTCCTCAAACCCCCAGACTTCTTAATTAACTCAGTAACCTATACATTGCACATTGGAGTGTGAAGGTAACAGTTTGTTCTAGCTTTGGAGTAGTGGTGTATTTTTTTGGTTTACAATAAAGTTGGCTTTAACTATTATGTATTTCACTGAACTCTGTTTCTGAAGGGAAAACACTTTTATTTAGGAAATCATAGTATTGAAATTACATGTTTTTCTCTTTCTAATATGGTAAGCTATAAAGTTGAAGCGGCCATAAATAAAACGCATAAATTATATATAAATAAAGTTTAAAAAATTCTTAATGAGTATTGCACTCACAAAAAACACATTTTTACTCAAACGGTAAAGGAGTTATTCTACAGGTGGTCTACATCAATCATACTATGAGTGTTTTAGTGTTTTATCCATCAGGAAACTGCCTTCATCTACAACCCAAGCATGAAGAGATGGCAATTCAGATTCTTCACCCCAGGAATCCTCAGCACCAGCTCACTAGCCTCTGTAGACTAGATACCTGTAACAACTTTAGATACAGAGACATATTACTGTCAAATTTATCATGAATGACAAAAAACATATTTAAAAGCAGTAAAAATACGTTAGGTCAATATATAATTTGAACCAATGCTTTTTGTTCCCAGGTAGGTCATGCAGTGATTGCTCTAAATATTAATGCACATTTTTTAAATAAAATTGTCAGAGCAGCAGCACAAGTAAGACAAAAACAGTGAAATGTGTAAATGTAAAATGTATTTATATTATTTCAGCTATGCTCTCAAACTTATTTATTTGTATAATGTAAGATAAAGTAGTGTTTTCTATTAACGAGAGTTTTCCAGGTAAGTCGTGTTGTGAATATTGAAGCTGCACACGCCATTTAGCATACGCATTAGCAACCGCTAGTCGCTTTGCAAATTACATAAATCAATTAAATTGAAGTAAATGCGACATTACCAATGAGACACATCTTGCATCAGCCGAAATGTGGTGACTTCAACAGCCTCCTCTTCAGCTTCAGGGTCAGATTCGGGATCGTAGACGTATGGTTCTACAACGCTACGAACCAGCTGGCTAATGTCGTGCAGTCCTGTAGTGGGTCTTCTTCTGTGGAGGATTGCGGTGGATTGCATTCTCAATGTCGCACTACTGCCACCTATTGTATCGTAACCGTGCGGTGGCTCGTATCCATGGAGCCAATTTAAAAAAAACAACAACAACAAAAAAGGTATGCGCTTCCGCACAGAGGTGTGGTGAGCTGCTTCGCTTGCGACACGCCCACAAAACACAGCGTTTGCTGATGGGGAGTGAAAACAACATATTGACAGGGGCAGTGTGGACGATCTAAAGGGTTTTATGGGATGAAAATTTACAGAGACCTTACTGAGACATTAAAGTCTAATATTTTTTAGAATGAAAAGCATGATATGACTCCTTTAAGATAATCAGCAGGGAATGAGAAATACCGGCAGGACAGTGGCCCTCGAGGACCAGAGTTGCCCACCTGTGCATTATGGAGTCCAATATGCAAACTCATACAATAATTATTTAATTACTTTTTAATTACCTAAAATAACAATCACTACAATAGGACTATAAGCCATACAGTTGCATGCTCCAACATCAAACCTGCTGAATGTAAATAAAAGTCCATGATTCACAGAAGTCCGGTAAGCATCTATGAATCACAAGGGCCATGCCATTAAGTGCTTGACCATTTGCATTTGAAAATACTACATGACATAAATGTGTATAGCTGGATCATTACAGACTCCATAAACCTATAATATTCCCTAATGGAACTTCAAGCATCTGGTGTTATGGTTATTTTTGATCCGTTTCCCCACAGAGCACATGTTTAAAAAGCTCACCCCTGCAGAGAGAGCCAGAGGTGGGGGCATAAGTCTGTCGCGTTCATGCTTTCACCGCAATGTTTTTGATTACGCACACGATTAGGCCCCATCCCTCTGCTAATCGCTTTTTCATGCCGCTTATAACAGGTCAAACATATGCATTGATTCTGCATTCGTGTTTAATCTGAAAATGTTCTGCATCACAGACTAGTCATGCAAGGGTGTGCGCGATGGAGAGAGGAATAAAAATGCATCTGTGTGTGTCTATTTCTCTAAATGAGAAATTATCCTTGGCTGTTTGTGCCATATGTCTGCACAGGTATGATCATAATTGATTCTGGACCTATTTCCATATGAATACAGCTATGTGGCCTGGTTGGGCAAACAGTAGGGTCGTTGCAAAATGACGTTAGTTGTTGCTGTGTCAGAGATAAAGGAGATACAGCAGCCGGTTGGTATTTATTCTTCTTTTGAGACAGCTAATTGCTCACCAAGATAAGGATAAAAGCTTTTTCCTGGTGGTGTATATGTTTCAGGACCTCACTCACACAAATGAGCTGCTCAGATCACAGAGGCAAAAAATATGGATAGTAGTAAACAGAGCAGTGGGGAGGAGAGTAAAAAAAAAAAAAGAAAAGACTATGTGGGTTTAAACATAAGCGTGACAGAAACTTGGGCAGACAGAAAGGCAGGTACAGACACCAGACACAAATAATAGATTACTGGGAAATACTGTATAGAAGGAGACAGAGTGGCTGTCTTTTAGGCTGGGAGAGTGACGAGCTGGTACTAAAAGAAGTCAGGCATAGTGAGAGACGTGGGACAAAAAAGACAGATTACCAAGTAAACACAGGAAAGGGAGCGACGGCGTGGAGGTAGAAAGACTCTCTGGAGCAAAGTAGGCTGAGGGACAGATGGAGACAGGTAGAGGATGGGAGATACACATGTAATGGCATGGAGAGAGCAGACTGACACAACAGCATAAAAAAAACAGACAAACACTCATAAAGATAAAGTGAGATACACGGCTACAAATGCCAGCGGATTTGTTGGGAGTGTTTACTGCGGTGTCAGTATTAGTAAGCAGCTGGAGACGCCAGAGACAAAATCTAGACTTAAACGGATGGAAGAAATTACTGGGAGAAGAATGATGGTAACCGTGTGTTACTTTCAATAAGCTCTGACCTTGGGAGTTTTGACCACCTGCCAAAAACATCTGCCTATAAATCTGTGTGTGTGTGTGTGTGTGTGTGTGTGTGTGTGTGTGTGTGTGTGTGGGCACATGAGAAGCGAAAGCGTGCATGATTCATGTCTTTGCAGCAAACTGGGCTGCAATTGGCGGATGCGAAGGTTAAAGTTAGCTGGTGCGGAGCAACCTTGAGATTTCACTACAAAAAGGAGTCTACACGCGATCTCTCTTTCAAGCACACACACACACACAGACTGGAAATCAGCGCCTTTATCTGTATATTAATCATTTTTCTCAATACATGTCATTAAGGACGACTTCTAACACACGCACGTCTGGGAATTTCTATTGCGTTATTGATTTTCCCTCTCTTGTTCGTTTCCTCAACTTGTCCGTCCTTCTGTTCCTTTTCTACTTTGCCATCTCTCACTCATCA
Organism: Betta splendens; assembly: GCF_900634795.4. NCBI lineage: Eukaryota > Metazoa > Chordata > Actinopteri > Anabantiformes > Osphronemidae > Betta > Betta splendens. The sequence continues at coordinate 11,928,202 of NC_040893.2, forward strand.
ATCCTCCCTTACTTCAGCTCTCCTCTGTCCTCTTATTTGTCATATCCACATCTCTAAGCTTTTACTCTGACATTTCCATGAAGCAGTGCTCCCTACACCGACATCATGTCCCATTCTATTGTTTAGATGTGCAGTATTGTTTTGCCAATTAATAAACGTGTTCCAGATGCCGATGTGCTGACAATGTAACATGATGAACGCAGGGTGTGTTTTTGTTGGTGTCAGAATGACCGAAAAGCAATATTTTAAATATGAACATTCCATAATTTTCGTCCCAGGTGTGGCCAGGAGAGACCGTGTTTCCAGACTACACCAAAGACGCCTGCATCGACTGGTGGACCGACGAGTACGAGCGATTCTCCAAGAAGGTCAAACATGACGCCCTATGGATTGTAAGTCACTTTTAAACACATACATTAAAATAGAGTTGTGTATTTACTGATTAGCTGCTTACTACCCCCCCATACACAGAGGCAACAAGCTGAAATGCTTTATAATTTTCAGTTGCAATTATTTTGACTGTGGCCCGAACACCAAGGCCAGTAAGAAGCAAGGCCGACAAAAAACAAGCTGAAATTCACATTATGCTGTTAATGATTCCTCAGGTGAGAATGTGGATTTGGCTCACTCATTACTTGTTAGCAGCAACACACACAATTCACTGTCTTACTTCAAAGATGAGCCAACCTAGGTCATTTTATAAGACTATAAACAAGGTGCTCGATGCGAATAAATCTCTTTTGCAGTCTGTTCGCACATGAATCTTGGAATCACTACTCAATCATTAAGACGAATAAATGCATTTTGCAAAAATCTGTTTTATGCTAATATGTATTATTAAAGAATATATGGTTTCCAGGACATGAATGAGGTGTCCAGCTTCAAGCAAGGCTCAAGCAAGGGTTGTGAAATTAACAATCTCAACTACCCTCCATACACTCCAAGTAAGACACAATTTTCAATGTGTTGAATCATAATTGCATGAAACTGTCCAGTTGTCACACAGTTGTCACGTGTAGAACGTGTGTAAGACAGGATAGTGCCTAGGAACAAGTATTTTGGTTTGTTTGAAAAGTTTTACAAAAAGAGAAGCTGTTATAGGCCTACTGTCTGTAGCAGAAATGCTGTGTACAAGTTGACGAATTAGCCACAGTAGCTCATAGGAGAAGTTTAGGTCCACAGAAAGCTCATCTAAACTAGTGAGGCCCTGGAGGAGAGTTTTAAAAATGACTCTTCTGCCATTTTATTCTGACTATGTCCCAGACAGGATGATCATAACTGGAAAAGGCATGCTCCCCTGATGCCACCTTTTTATTGTACTTCTTAGTCTCCTTACTCTTTTGTTCTGTCCCTTGTTTCCTTGCTGTGCTCTTACTTGCTGTTGCAAAATCTATCTAGGTCTTTCTTTCTATAGCTTTGAACTATTTTGCATCCACGCCACACCTATTTACCTACTGTACCAACTTTTTAAATCTCTATTTTCCCCCTCCCCCTAGGTATTCTGGATAACCTGATGTACAGCAAGACTCTGTGTATGGATGCCAAACAAGACTGGGGAAATCATTACGATGTCCACAGTCTCTATGGCTACTCTATGGTCCTGGCTACTGAAAAGTGAGTATATTCACAACCAGTGACAGAAGGAGGTTTGGCCAGGTTGTACTTGCTGCCACCACTTCAGGTCAAATTCACTGTGTGATGTCAAAACACAAAATCTCTAAAAAGAAACATCAAGGCTTATAGAATCAAAGGTTATTGAGAAAATGCTGTGCCACAAAGTTATAGACCACAGGTGCAATAGTGCAGCAGAGAAATCTGTCAGTTCATTCCAGCGCAGCGACGTATGCCTTCTGCTAAATCATAGCCTGTGAGTCTTGTAGACCAATTGCAAGTTGGATCCCATGTGACAAGTGCAGAAATATGTTTTAATGGGTCCAGTTTCAAGGGTGAGCGGATAAAATTCTCATCTGGGCTTGCTGTTGAAACTGTTTAAGGGCCCATTAGTTACATAAATCTACAGAGGGGTATTATTGTGATTATAAGATAAAAGCAGGGATACATTAGTACTGTAGTAATAAATGTAGAAAAGCATTAGGCAGAAGTGCTTTAACCTGCGGTCTGAGAGTTTGGTATTATACTAAAAAACAAACTGTCATTTGCCAGTAATGTGCTCACATGCTACAAGTAGTAAAATATTTTTCATACCTGGTGCCTTACTCCAACAATCTTTCTTGCGTTCCATTCAAATAATCACAAACATCCTGGTGTGGCTGACTTAACAACACACTGGGTTAGGACAAGTGAGGGGATACATGTAGACACACAAACTGCATGCTCAAATATTGCCACAATTACAGTACAATATGTTACAGTATGTTGATATTGCATAGTAAAACTGCAAATAAGCACAGATCAGTAAAGATTCACAGGAACCAAATGAACTTTTGTTCAAAGAATACTCATGGTATACGAGTAAGTTAATGAAAGCCCAGCACAAAACTCAAAGCACTCTGGTGTTTGAGAGCTGTTAAGGAGCGTCTATAGGTTCCAAGCTCCCATCTGCTCATTTTACACATAGCTAAGGTTGGGATGGGTTTCTATATTTCTAATGTTGTCTGCACAAATGGTGATGGTATAGGAGGTTACATCAATTAGGAAGCAACATACACTGGCGATAATGGGTTTATGGCTGATAACAGCGGAATAGAGGAGCTCACTAGGCTAAACAAATGCAATATACAGCCCTGATGTAGAGATAAATGTCAAGAGTATAATCCAAAAGTAGCCATGTTTCATTGTCACAATATTGGTGGCATTCAACTCAGCATGTTCTAGTAGCTTTTGCCAGTATAATAACTTTTTCTTCACCTCTTTAGCTTAATCTCAAAATTCTGCAGCCATTTTATGCTGATTCATCATTTCCATAGACTTTCAAATGTAGCACAGATGCCAATATAAATAGCATTTGATTTAAATGCCAATGTAACCTTTCAGATGGTCCCTTTTACCTCAATGTGGTCTCGCCATTGCTCAGTACAGTGTCTGCAAAAGAACTGCGTCTCTTTCAATGATATTGTGACAGTTGCCAAAACTTTATATACAGAAAAAGAGAGACTAAGAATGTACTTGCAAACATCATGCAAATACATTGCTTATATTTAGTTTATATATGTGTGTGTATATACACATGAAGACCATGGTGCCTCCTATCAACTTGCTGACTCACTCTAGGTATTGAAGCCAGCCTGTCCTTCCATTGTCTCCTTCCATCCAAAATTAAAATCTACTATTGGCAGGAGACACTTTTTATAAACATCATCTGGGTTTTGTATTGTCATAGAAATCAATGCTGTATTGATTTCCTAAATAATAATGTATGTAATAATTTACAATAGGATAAGAGAAGGAAAGTGCTCCTGGCTCCAGCTCTGTCTCCATTGTGCTGCTCTAAAAGCAGATTTGAGTTTGTGATATCTACAGTAAAGCTCTGTTGTGCTGAGTGTCTCTCTCCCAATGTCCTTTTCATCCTAATGATCTCTCTCTCTCTCTCTGCAGAGCTTTGCAGCGTGTGTTTGGGGGGAACCGTACCCTGATGTTGACCCGCTCCTCCTTTCCAGGTGTGGGCAAATATTCAGGTCACTGGCTGGGGGACAATGCTGCAAACTGGAATGACATCAAATGGGCCATTCCTGGCATGCTGGAGTTTGGGCTCTTTGGGATTCCCTATGTGAGTAACAAACATTCACAGAAGGGCAAATTCTGTTTATCAGCCAGACATTAAAACATCAGATCATGAAATTCAGTTTCACTCAGACCTTCTGTTAAATATTTATATTTTTGCAGATATGTTCTACTTTGTTTAGGTTTTATTCAAACACACCTCAGTAGGTTCACTCAAGCCAGTCATACAGCAGCTCTAATTACTTTTAGATTAGTCAAAACAGTTCCTGTGTTCACATGATTCATGTTGTTGTCTTTTAAAGGACATTTCAACTGCTAATTTAGATCCAGGATCAGGCGTAAGCACAGAGACAGAGAGGAAGGAGAGTATACCTGCAGAGAGACACATTAAAATGTCTGAGGAAGCAGACCACCACACTAACAGAACAGAACTTATACGGTACTCAAGAACAGTATCACTTCTAATACTGCTTTCTAGCATATGTATATCTGCAGAACACAGGGTGTAAACAAGCAGTAAGAAAACAACAGGGAGTCAAACACACATCCAAACAGATGTGGACACCTCCAGCTGTGAGCATCAGGTAGCCTCGTAGATGCCAGCTACATCCTGGCAGGAATATGTCAAGCAGAGTTTAGGTTCTTCAGGAGACACACACACACACACACACACACACACACACACACACACACAATCACACAAAGAGGGAGCAGGAGAAATGGGATTTGGATTGATTCCCTCCCACTGAGTCTGTTGTAAAATGTGGCCAGTAGTAAACAATAGAAGGAAAGCAGTCCCTGTGGACTGGCCTTTGACTAAAGGCTCTTTCTTGGACTCTGCTGTGCAATTAATGTAAATAAAGATCACTGCCCACATCTACTGACTGCCAATAAATCTGTATGGAATTGAACAGATATCACCAGAAAAGACGTTTTAAGAGACAGCTAATGTACGTGGCCAGTTATCACACCAGCCTCTTGTTTAAGTAGATTTGTTGACCTCAGAACCTGTTGGGGTCTGGCTTAAAATGTATTACAGTGCAAGCAACAACTTATTTAATTTGACTGTCACCATATAAGCTCATGCATTCCAAACCCAAAACATCTGTATGTAACAGACGTCACTATTCTCATAGCGGTGTTACAAATGTAACACCGCTGGAAATGCTTGGTACTGTCTGGCTAAATGTCAACCTGCTTTTGGATCTCTATTTCAGATCGGAGCTGACATCTGTGGATTCTTTGACGACTCCACTGAAGAGCTGTGCCGTCGCTGGATGCAGGTGGGAGCCTTCTACCCCTTCAGTCGGAACCACAACGCTGAGGGCTACAAGGTACTCTAATGTCATATTGGTCTACAATGTGTATATAAGACTGTCAGTTTTTGATTCATGTTACAAACAACAGTTGTTTGCTCTGAAGGGCTGCAGGGCATAGCTTTTATTTATTACACTGTATAGGTACTTTAACTCCGACTGGATAAAAATAGAAACTTATTTCAGTATCCTTGGTGATTGTCATCACACCAGCACTAGTACAACTGTGTTAGAAAATGGGAGCAGTGGGACATCTGATTTCGAGTTTAACACTTGGAATGTCAGCTGCTGAAAATCGTTATTGCTGTTGTGGGTATTGTAACATCTGAGTCTGAAGTAAAAAACAAGCTATAAGCCCAGCATCGGAAAATAATGAAAGCGGTTAAGATGGGATTTTTACAGCTTAGTAAAAGACGTTAACGCTATTTTATGCTAAGTTATGTTAAGTTAAAATATGATGTGCCACAAATTAGGTACACAGCCAACTGCTGTAAAATGATGCAAGAGTAGACACATTTGAAAGGAGGAACCATGTTCACTGATGTCACAACATTAGAACTTAACAACTGTGTCTAAGTCCTGGTCTCATGTCGCTGATAGAAACTCAAACCATGTGTCTATATGACAACCAAGTTAGTCAGTATCATAAATCTGACATGTCCACACTGTTGCTTCATGAATTCCCAGGTTGCAAATCATGCGACACATTGCACTGCATTCATTGTTAGAGCCTAAATAAATGTTATGCTGTATTCCCTCTTCCACCATGAGAATAATGATCACTAATAATAAATGGTTAGAAGCCACAGCAAACCTGATCCTATGGAACAAATTAGTGTAGAACTATAGCTTGGGCACCACTAGAATTTACCAAACAAGATCTGATTTTACAAGATCACAATTTTATGCCCATCACTACAAAAAAAATACGAAAGCATTGTAACGAAGAGGGGTTGGTAGAAATTTGTGTGAAGGAGGTGGGGTGTATTTGCTCGAGGACAGAAACATGATGATGATGATGAATTTGAAGTAGAATTTCCACTAAACAAGATGGCTGATGTGTGACCTTTGCTTCACCCTAATCACTGTTCTCATCATACAGCCATGCAGGCCAATCTACACACACACACACACACACACACACACACACACATAAATGAACAGCCTGGTGAGAGGAGTAGAGCCTGTTAGCAGCTGATCACCCTCTCAAACTCCACTGTGATAGAAACTAAATCAATATTCTGTTTTATTTTATTTACTGATCTTTTCAACAGAGTCCACTTTTACTACAGTCCTGAATGAAGTCAATTTTCACAGACATACAGAAATCCACTCACGTTAAAAATGATTATTTCTGCATTTCTTCACAACTTTTTCATCCCCTCTCAACTCTCCCCATACAATATTTACGTCACTATTCTCATATTCCTTTGCCAAGATCTTTATTATGCATCTCATCCATTACTCTGAATAAAGATCAGAACTTTACTTTCCTTCGCTATTTAGCAGCCTCTAACGCACTCTTCTGCCTCCAGCCCCAGGATCCGGCTGCGTACGGCGCCGAGTCGCTGCTGGTGCGGACCTCCAAACATTACCTGACCATACGCTACACGCTGCTGCCGTACCTCTACACGCTCTTCTACAAAGCCCACACCACAGGAGAGACCGTCGTACGCCCTGTCATGCACGAGTAAGTTATCCACAATGCTTCACTTCAACTACGCCGCCATGTTGACCGTGAACACGAGAACAGTAGGATTAAAACACAGGAAGTCAACGCCCAGCATCACCGGTAACCGTTGTAGCCCCAAATGCTAACTGCTTAGCATCACGCTGACTGTTAGCAGAGCTAATAACTCACCGAAAGGCTAAGGAATGTCAACACAAGCAGGAAGCAAGCAAGAAAAACTGTACACGTGTTTCACCCACCCCGAAATAATGGTGGAAAAATGTCGTCGCGTCCGTCTTGGATTAGGTAAATTCAATTAAACCCGCCGAACGGCATGAGATAGAAAAAAAGAGCTTACGTGAATATAAGGTAAACAGTAGCAGCTACAGCGTAGATCATAATACCGCGCTTCCCGCGCTTCAATATGATTGGACGTTGGCCTACAGACTAAGCTAATCACGGTGAAGCACACTGCAAATAGCCAATCAGTCAATGCGTTCGGATCAATACAACATGGATGAATATATTAAGGCTTATATTACACTAATGAAACACAAGCAAGATCTGTAAATACTCAGTTGCTATAAAGTCTATTATTAGTATTGTTAATATTATTATTCTATATTTGTATGTTGGATTTATTAATTATACAAACGTATATACTTTTTATGTTATGTTATGTAACGACTGAGTAGGGTAGTGGTGGTTTGTGTGTGTATTTTACTGGAACATAACAACTGGTATTTGTTGCTCCCCAGGTTCTTTGCAGACCGCGCCACCTGGGGTGTGGACCGTCAGTTCCTCTGGGGAAAATACCTGCTCATCACACCTGTACTCGACCCGGTCAGTCGACATGCAAGCAGAATAGTAACACACATACACTCACACGCTGTATGTCACTATGTTTTTGCCCTTTAAATAAACTGTTTGACTTAGTGCATTGAACCAAGGAACAAAAACAGTATAGTTCTTTTATTAACTTACCTTTGCTGCGGCACATAAAGGAATGCGTATGTCTTGTGATGCTCAGTTACTCATACACACACTGACCTCCACTGGGAAAACATGACATGGGATTTTCTTTGTTGCCCTCCCCTCCTCTCATCCTTCTTTCTCCTCTCTTTCTTATCCTCCCTCTTTTCTCTCAGCTCTAATGAGAGCACTGACCTCATTACTAGCAGATTAGAAGTGTAGATAGAAGTGTGTATGCGCGTGTTTGTCCCTGCTTGTGTGTGTTTGCTTGTGCCTCTGTGTGAGTTTAAAAAGGGCATACTCCTACATCTGTGTGTGTGTGTGTGCGTGTGTGCGTGTGTGCGTGTGTGTGTGTGTGTGTGTGTGCGCGCGCGCTATGCAGCAATTGTGGTAATGTCAAAGTGGCCTGATTAATAAGCAATTTAGCGTGGCCTCTTGTGAATTACAGAATAGTGGAAAGTGAATTGGATTTATACAGGGGCTGGGGGATAAAGTAACTTCAATCAGTGTGATTGTTGAAAAGTTTCTACTACAAAAGTGGCAGGTTTTTCCCAGCATCAGGGTTTGAACTGTTAGCTGTGAAAAAGGTAAGACACATGAGGGGATTGTGCAGGTTTTATCAATTAAAAAGATGAATAAGATTAAAACAAATAGCAATCTAAAGTGACCCTACTTTTTATTTTGTTTAAGGCCAGAAGCCGAGTAGAAATGGAAAAGGATAAAAATAAATCCATTATCGATGGGCGTGTTCGGGGCTCGCATCAATTATGACAAACCATTAATTTACTTTCTCTTTAAAAGCAATGTGCCCTGCATCAAAGTGCCCAGATAATTGAATCGAGTGAAATGACTGCCATATACAAATGAATCTTCGAAAAGGAAAATTATGACCTTGCTCGCGATGGTGCAGAAATGTCATGAATGAATTTACAGTACATTAGACAAACTTATTCAGGAATTAGATCAAATGCTCGTTTTAACATGCTGCTTCCGTCTGAAAACTCTGTGTGACATGGACGCAGTCAGCCCTGCAATTCACACTTAATGCATCATGGCACACTCTGACAGCTCCATGTTCGAAACCAGTCATTCACAGCACAATTACATGTATACAGCTGCATTGAAAAACACACGTTATTTTCCTCTCTGCTTGGGGGAGTTCGACTATGAAATCAAAAACAGCGTTAGAAAGCTTTCGAGTTACTCATGTTCAAGCTCCCGGATTTGGGCTAAAATGGAACATACTGTAAGTAGAACATCAAAGATGAACTTGATCAACACTGGCAACCCCCCCACAGTTCATTTTATAGAATAGGGTGTTCCATACAATATAACCGCTTACAGCAAACATCAACTCTAGAGAAATAAGGAGCTCACAGCCCACTCCATTTTGTACCTCTGCTACATGATGTGAAAATCTCTGATTTCAAATGGCATTTGTGACGCGGACGAATCTGCATCATTGTGGTGTCGGACGGGTGGCTGCCGGGCTGCAGCGCCCCGGTTCTGGCCGGGGTGGGAGCAGGAGTTGGGAGCACTGTGTCATGGATGCACCGGGCTGTGAAGGGCCACATGAACAGATAGCGTTGGGTATTTGAGAGAGGTCATGGGCTGATCTTTAACAATTCTTCACATCCTTCCATCACTTTCCTTTTTCATTATCCTCATCTCTGTGTCTCTCTCTATTTATCACTCTGTCTGGCTGCCTCTCTCTTTTGCTAATGATGCTCTTGCTCTATCGTTCAGATCAGTCGATGCTTTAACCTTGATCTCTGTGATAAACTGACAAGAACTCCTGCTCTCCTTCTTTCTCTCTCTCCCTCTTTCTCTCTGCCATCCCCTCTGGTCTTCATCCACACTTCCACTCATCCTCATCTTGCCCATTTTCTTTTTTAGCTTATCCTTTCATCAAACATTGGCTCCCCCTTTTCTCATCTGCATTCTCTTAATCAGCTGCTGTCGACTCACCCTTGCGATTCCTTTTGATTTCACCCCATATCTTTTTTTCACCCTTTCGGGCTTCACCTCTCATCTACCCCAGCGCTCATCTGATCATTGTGCCAGCATGCTTCTTTGCCCTACCTGATCAAATCTTACCTTATGGCTAACTGAGCTTCAGTGCTCTAAATGAGGATACGGAACTCGTGCCTTGTCCCTCTCAATCACAGTTTGCAGCGTTGCTAAGTCCTGCAGTCCCTTCCCATTAGTCAGCCGGGTGAGTGATAGGCACCGCGAGCAAATCAGACACCAGAAAACGAGGTATAGGGGGAGAATCTATTTCCCCAGGCTGTTATCCCACGGGCTGTGCAGCAGTTGTGACAGGTGATTGGCCTCAGAGTGTGACTGTGGCCCCTAAAGACGACATTAAGTCATCTTATTTGGTTAGCAGGCCATTACAGCGATATGTCTTTATCATATTGCACTCGTCAGAGCATTTCTCATGCGTGTTAAAAATGTTAGGTGCTTTAAAGGTTCGCTTGTCTATTCAGCTTCAGCTCTGTTTTTTTTAATGACCTCAGCAGGACAGGACATGATGCAGAAGAGCGAGATGGAGAGTGCACTGCTGACAAAGTGTATTTCACAACTTGGCCTTTTATTGTGAAGGGCTCCTCTCGTCTTTCTTTCGCCGAGTTTATCTCTCTCTCCGCTTCTTTTCTGCCCTGTCAGGAAGAGCAGAGAAGTGACAATGCTATCAAAGGCTCGCCGCTCCTCTATTGATTGTTCTTGCCTGTCCACCACCTTAAGCCATCAAAGGCTGTCATCTATCAGTCGTCGCTTGATGCTGTCTTCTCCATCATCTGTTGCATCACAGCCCTGTAGTATTAAATGTCACAAGGGCTTTGTGGAAGCTTTATATCAGATGATAGGTGGCTTTAAAATAACCTGATGGGAACATTTTATCTTCTTCTTATTTATTATTAAGTTGCCGTCTGGCATCAGGAAATATTCACACTTCCTTTTGTGGTGTATAGCTGTTCTCCTTGTGTTTAGCCTTGTACGATTTAAGTGTCAGGACAGGTGCAGCGAGCTGAAGCAAGTGTTACTGACTGCGAACAGAAATCAAACACTGGCATAGCTTTACACAAAACATGACACGTTATAATGGTTACTCTGTGCCAAAAGACCAACCTGTAGAATTCCAATTTAATAACAAACATATGTTTTGCTCTTGTTTAATACATATATTTGTTTTGTTCTTGTTTTCTACAGGGCAAGGACACGGCCGATGCATATTTACCAGATGCTGTGTGGTACGACTATGAGACGGTAAGAATTTTCGCCGTCTCATGTTGTGGTTTAAGGGTATTTACAGTACTAGAGTGCAGCATACTATAAATCTGTACAAAAGTGATATCTTAGATATTGGCTATAATATGCTACATTAGTGCAATTAACACATGCAAGGAACATGTGTTATCTGAAGTCTCGCCTCAAGCTCCTTGTTACAGACTGAGAGATGAGGTGATAGCGTTGAGTAAGAGTCGGGAGAAACATATGCTGAAAGAGAAAACAGTAAAGAGAGGAGAGAGATCTCCCTGACAAAGAGATAAAAGAAGAGTTGAGTTCCCGCAGGACCTTATTTGGGCGCCATAGTGATGATGTAAAGTGCCCACTGATGAGATGAATGATTAGATTGGCTGTTTTGCCACTGGCCCCTTGTCCCGTTTGGTCTCTGTGATTATCTGGGTACGATGACGGAAGGGTAGAGGAGCAATGATGTAGCAAAAAATGACCATGACGAACAAGTTACAAAGACAAGAAGTAATAGCAAAACCAGATGGATGAAGGTGGGATAACAGAAGGGGTGGAAGTGTAATAAAAGAGAAAGCAGGGTAATAAGATATGGGAGAAAGAAGGACAGGAAGGCAGAGACAAAAGAGCAGAGAAGAAGAAAGGAGGTTGACAATAACCGTGGAGGAGTGGGAAGCTGGTCGACCAGCAGGGAGGAGAAGAAAAGAAGACGAGGCTAGAGAAGACCTCCTTCAGGCAGACAATGAGGGGGTGATAAGATCTGAAATTGCTTATAGACGCTCCACTAACTCCGGCCCACATGCACACCCATTTCTACTGTACTGCGTAAAGTGGTACGCATGCACAAACACCATGGGATTGGAGGAAAATGGGATATAAAAAGAATTAGAGCACCACAAGAGAGAATAACAGGATGTCGGAAAGGAAGTAGGTAGAAGGCGAATAAGAAGATGGAGAGAAGAGAGTTTTAAATTGTTTTAGGCTGGTCTGAGGATTCGGTCCTCAGAGGATTCCAAATTAACCGTGTTTTATCTGGACCTGGAGAAATGAGTGAAAGGACTGTACGGCAAAGAAAGACACAGAGACAATCTGAGTGCTCATCTTAAGTAAATGTAGAACAGCACAGTCACAGTGTCAAAAATAATGGATTGAATATTTTAAACAGGATCAGTCTGTAGTGGATTCAAATTAATAGTATGATATGAATGCAGAAACATTAACATTCCTTGAAATTGGGGCACCAGGTTTGTTTTAAAGCTGAAAACACGCTTTTATTAAACGAGTCAGACGCCAGATGTCAATTTAATGAGTTGATAATCATGATTATTAACAATAACAAATTAACAAATTTCCTTGATAGAACCAAATCAGTCTCTAATGTTGTAAATTCTTGTCACAGTTCAGTGACCTCTGTTTAAATCTGTAGAACAATGCACACAAAATAAGATTCCTTTTAACGTTTTATTAATCTAATACTACTGGATATAGGAATAAAATATGTGAAAATACTAAAGTAAACAGAACAGGAAATGAGCAAACAATGAGCATGAAATAATCAGCAATGGATGAATAGAGAACAGAATGATGGTGAATGAGGGTGTGTGTGTGTGTGTGATGGAAGCTTTGTATGACAGATAATGTTAATGGCAAATAATGAACATGTGGTAAACGCAATCACAGTACACACGGCAATCTGCAATGAATGAATAAATGAATAAAGGACAAATAATGGTCAATACCTAAGTGTGTGATGGCTTCGATCAAGACAATAGAGTAATTGTTTCTAACTTATAAAACTTCTTCTGGTGACTCACAGCTTTGTCTCTGTGAAAGGGAGTGAAGCTTACAGGTTGTGTTAAGTTACCTAGGTCCAGATGTGGTACCACTCTGGCTTCAAAGGCAATGAGGATTGTTTGTGGAGACAATACTTTATGCCAGTCACATACAACCATCACAGCAATCAACTACTCTTCTGCTCTGAGGGAGCAGACATTTGGTTTATAATATACTGTAAGTCACTTGTGATTTAGATGAAGTGTAATTTTGAAGAGTTATTACTGAAAAGGTCAAAGGTCACTACAGTATGTACACCAGTAGCTTGGTTGATGTACTGTCGGAGGTACAGTACAGCAAATCAGCTTTTAAGCAATTTAATATTTTCTTTCTACTGTATATTAAACATTTCATCAGCTTTAAGGGCCTAGAATAATAACTGATCCATTTTTCACAAGTGGCAAACATGCTTTGCATGCATTCCCTCGAGTGGTTAATGGGCCTAGAGTCAAGCTGAGTTTCAGCAGTGATAATTTAATGCTGACCACGACCAGGTTTACTCCAAAACCAGAGAACCAATTAAATTAACCTCTCTTGTTACAAAGGTGCACCAATGGGGTCGTATTGCCTACTATGAGGCACGTACAGTACAGTAGGGGAACAGTGGGTTAATGGATTCTGTTGTACTCCTGTAACAAACAGATGGAACAACTGTCAGATCGTAAAATGGCCGTCACCATGTACCTGCCAGCTGATAAGCTTGGGTTACACATCAGAGGAGGCGCAATCCTCCCCACTCAGAGACCTGACGTCACCACCACTTACAGGTACGCACGCACGCACACACACACACACACACACACACACACACACACATTCATTTAGTCATTCATCAAACTCTTTTTCTTCTGCTCCAAGTTCTCTGGTGCATTAAGTTGTGGTTTCATTATTTAAAATGCATCTACATGTGCATATGGTGTTTGAACTGCCGTGTGTGTGCGTGTGTGTTTATGGCTGTGTCTTTAGCCGCCGTCACCCCATGGGTCTGATCATCGCTCTCGATGACAACAGCCAGGCAGCTGGGGAGCTTTTCTGGGATGATGGAGATTCCCGAGGTATTGTTTCTTTGCTCATCTGTTCCCGCGTTTGTCTCAGATACAGGATCATCTGCATGTGCAGGCGTCCTTTCATGAGAGTCGAGCCGAGGCTCGTGTCCCATAAAGCACAAAGCACGAGTCAATGTGGCTCAAACGCTGTCCATCAGCTCATTTACTTTAACAAGTGAAGGTCGATTACGCTTCTGTGTGACTGTGTCAGACGCCTGCAACCAACATCTGATCTTTCTCCTCCTGCAGGAACAGTGGAAACAGGGAACCACATCCACTACACATTCTCCGTAGTCCTTGTAAGTTTTGAGCATCTTTCAAACATATTCCCTCTGATCTGAACTCACATTCTCCAGAGACGCCTCCCTTTCCCCGTCCGGAGCACCAAGCATGACTGATCCATGTTAGGAGCTGAGGGTTTGTTAGATCAAGCAGCCCGTGTTCCTGCATGTTTAAAGCATGGCAGTGCATTAGCATTGCACTGTGTTGGTGGGGTGCGACAGGAAATCCATGAGCACAGCTGTTTGACTGATGAACATGAGTTTGGGGAGTTTATAAGCTAATTGCTTTACCAGTAAACATAATAGCAGCGAGACACGTGGCCTGTGATGCTTGCTTCAGCATTTTCAATTCATTCATTCTGCCTCATAGGGACGACTGACAATGCAAGTGACCAAAGCTGGCTACAGGGACCCAAACAACATTGTGTTTGAGAACATCACTGTCCTGGGGTTGCCTCATCCTCCCCGCTCTGTGTCTGTGACGCATGTTGGCGCTGGAGCTTCTGGAGACAACACAACCTCTCTGCCAAACACCAACATACAGTATGACGCAGACAAAAAGGTAAGAAAACTAGTTGATTAATTCTATAGGGAATTAGAAAGCAACGCTGATGACATACTTGCTATACAAAGCCAACAACACACGCCCTGATTAGTGGATAAGCCCCTGCAGCTCCACATTAACAGGCCCTCCACAGTGCACAAATTATAAATAAAACAGCTGAGGAAAACTACATCTGCAGAGAAAATACAAACACCACAGTGACATACTGCACGAAAGAAGCCCCGTCACTGAACAACTACGCACTTGGACTTTCTAGGATGTCTGTAGGCATCTGATGAGTCACATTCCTTTAAAGGCACGTCAGCTGTTATTTTTATAACAGTGGATCACACGACTGTGCGCAGTGTGAAAGTTAGAACGTGTGAAACACGCGGAAAATCTTTACTTGATTCTGCAGCTGCCGCCTTTAGCTGTGCCAGCGTTTTAGCATTTGTCAGCGTTTTCCCTTCGTTTCTGCGCCGGAAACCTTTCCGTTGGGGTTCAGCTCCGGCTTTTGTTTTCAGCAGCAGCATTTAGCCGTTTTCTGTGGCAACGCCGAGTGTTCCTCGCGTGTCCAGCACCAGCAGCCGATGTTGGAGCAGCACAGCAGCTAGAGACCCAGGCGGTTCCCATGGGGGTCGATGGGGACCGGATCAGAGCTCTGCAGGGAGGCGTTCGCGATGTCGGGTGGCCAGAAACTAGGTTGAGAAATTGCTTGAAAGTTTGAATTAATCAGAAACGTTAAAATACGCATTGCGTCGTCATGACTCCGTGGATATTCCGAGCATAGACGCTGGGTGGATGGGCTCTGCAGCGGTGAGGCCATTTGTTTCAATAAAAGCCAGGGTGAAACCATTACTGTACATTTCAAGGTTAACCTCTAAGTGTAAGAAATGACAACAATTTGCATTAGGAGAACATCATAAAAGCTTTGTTTGTGTATATAGAGTACATATAAAGGAAAGGGGCCAAAAAGTGAGACTAAGATTTGCTCTGGGTGCTTGTGTATTTTTGTGTAAATCCACACGTTTGTGTATGTCAGTGCGTTTGTTGGTTGTGTTTGCTCCCAAGGTCTCTCTGGTCTCATACGCGAGCCTGCATTTGTCAAATGACTCTCAGCGGTAATCATTTCCTGGGGGTGAAGGGTAAATGTGCTGTTAAGCCTAAAGTCTGACTTGTCATGTCCATCAGTCTTTGCATGTGCGGCCGGACTGGACCTTGAATATAGTTCCCAGCCACCAAACAGCATTAGTTTGACGTACACTCACACACAACTGTGCTCTACAGTGAGTGACACTGGCCTCCTGTGTACGTTTTTGTCTTGGTGGCAATTTTATGCATGTGCATGCATAGGAACTGTGAAATTCTACCTCCATCATCTTTGTATTACTTTATTCACACACACACACACACACACACACACACACACACACACACACACACACACACACACACACACACACACACACACACACACACACACACACACACACACATACAGAATAAACAAAGCATAATCCCACAATAAAAAGAGCCATAGGAGAAATGTCTTACTGTATAAACATCTCAGAAGTCTGCGTTCCAGCTGAGGATGCATCAGATGGTGTCGGTTGTGAGAGTGAAGGGGCTCCCTGAGATCCGACACATCATTCCCTACAGAGGCCGTAGACACACACAAGAACAGGCACCCCTGTGCCTTAATTAATAGCACACCTAACGTGAAGCAGAGACGGCGTCTCCAGGAAGCACGTCTGTGCTTCCTGGAGACGCCGGAGAGTGAAGAGAGAGTGAAGATCTTCACTCCTGGGCAACTTGGGGACAATGTTCCCACATTGGTGTCTTAGAATAAATAATGACGATATCATACTTGCTGTGTGTTGTCTCATCAAACGCACAGGTTCTGTTCCTGTACGGCCTTTCTCTGACCCTGGGAGAGACCTACGTGGTGCAGTGGGACGTTGCACGAGAAGAGTATCAACGCATCAACTGCCACCCAGAGGATGTTCCAGATGAGGCTACGTGCAAGAACAGAGGCTGCCTGTGGATGGTGAGGCTCGACCTCCATAATGTTCTCACGTCTCATCTGTGCAGTAAAAGTCCCTGAGCCTTCACTGTCTTTCTTGCTTTTCCCAGCCGAGCAGCGTTGACGGCGTTCCATGGTGCTACTACCCCCCAGACTACGGCTACTCCGTCACAGACACCCAGGAAACCAACGCAGGCATGACGGTCGACATCACTCGGAACATGAAGTACAGGAGCAGCGGTCGCCCCGCGTCGCCGGACATCGACAAGCTCCGCGTTGAGATCCGGTACCACAGCGGCGACATGCTGCAGTTCAAGGTGTGTTCTCATCGTAACAGGCTCCTCTGGACCCTTGGTTCTGACTCACCGCTCACGGACGCTAACGTCACCTCTCCATCCAGATCTGGGACCCGGCCACGGAGCGCTATGAAGTTCCAGTACCGCTGTCGGTTCCTGAGGCTCCTGAGACTGATGAGAACAAGAGACTCTACAAGGTCGTCATCACCCGGAAACCTTTTGGCATCCAGGTCATACGGAAAAGCACAGGAACCAAGATGTGGGTATTTGTGAAGCTGCTGTGTTGTGTAGTTTATTTGTATTGTGGTTTTCACATTTGTCTTTTAATGTCAAAGTTTCTTGTTGGTTCCTCTTCTTCTTTGGCTTTGTAAATTATATCAGCTTACAGCAGTGATTGGCCAGTAAGTTGTGACCAATTTATATAGATAGTTTCTAGTAAAAACCAAGGAGGAGTGAGATTGTGGATGCAGTAAAAAATTTTTCTTTGTATCTGAATAAACTAACAGTGCTGGTTCAACCCCTTTTCTACTTAACCAGTCAGAGACACTTTGGAAGTTTCATTTTGTTCAGTAGTTGGGACAATGTCACATGAGGCAGTCAAGCAACTGAGAGTCTTTTCAAAGAATATTTGAAAGTAAGGGTGACAGTATTCTGTAGTTAAGCCTGCTGTGTTTTTTAGAAGTGTCAGTTGAAATTTCACTAATTAAAATGTATGAAGCGAGTTGAAGGGATGTGCGCACTTCCTACAGTTTATTATGCTTATTTGTGTCAAACATATTGAGAATAACTCCCTTTGACAATAATTCCCTTTCCCCTTCTCTCACTGATTTAATCCTCTGTCATTCTTCTCAGCTGGGACTCCTCGCTGCCAGGTTTTACCTTCTCAGACATGTTCATCCAAGTGTCTACTCGACTGCCATCCGAGTACGTCTACGGCTTTGGGGAGACGGAGCATCCCACGTACAAACACAACATGAACTATCACACCTGGGGAATGTTCTCCAAGGACCAGCCTCCTGGTGTAAGGGTCACGCTGCAGCACACGTGGACACAGCATTTATACCATTTATCACATGTATCACTTTTAGACGTGTGCTTCACTGACATACGTCACCTGAAGTAATATTTGGCTGCTAATGGTTCCCATAAACAACAACGACTTTGACCTAGATTCATGTTTACCGCAGCGACTTTCCCTACGCCTTTGTGAGCATAGGTACCTTCCATCAAACCAATTTTATGCTTGTTGTTGCATATGTAAGGCAGCAGCCATCACCGGAAGCCTCTAACATCACCTCCTCTGCCGCGTCTCTGCAGAGGCGGCGGGTAAACAACCTTTCTGCACAGTATGTAAACTCGTCTGTGCCTCGTTCGCTCTGCTCTGAGGTGCAGCCACCGAGCGTCATCACGCTTCCCCCTGCCGGTGTCAAGGCCAGACAGGGTGAGGGTTCCACATGCATCAGCATTATCGGGCCTAATTGCTGAGCTGTCAAGGCGACTCCACAGGGTTCAGACTAATGTTATGGGGGGCCCCTCGGAGAGCAAGCGTATTAGAGTTGGGCAGAAATAGAACGAAAATGCAAACTCAATGGAAAAAGGGAGACACAATAACACAGACTTTGTCCCTGTGTTATAATAATATCAAACTGGATGAGACAACAGTGTCAATTTTCACACTACCAGATCAAGAGGCAACAGTGTGAAGGCGCAATTTGCAAGTCAGATGTCGTTGAAGCTAAAATGCTTGATATATGAGAACATCATTTGGCTTAAAATGCATCCCTTTAGTCCTTAACACAGACATTTAACATTTATAATAAAGAAGACTACTGGTATAACATGTTGTTATATTATGTAAACTGGTGAGGAGGTTCACCCTTTGCTTTTTACATAACAGTCGATCCAGACCTTTTAGTTTGAACATGCACCCATACAAAATGCACATACATACAGAGTATGTGTTATACTCTGATATTACTGAAAATGGCAAGAAAACAGCACAGACAGCGAGGGACATAGAGCATTCTGTCATTGTTGTGGGTAGATGAGGCAATGACCTTTCTCCTGCTTGAATCAGGCCATCACACTGTGCAGCAGAGACACACACACACACACACACACACACACACACACACACACACACACACACACACACACACACACACACACACACACACACACACACACACACACAAGCAGCAAGAAGAGCACACCAAGGAACAAAAGCAGACACCCAGCCTGTCCTCAGAGTCATTATATCACAGTTTAACAACTTCTTATGTGCCAGAAGTGCGGCAGGCTGATGGAATGTGACGTGCCCGTGAGTTTTCATTGCAGGACTGTGACATCTGAAAGTGGCAGATTTGCTTTCCCCCATCACCTTTATGTCTGTTCCTCGCTGCCCTGTCTGTCTGGTCGCATCCTCGTCTAAATAACCAAGGCAACGGTGGGACCTGCTCTGCAGTAGTGGGAGGCGCGTTCAGGAACTCCAGACCTGTTCACACAACGTGCTGCAACATATTGTGCTGATGGATTCCATCTCACACTGTTTTACAGCCTCATTTAACATTTGCCGGGATTTGGGTGGAAAATATGATGTGCTACTGCGGAAGCAACACAGGAAGTGTGTCTTTAAAGACATGTTTCAGGCAGTGTGCCTTAATTTGCATTAAGTGTAGTTATTGGAATATTTTCCGCTGAAAAAACTGTTGAATGCTGACAGCACGGGGAGCAAGCCTTCTGTCGCAGTGTCGCTGTCACACCCAGATCCATGGGTAGGAAAAGACCTGGATTGTTGGGTCTAAAGACAATGTGCTCATGAATAACCAAACTGATGCACAAGCACATGTCAGTGTAAACAACAGAAAGGACCAGTGTTCTTCACTTTCCCTTTGCTTCTGCAGTACAAGATGAACTGCTATGGAGTGCATCCCTTCTACATGGGCCTTGAGAACACTACGGATGCTCATGGTGTGCTGCTGCTGAACAGCAATGCTATGGGTGAGGGAAACACACACGCATGCACATGCACAGACGTTTGCATACACACATACTGTATCAACATGCAGCCAGACACACGTCCACTCATTTTAAGCAATGCTTAAGGGTTGGACTTGCTTTGTGTCCAGATGTGACTTTCCAGCCAACTCCAGCCTTAACCTACCGAACTCTGGGGGGAATCCTCGATTTCTACATGGTCCTGGGACCCACGCCTGAGATGGTGGTGCAGGAGTACACGGCAGTGAGTGTTCTTGGACCCGTCTGCTCGGGTTTGTGTGTGTGTGTGTGTGTGTGTGTGTGTGTGTGTGTGTGTGTGTGTGTGTGTGTGTGTGTGTGTGTGTGTGTGTGCGCGCGCGTGCGCACGCGCGTGCACGTGGCCATGTGCACTGGTCTGTGTGTTTCTGCACGTGTGCGTACTTTGTGTCTGGCCCTGGGCCGCTGTTGATGGACTGCAGCAGCTGGGAGTTCCTCGCTTCATAGCGTTCCTTCATTTAGCCAGTCTAAACACACACGTGCACTTACGCACACAAACACAGCGGCACACGTGCACACGCAGTCAAACAAACACTTTCTAGACGCTGTCCTGGTTCCCAGCAAAACAACTTTTTTTGTGCTGAACTGTTTTGACTTCCTTGTTTGTTTGTTTTTCTTAACAGCTGATTGGACGCCCTGTTCTACCTGCCTATTGGTCCCTTGGGTTCCAACTCTGTCGCTACGGTTACGCAAATGATGAGGAGATTAAAACCCTATATGAAGATATGAGGAAAGCGGGTATTCCCTATGTAAGTCAAAGACTCTTTGCTTAGGATGTCTGAGGTAAAGGTAAATTATAAAGGAATTATAACAAAAAACAAGCAAAAAATGATGGACTGATTCCACAAGTTAGACACAAGTTAGTACATTCAAATTAACTTAATAGAACTTCACATACAGTATTCTTTCATTTGAGATTAAAATGTCTAGAGGCTGTGAAACCTATAATTTCAGTTTGTACCATAACTAGTAACTCTGTCTCACAATTTCGCCCAAACAGTGTGAGCAGCCAAATTTGTAAAAAAAAAAAAAGTCCTATTCGTCTGTGACAGCATTTTGTCAAACCGTAAAAGGATGTCCCATGTGGTAATGGGCCAGAGTCTCAGACTTTTCATCATGCAGAACAGAACATAAAAATTCCCGTCGATAATCAAGTGATCCCCAGAATATGCTTCCACAAAGGCCCAACCTGAAAGCAGCTGACGCCAGCCAGAAGGAGTCCTGCACCATTAAGTGGGATAAAAAGAAGCAGGAAATGCAGCAGCCTACAAAGGCTGCACGTCAGCTAGCTTTACAGCTTTACACTAGCAGACGCATCCACCAGTACTGAATTCAGTGTCAGTCATAAGCACATAAAAGTGTCACTTCCCACAAAACTCTGTCTATCACATCAGGTGACAACAATCTTTCCATGTGTTTGGATCTATATGAACAGTAGCTCCTTCTGATCTGAGGCTTATGATCATTATTTTTCTCCTTTCTGTGTGTGATATTCACAACAAACCACTAGTTTAACCGGACTTACTCTGTCTGACAGGATGTGCAGTATGCAGACATCGACTACTTGGAGCGTCAGATGGACTTTGTCCTGGACTCAGAGTTTAAAAACCTTCCTCTCTTGGTTGATAGGATGAGAGAAGAGGGCATGAGATTCATCTTCATCCTGGTAATGACACGATTTCAGGAACTACCGACAGTCACATGATGCAGTGGTCTGAAGTCATACAGCATCAGAGTCATTAACGGTGTCCACAGCCACTGACTGCATGTGTCTAACTTCAGGATCCGGCCATCGCAGGCAACGAGACAGAACCCTATCCGGCCTTCGACAGTGGTTTGGAAGCAGACGTCTTCATCAAGTACCCCAAAACCATCAGTAATGAAATAGTGTGGGGCAAGGTGAGATGACCGTTTTAATGTAGACTGACTGAACTGGGCTTTACATACATTAGTCTTGAGATCTGGTTTTGCTCCTTGCAGGTGTGGCCAGACTTACCAGGCGTCATCGTGAACGACTCTCTGGACTGGGACGAGCAAGTGAAGGTGGAGCACTTTGACTCTTAGGATCCTGTTCAGTGCATTGGACCCCTGCACCTTTACTGATTCCCTGCTTGGCCACTTGCAGCTTTACAGGGCCCACGCTGCTTTCCCTGACTTTTTCCGTACCTCAACGGCAACATGGTGGCACAACCAAATCAGGGATTTCTATAACAACACCATGAAGTTTGACGGCCTCTGGATTGTGAGTGACCTTATAGAGACCAGTGGCCTCACGTCTGTTCCAGCCTCTATGTCAGATTTTCACTTCACTTCCATATTCTGCATCCTTTCCCTCTAGGACATGAACGAACCAGCGAGTTTTGTCCACGGCACAGCTGCAGGGAAGTGTCTGGGTGACCCACGCCTGGAGAACCCCCCGTACATGCCACGTAAGACTCACTTACTGTACAGCACTCAGCATATACATATACCGCATTTAAATAACTGTGTGTTTTTGTGCCCCAACAAAAGCCCTGGAGTCCAAACACATGGGTCTGAACCATAAGACGCTGTGCATGAACAGTGAGCAGATCCTCAGTAATGGAAAAGCTGTGAGACACTACGATGTGCACAACCTCTACGGCTGGTCCCACACCAAGCCGACCTATGAGTACGTACACGTGCAGGAGTCTCATTTCATTTTAATAGAAGGCAGCTTTTATATTTAGACTCTTCATACTGCACACATCGTTCTAGTTTAAATATAGTAGCACACTGAAATCTAGATAAAATATGTTGATATTTAATGTTTTTACTTCAAACTCAGACTCATTTTTATTGGCTTTTTGTCTAAACTACATTTGGGAGTCAGTCCTTCATGATGGATGACAGGGAGATTAGACGCAGCAGAACAGAAAGGAGAACAGGAGCCGTAACTATCAGCACAGACGCATTTAGGAAGACAACGTGGCCACAGGAGATGCATAACTGATACCTTGCAGCTATACACAGCAAACGTGGGCTCATCAAATCTTTATGGTAATAATCACCAATGTGAAACACTGGCCCTGGTGGTAAAACTCTCTTTTTGCCACGATGAGGCCAGATTGCAGAGCAGGCTCCAGAAGAGAAGCTCTGCACCACTGGGCATCATTTTAGCACGGCGCTTAATTCAACAATCAAAATTAATAGGCCAGTTTGCTTCTAAAATAAACCTTTATACATGCCTTTATATGTGAGAGCCGGGTCGACCTGCTGCTGGCTGTAGGGCTGCGTAGTGCATGTCTGAGTCCTGCTTCTCTGTGCAGCGCCCTGCTGAGTGTCACCGGGAAGCGAGGCATCGTGGTGACCAGGTCCACGTACCCCTCCAGTGGGAAGTGGGCTGGACATTGGCTGGGAGACAACAACTCCAGCTGGGACCAGCTCTTTAAGTCCATCATAGGTGAACGTTGTTGCATGTTCATTACGAGGGACAACGTTAACGTACAACAGGTCTTTAATTCGCTCTAGCGGCTCGTTTTGCTTTGTTCTGCAGGCATGTTGGAGTTCAGTCTGTTTGGCATCTCTTATGTAAGTATCATCATCTCATCCTGCTTCTGAAAAGACATAATCTCATTGATGTGACCTTGTTCTCTGTAAGCAGATTACAGGAGTCTGAGTGATGTAATTTTGTTTGCTGGACCCCTTTGATCAAAGGACATCTTGATATACAATGTGAGGCATGTCATTACAAGCCCCAACCACCAGGAATTCTGCTCCTCTATTGTGACTTACACACATTTCTGGACTGGTCTTAAATGATGCTAATATTCTTACATTGTTTCCAGCTTGTTCACCCTTTTGTCCTTCTGACATCTTCTCAGTGTCTAATAATAATTAAAACCTGACACCTTATTGATCCTTAACTGGAAAATGATTTGCATGCCCCCAGTGCGGCCGCAGAGTCTGACACGCCGCATCCTTCACGGCGATAGTGAAACTCCCAAGGACACTTGAGAATGACGACGCCTGCAGCCTAAGCAGCGTAGCTCCCGGTCTTTGAAACTCTCTGTCCGTCCACCTTTTTCAGACGGGAGCAGACATATGTGGCTTCTTTAATCCGTCCGAGTATGAAATGTGTCTTCGCTGGATGCAGCTGGGCGCCTTCTATCCATACTCACGCAACCACAACGGCAAAGGGAACCCGGTGAGTGAAGAACAAACCTGTTTCAGTTATTTTCCATTCCATGTTTGTTTCTTTAATTTTAATATAGTGCTTGTGTCCATTCAAGCATAATAAACTTAAGCTCATGTTTTTGGCTGCAGGCGTTTCTTTAGTATTGTCATATGTTTGAACAGGTAACAATAAAAGGATCTGATGTCTAGCTGGATTTTTTTTTCCACATCAATTTCTCTTAATCAGCATCTGACATACACACCTACACAAACACACACAAAGCTAGACCTGGTTGGAGGTGTAGTGTCGGTGACATTCATTCTAGCCGTGACCTTTAAGAGTGTTAGAACACATCTGAGAAATCCAATAACGCCCGTCCGGAGATCGATCCCACTGGGCGAAATTTCTCTGCACTGGAGTCTGCAATACGAGACAGGACACATTCGTGTGTGTCTGTGTGGGCGTTTGTGTGTGTGTGTCGGTGTCGGTGCTTTTTAACGGCACGGAGTAAGGGTATAATTGAATTCTCAAGGTGATCTGAGCACCACTGCACAGCGACTAACCTCCACTCCACGCACACACACAGCCCATGATTTCAATCATTTAATAATGGCTTGCAAATGGGTATTTAAACATGGAGAAAGCGGCACATACATGGCAGGGGAGGCTGGCGCCAGATGACATTTCAGCAAAGAGATGAAATCAGAGCAGAAATAGTTTGAGACGCCAGAGAAAATGTGATGAACCAACTTACAGTTTATCTTTCAATGCTACAATTGAATTGTTAAAATGTCCCATTTGAGCAAACATGTGCAACAGCGTTCCTTTTTCTAACTTTATTTAACACTGATACGAGGGTCTATAGGTCACGAGACGGACAAACGAATAACGTGGAAGGATGAAACTGGTGAAAAGTCAAACACGATACAAATGTGAGAGCTGGGACAAGGCTGAATAAGCATTTTACCAATTTCGAAGCACCTGGAGGGAGAGCGGGGCGCTCGGCGAGAGGAGGAGAGCGACACAAGGCAGGGCTGGGAGATGAGAGGGGAGAGAATCAAGGTCAACTATTTATGTAGTCTACTGTCAAAGTGTATTTTTTTTTCCACTCAGCCGTATATAATCCCTAATCATCAGACGGTTTGCAACTGTAACCCCCGGTCTGCTTAACAAGGCGTTTGACAACAAGTATTAACACCACAAACCAAACTAGAGGGTACACAAGGTCAGAAGCAGTGGAGAGAGAGAGAGAGAGAGAGAGAGAGAGGGAGGAAATTTTGCACAGTCATTCCCAGAGCTGGTGTCTGATGGTGCCTCTTTGCCCTCAGACAACTTTCAGCGCTGACCTTGAGATAATCACTGCACCATCAATATACTGCAGTGTCCACCGCCACCTCAGAACAATGCTAAATTAATTAAACAGGATAGATTTCCACAAGGCCTTGTTTCAGCAGCGTAGTCATATTGGAATGCGTTTTGCTTTTCACCCAAAGGGACGTATTATTGTTTGCCTAAATATAATTCCTGACTCTGATGCGAGCGACGCGACGCGATGCAAAGCAGAGCAGCCAAAGGTTTATGAGATGAGGTGAGGGAGTAGATTCCAGACAGATAAATGAAGAAAAAGAGCAAAGGAGAAGAGAGAAAAGATGAGAAGGTCTGACACAGCCAGATAACCTCATTTCTCCTGGAGGCGCACACACACACACACGCACACACACACACACACACACGGGTCCACAATCAGCGTGCGTCACGAGTCCTTTTGCCACTCGAGCCGTGGCCATAAATTAGGGGAATTCATAAGATGGATTCTCTGTCTGCTTGGCGGCGTCGGCGCTCTGTGCTCACATCTCTTCATCAGCTCTTCTTCTGGCTTTCCGCAGATGGAGAAGCTCCAGCAGGGAGCGGGAGCACTGTTAAGTCGGGCGAGATTTGTCCGACTTAACGTCGGTGAGCCCGGGCAGATGTGACAAAGGGACAAATAAGGGAATGGAGTGCAGAGTGTCCACTTTCCCCAAGTCGCGTCGACAGATTCGCTGGCGGTTTTGGGAAGATGAAATCAGAGAAGTAGGATTGAAAACATAGTGATTGTAGAGTATGGCAGAGAATCATCACACACTCAGCTCGTCTCTGACCTGTTTACTCGCCGGCATATAATTTGGCTGCACCTCTTTTGCTTATTCTAGCTCCTCAGTGTGTGGTTTAGACCATTCCTTACTGTAGGCTAAATAACTTTTAATAATTTTTTTAATTTTTCTTCTTTATTCATTTTATTTTTTGTTTGTTGCATCTTCGTGGGTGCCATATTTTTAGAGAGTCTGGGGGTGGCCTGGCGCATGACTGTAGCAAACACCCACGTTGCATTATTCACGACATCGTCTAAATAAAACGTGTTCGTCCCCATAACAACAGATTGGAATCCAAGCGGTGAAAGCTGGAGCTCGGTGCCACGGCGGCGTCTGGACGGACACGGGTCAGACCGGCTGCAGTGAGGCTCTAAACCAGCCCGTGCTCGCTCGCCTATTCATTTAGAGGGGAGGCGGGGACCGTAGTGGGACGCTGTGGGTAAATGACATGACAGACTGTCATGATGTCATGATGTGAGGTAGCAGACGTGTAACCGGTCCGTGCTGCTTCAGCTCTGGACTCACGCGTCATATTTAAAAGTGAGAGTCATCCACAGTACAGTATCCTAGGGAGAAGCATACGGCGATGACACGCTTCAGCTTCAGCTCTTTTCTGCACATCCGCGCGTGTCGGTGGGAATCTGACCGTGGCGTCAGGAGGCGGAGCTTCGGGAACGAGCGTCCGTCGCGACAGTGAACGCCGCGTCGCCGTGCCTCTAATCAGCTGCGTGATCTCCATCTTCCAGAGACAAGACCCCGTCGCTTGGAACGCCACCTTCGCCGAGGCGTCGCGGAAGGTGCTGAACGTCCGCTACACGCTGCTGCCCTACCTGTACACGCTGATGTTCGAGGCCCACGCCAAGGGAAGCACCGTGGTCAGACCCCTGCTGCACGAGTAATGAATCCAGCATTCTGTTTAATGGCCTAGTGAAATGATTGAGTTGCTAGCAGCTTGGATCTCTAATCCTGTTGGCTTCACGTCGAATGCACAACGTCACACGGAGCCAAAAAAAAAAACTATTTATGGCTGAAGTTTTATTTTTTGCTGCTCTGACACATCTTTTAGCAACCGCTCTGTTTTAATGTCCTACAATTTTCCGCTGGTTAAAATATTTTCCCAACAAATTCTACATGGGCCATTGGTGGATTCCGCCGGCATCCTCAAACCACGGAATTCAGTCTAAGAACACAAACAGCTGTCTGGAAGCAGGACACAGTGAAGTGCATTAGTCATATTTATTCAGTCCGGCCTTAATGGATTCTGTGGTTCCACAGGTTTGTGAATGATCCAAACACATGGCAGATCTACAGACAGTTCCTCTGGGGCCCGGCCCTGCTCATCACCCCTGCCCTCGACAAGGTACACACACACACACACACACACACACACACACACACACACACACACACACACACACACACACACACACACACACACACACACACACACACAGTAATTGAGCTCCTGTATCAGATGCAGTGATTGGTTCCTTCAGGGCCTGTTTCCTGTTTGTTAACTCACTGTGTGATTCACAGGGCGCCACCGAAGTGTTCTGTTATATCCCTGATGCACGGTGGTACGACTACTACACGGTGAGTCAATGTCTATAATATACACTGTATATATACTGTATGTACAATACAGAACTACAGTGAATTCCTTAAAAACATAGTACATAGTTTGTACTCATTGATGCTTCTTTCAGGCCAAAGACATCGGCGTGCGTGGTCAAACACACCTCATGCCAGCGCCCTTGGACCACATCAACCTACACGTCAGAGGAGGACACATCCTTCCCTGGCAGAAGCCGGAAAACACGACGGCCTACAGGTGAGGCACCGCCAGCACGACTGACAACACACAGCCACAGTAGAGTAACACAACAGCGTTCCATAGGCAGCGTTAAAACTATAAACCCAGTCTGACTGTGATGATGCTGGAGAAAGCAGCGAGGATGAAAGTAGCAGCAGACAAGTGTCCCAGCAGCGCTGAGATCAGGTGGATCACCCCCAGCAGGAATGTTAATGTGTTTGTCCTCAGCAGTAGGTATAAATAGACGGCACCCTTCACATTTGTGCTCTAACTTTCTCCACCTGCTTTGGCTGAAGCCGGAAGAATCCTCTGGGGCTGATTGTTGCCCTGAGTGACAATGGAACCGCTCAAGGATCGTTCTTCTGGGACGACGGAGAAGGAATAGGTACAAGACCTCACTTCACCTCTACACACACACACACACACACTAGCTATTCACATTATTAACTGGGTTAAAATGTGTGTAAAACCACTGGATTATAATCTTCTCCCTCCTCCTGTCTGTCTGTCGCCAAACCTCCATGATTAAAAACGACGCCGTGCTTCCACTGCTAATGATGACTGCCAATAAATGTGATCAAGCCTTAACCTTTCATCTGAGGACATCATTACTGTAGATGGGACGTTTAAAGTGACCACTTCCACTTTGAACGGCATAGCTTCAAGCTACCAATTAATTCACACTGCTATTAGAGCAAACTTGCCCAGAGGATCATTTTTACTCACTTCTAAATCTACAACAGGAATAAATGTACATACAATAAATGATCACGAGTATGATTTGAAAAAAACAACAACAACCTTTAAGTCAGTTGCCAAATGTTTGACCACTCCGCTTCCTGGGACACTAAGTCGCCTTTAGAGCACATGTTTTGACTCGCTGCTTTAAAACATCTTGAATATGTTCATGCATATTTTAAGTAAACAGCAGAGCTGGAAAAAATCTTGATGCCGTTTTATAAATCGAGGCACAAGGAGCCGTTGCAACGCCTTCACTCCTGCATCCCTTAAACTTGCGCAGCGTGTGAGAAAGCGCTCGGTATTTTTTTGTATTAAATATGAATTGCGTATTGATTTTATCAGGCGTTCAGCTACAACGCGGCCTCTCGTCGCTCGCTCGCACGCGCGCGTACGAGCTGAGACACGAGCACAATCGGCGTCTGACGTGCTCGTGAGACGAGGCGCGTTTGTGCCGGGACACAGTCGGGAGGGAGCGATACAGAGAGAACGAGGGATGACGGCGAAGGGGACTGACAGAAACTATTACAGTAATTCCCCGTGTCGCCGCGCGCAGATACGCTCTCCGTCGCTCCTCTTTTATCCGCTCCCTCGCTCCTCGCGCCCGCGTCTCCTCGCGCGCCTCTCGGCGTCCTCCTCCCTCCCGCTTCTCCAGCTTTACCTTCGACTCACTGCGTCATCTCCTCTTTGAGCCGCGTGGGCTCACCCGCGTGTCAGTCACTCATTCATCCGTCCTGTCCTTTTGCATCCTTCCGTCCTTTGTTCACTCAATCATGCACCCGATTAATTATTCAGCCTTTCATTCGGTTAAGCAGCGTAACTAGTCAATTATTTGCTTTAATTATCGCTCCAACTCTTCTGTTGCTCATTTAATCAGCCAGTAATAAGTTGAGGTAATATTGTTTGATGAGTCACTGCCTGGATGAGTTTATTAATGAGTCAGCACTCGTTTTTATTGTATTCAGGCAAATACTCTGACTTCAGTGGCCTCTCTAGCACAACCTGTCACTACGCGACTCGCTCGGTAATGCACCTCACTCAATGATCATTTATTTGGCCGTCCAGTCAGTGAGATGAATATGAACTCGCTCCCCTGATCGATAGGAATAGTCCAGCGCATACAGTGGCTCATTTATTCACTCGCACACTATCGCTCCGTCCCACCGCCAGTCATCCGGCCGCGCTCACCTATTGTCTCCGTTTCTCATTCTGTGTGTGATCTCCCTCCTCAGACACGGTGGGTAGAACAGAATACCTGCTGACCTCCTTCGCGGTGGAATCGGTGAGTTCAGGGGCCAACTACATGTCACGCCTCGTCTTTTTTTTCCGCGTGTGTCTTTAGCATCATTACTGTTATTAATGCGCCGACACCGGCGGCTGAGCCTGTGCTTTACCATGCAACAGGTAGGTGGAAGTCAAAGGCTAACTGCAGGAAGCCATTAACACGGCATTTAAGTCTAACTTCAGGATGATGATGATGGGAATTTAGCTTTTACCACTTCTATCCTAGAAAAAGGGAACACATTTGACATCTGTTGTTGAATAGATTCACAACAATAGAACTGCATCAAAAAAGGTTCATGATCAAACTACGGGCTAAAAAAGATTTCAGTCACATTTAATCATTTTTTAGTCATGTGATTTTATTGTCTTGGTCTGGAAAACATAATTAGTACTGTGAGGTGGTTGTTGTGTCAGTTTGAGTCTATATATAGAAGTCAGATGTGTAACTGAGAGTCTGAGGCCTTTGTGCCGTCATGAAGCTGGGAGTCCTCATGAAGTCATGTCATTTTCATCAGGTGCGGCGTCTTTGTTCCTCGCGAACGCACCTGTTCAGCAGTTTTTGCGAGTCAACCGGCGCGTGATTGCGTGGGGGTGGTTGGAGTGGAGCAGCTGCGGTTGTGTTTATGCAGATCACAATACGGCCCCGCTACTTGTTTTGGCACCAGATTGCACTTGTGTTTCTGCCTGCTCAGAGAACCTCTCATCGCAAACACGAGCACAAAGAGCAATTGTCTGGGACTATTTGGCAAAAGCGCATGAATTGATTGTGAAACGACACAAAAAAACGCTTTCATGTGTGTCACGCTTTGACCCTTGACCTGCTCCACGTTCATATGTGGATCCAATAACTGTGAGTGTGGACGAGGCTGGTCTGGGCAGTTAAACTAGGTTACCTCACGCTGCCAAATCAGTGTAACCTTGCTTCACCTCAGCGGCCTCGGAGCCGTGGCATTACCAATTAATTAAAGCAGGTGAATAACGTATGACGCACGGTCGTAGAGCTCCGGCGTGTGTGTGCCCACGTAGGACGACTTAGCTCAGTGAGAGGCTGGCGTTTCCAAGGCCACACTTGGAGCACATTTGAAGTCAGACATGACAGAAACTCCCTAATCGCTGGGACTAATGGGACTAACCCAGTTCCATTAGCTCCTCGTGCCAGGCAAAGGCACACGCTCACTCAGAGGCGCACACCAACGAGCACACATCCAATCGCACACATACATATAGTATATGCACGCGCAGTGATGCTGTGGCCAAACATCTGTGGCTGTCCTCTGCCTACCATCAAGCCTATTCACACAGCAATAAAACAGGCCCACTGTCTGACAGCCAAGGGGGGAGGGGGGGAGGGAGGGAGAGAGAGAGAGAGAGAGAGAGAGAGAGAGAGAGAGAGAGAGAGAGAGCTTTTGTGTGCATGTACGTGTGGGATGAAGTGTAAAAGGCAGATGTGAAAAGAAGTTGGGCACCGAGGCCAGCGTTGCCTGGCAGATGAGCGGACCGTCTCTGGATGCAGATGTGGACGAGTGTTTGCGTGTGTTCTTTCAGCACCATTTGACTTATGGTCCATTAGTCGGAAGCCGCTCCTGACTTCGGTCCTCTCAGTCACCGAGCGACGTCACCGCTTTGAATTACGCAGGTGTGAGATGATAAAACCCCAGATTTATAACTATTAAGGACGGAGAGGGTCCCACATAAAGGATTATCTAAAGCGGAAGCATGGAGCTAAATGATAATACAGCAGGTATAAAACTAATGACGTGGGAAAGATGTACTCGACCGTCAACTCTCGGCGCCCCGCACAGGCATGAATCATAACATAAACAAGCGCAGAGGTAGAACTTCACGGTTCGGCTCAGTTGAGCACGTTGTCTGCTTCAGCTGGACCAGCAACACCAGTAAAGTCAATTCATTCACTGGGTCGTGTCTTAATTGAGATTTTCCAATCCCATCTCCTTTCAGAACACATTGACCAGTACCATCCTCCAGACCTCTCTGGCCCCTGAGCACGGCTTGTTTCTGGGCGTGGTGAAGATCTGGGGCGCAGGCACATCCAAGATCTCCCATGCAACACTGACAGATGAGCATGGAACGCATCATCCCCTGCATGTGGAGCACAACGTCGACACTGAGGTCGGTAAAGTCCACGGGCGTCGCTCGCTGCACGCGTCTGTATGATGTCGCGTGCTTCACGCAGGACCTTCGTTCCAATTAACAAGACTTGAACGGCACGCCTCTAATGCCGTCTGCCATCAGGAGCTGCTGTGCAGCACCATCAGCTACAGGAAATGGTCTATGACCACAGTAGCACTTAAAGAAAATGAAACGCCACTTTCTGGCAAATGAGGGTTATTTTTGCACAGAAAGTCGCAGATAGAAGCCGACTGATAATTTATTTGGTTTATTGTTTTATTCAAACTTCATCATTCTGCAATCATAGTATTACTTATAATATCCAACCAACTTTTTCACTTATAAGCACTAAACGATGTGCACAGTGAGGTGAAATGGGGAAGCATAATGGCAACAGAAGGATATTAACTGATACAGTCTGTACACAAGCGCACAGATACATTTCTGCTCTAATAACCTCAACGTATTAATCACTGTCTGACACGCATATAATCAGTGTCACTGCATTTAACAGGCAGTGTGGGCATTAATATCATAGTTCAGTGAGCGTCTTCCATCATGACATCCACAGATTTCATGAATACGCCACATTCCGACAACAACGGCGGCCATAAAAGAGTCCGCAGGTCCGACTCCTGCCGCGCTGCACTCTGTCACCTAATAGCTGTGATCAACTCTGCATTTCCCCCTGACACACTTGTTCTGTAATGAACACTTGACTCAGGACAGTGATTTTAAAGCCGCCCATGTAAAATGATTGTCGCTTCCCCCTGCTGTCACCGACATCTGCTCCCACGGCCGAGCGGAGGGGGATGCGACGCGAGGCCGTGCGAACGGAGCCGAGCCGCCGCCGACCTCGTCCACACACCGCACTCGCTGTGGTGAACTGGAACCGAGGGACAGTCTGGTGATGAACAGGCTGCGTAGACAGTCGGTGCAGAGACACCACGAAAGGACCGGTCCTGGTTGAGGAGGACGCCTCCCTCACCTCAGCCGCCCTCTGATAGAATAATCCTGCGTACGTATCAGGATCCTCCACAAATAACCACACGCTGCAAACGTTAGATTTGTACTGTCCTGAATTTAGAAGAGGTCAAAGCATTGTAAGAGGAGAAAGTCAAAGTGACAGAGGTATTTTGAGTGTGTGCGTGTGTGTGTTTGGTTCGGTTGGGGGGGGTGCAAGGATGAAATGAGAAAAAGAAAAAGACAGTCCATCTTTGCACAGGAACAGACTATAGAGAGCGGCGTGGAGACAAGGAGAAGGCATTACAGACAACAGATGGAGGACGCTGGAATAGATCAAGAGGGGGAATGAGAGATGCTGGAAGGGAGGGAGCGAGGGTGACACAGCGTGTGCATAGCAAGAGGTGCTTTTTCAACAGGAGACGCTCCATTCATCTCCTTAAGTATGGCCTGATAGTGTAACAACTTAAAGAAGCGGGAAGCAGCTGGTCGGCTGCCGTGGAGACGGCGAGCAGCGCCACTCGTGTGTGTGTGTGTGTGTGTGTGTGTGTGTGTGTGTGTGGTGCCCAGGCCTGAACCTGCAGGAGAACGCTCACAATAACGCAGCTCTGTCTCTTTGTGTTTCATCTACAGGAGCTGCTGGTTGATGTTACGTCAAGGAACATTACCATGAATGCGCCTTTCGCCCTGCAGTGGCAGCCTGACAGCCTGTAGACCTGTACATAATGCTGTGTTCAATGTTAAATAATCCTGATATTCTACATCATATTAGAATGTTTTTCATTACCTTTACTTCTAAATAAATAATTAATTTATACAATAATCTTTGTGGTTTCTGACACCGGTTTCACTCCTCGTCATTTAAAAGCACAGGACACGTTGACTTCGTTTGCATCTGCAGCATCTGTCCTGCAGGGTGAGTCATTTTATGACATAGCCCCAGCTCTTATTTCATCACACAACGCATCTGCAGCTCACAGCTGTGCAAACATGCACGAATGCAGCCACGCGTCAATTTGCCCGTTCTCCACTGAAAATCAGGTGTTTTTGGCAAAAGAAAAAAAAAGTGGAAACTTTCTGCTTTTCACAGAGTAAATCAACCAAGAGCAACTCGAAAAAGCTTAATGACTAATCTGCAAGCGCCTCATCCGACTTCAACACAAAAATAAACTCCCACATGTGCTCAATCAGGCGCGGTATCAAGCGCAAATGATGCAACAAATCAAGAGCTGGATTAGTTGCATCACTCGTGCTTGATACCAACACCTGATTGAGAAAAGTGTGCTCGAGACAGAACGCATCGAATACCTGAACGGCAGAAGACAAGAGATTTCACATTTAACAACGCGAAAGAGACAAAAAGGAAACCGAATCTTCCAGGAGGCACGATTGGAATCATAATTTTCTAGTTCAGAGTTAATGTACCAGTGGCTGCATTAACTGTGACAGGAAAAAAAAAACAGCTCCCAGGGGCTAAAACCAGATTTCTAATAAGGCTGGTGCAGAAAGACGCTCGAGTGACTGCGGAGGCCTGCAGCACAACAGGCTCTGAGGCTTCAGTGCAACAAACAAAGGGTCTTAAAGCCAGACCCTGTACCAACACCACACACTCTGTGGCCAATCCAACACAGATGTTCTGCCGGGTTTTGTTCTGAGGAGCCTTTTAGGCCTGCCAATATTTTCCAGGACAACTTCGGTTGCTCTGAGCCAACAAACAGAACTAAACACAACAAGCCTTGATTAATTAAGTAGAAATATTATATGTAATAGATGCAGAATGGTGGAAATGATAATATTAAAGTGACAAGGTCACTTTTAAGGTTGAGGTTTAGCTGCTGCCAGTTAATGCATGTGTGTGTGCTTCACTTGCATCTGTACATACGGGAGCAGGGACAAATGCTAACTTCACATAACCCACCCGAGGCGAGCGCTCTACCTGTGCTTTGTCTCGTCCCATTACTTCCCCATATAATACAGTCATCTATTATTCAGCTCGCAGTAAATGTGATGATATCAATTTAGCCACGGGCACCTGAAATTGATTTCCACTCCAATCATGACTCTGCGGAAGGGTGAGAACTGAGGGGCCACCGCTGGGCGTGCGGCGCCGTCCCGAAGACGTTGGTTCCTGATGCTTCGCTCCCGCCCGTCTTCAGGCGGCGCCGCAGAGAAAAGTTCTGCTTCGACTTCTGAAGCCGCCCACACGTGCCGGCGGGACTAATTGAGTGATGTGAGTAGAGGGCGTTCCCGCTCCTAATGCTGCCAGTGAAAGGGGAACGGGTGAGACGAGGGTGGAGAGAGGAGCATCGGGGAGCTGCTGGTCCGAAACCACTGGCTTCTGGTATCATCGGTTGTTAGAAGCGTTTTTACATCTCTAATCTCGCAGAAAGAACAGACTTCATTACTGATGCCCCCTGACACCGTCTCCATCGCGCCGACGCTGCCTTCCTCTTGGAAATCAGGAGGATCTCATATTTTTGCTTGTGTTTATCCCGAGCGTCTCTGGGACTTGTCTCACGCAGCGTATTGTCCTAAATATACTTGTGCTTGTCTAGAGCACGATTTAAAGTAAATAACAGTGCAGATGACAACAGAATGCTGTATGTATTAATAAAGGCTGATATATATAATGTAGAGGCCAGGAGGTTAACAAGCACTGACTCTGCTTTAAATATGAGACATGAAAAGTCCCAAACGGCTTCTTCAGTTGCGTTAGCGTGCACAGGAAGCGCTCGAAGCGACCACAGGCGCTCGGCCTGAGTGCGGTTGTGTGGGTCTTTATAGCGGCTGGTCAGCAGTGGTCACCACCGTTCAGGCAGCATCACTGCCGAAGGCAAGTTACTGCCAGCTCCATCGCACGGCCCCCGAGTGAGTTCCTAAAAGTATTTGAGCTTGCGTGCAATTCATTTTAATGCAGCGCGCTCTTAGTTTGGTGACACATATGAGGAAGCCAAGTGCTTTTATTGCTGAGTGTCTGGTTCAGGAGCGGGTTTGTGGAAGTGGTGTGGAAGCGAAGGCAGCGCCAGAATCCACGGGCCGGCGCTTTAATGTGTTCCTTTGTTTGTTTGTTTTTTAAGTCTCAGTTATTTCTTATTGTCCATAGATCAATGTGTTCTTTCTCCGGCGCTCTGAAAAGCAGACGGCATGTTTTTAAGTGAGTTGCAGTAACAACGTGTCTTTGTTACCAGGGTGACTGACAGATACAAGTGTGCCACAGATGAAGGGGAAAACAAAGAGATAAAACGACATGAGAGACAGAGGGAAAACACTTTGACAACATCAAAGACTGTCAGTGTGTGTGTGTGTGTGTGTGTGTGTGTGTGTGTGTGTATACAGTAC
This sequence comes from Betta splendens, assembly GCF_900634795.4. Taxonomy (NCBI): domain Eukaryota; kingdom Metazoa; phylum Chordata; class Actinopteri; order Anabantiformes; family Osphronemidae; genus Betta; species Betta splendens. The sequence continues at coordinate 11,964,679 of NC_040893.2, forward strand.
TTAATACGCTGGTGATATACTGTTGAGTATTCCATAAGTTTGAGAAGTAATTTAAAGTTGAATATCTACAAAACATTTACTGGGAGATAATTGGTTCTGTACAAGTAGCCAAAAGAAACTACACACTCTGGCATTTTATTTTGAAAGGAAAGGAAGCGCCTTGATGAGAAATTATTAAATATACAGTATGTAACATAATTTCCGTCTTCCTGCTTCTGTGCAGGTGAGAAATGGATCCATTTAGAGGATGTTCCCCTCTTTGTCATCCCATCGATTCTTCAGCCCACCTGAGCAGCTCCTCGCAGACAGTTACAGTGTCTGACACGCACCCACACTCTCGCACGCAGCGGTGTGTTTGACACCTTACTCCAACTGTGCGATTCGTCTTTAACCTTCACTAATGTGCCGCTCACTTAAGGCGGCCGTGCGCACCAGCACGCCACACACACACACACACACACACACACACACACACACACACACACACACACACACACACACACACACACACACACACACACACACACACACACACACACACACACACACAGATGTCACTATACTAATTAGTGTTTCTGCTCCGCGCATCAGTGGTTCATGACCCAGATCAAGAACATAATGATAATCACAAAAACCTTAGATGATATCTAAAAAAATAAATCAAGAGTCTGTTTAAATCTCCTCTCTTTAAATAGCGGACACTACGAAATGAGCCACAACCAGAAATGACTGGTTTTGGGGATGACAGCCAAACTGATTTTCTCTAAAATTGTTGTTTGTGCCGTTCTTAGCAGATTTACATTCGCCACTCTTGTTGATGCCACCTCATTCTGTTAGCAGAACCTTATTCGTCAGTTCGCCCTTGAAGTAAACAGGACGTGTTGTGATTATTCCTTACGTATAAATCTCATCCATCTGAAATGTTCTTTTTTTGAGAGTTTCCAGTTGCACATAGAAAAGCTACGATGCTGACAGAATGACAACAGCTGCATTAATGTACATTTATCCAGGCTATTGCGTTGCCCGATTCGGAGTCCAGTCAGTCACACTGATGGAGCTGAAAACATGAAAGACAGAAGAAACTGAGGATGAGACAAAGAAAGCAGAGCAAACGTGTATCACACACAGTTAAAGACATGAACAGGTCTGTCTGACAGGACGGTTTGAGACCAAAACAGAGATTCATCATCTTACTGCAGGCTTTGCTACAAAGGAGAAGGAAAAGCAAAAGTCGGCCTAAGAGTCGCTGCAAATTGACTGAGAAATCTTCATTTCTCTTTCCTGTATGCAGCACTGAGCAAAAGAGACATTTCTCTCCGTCAGACAGCAGATTGTGGATTAAACACCAAAGGACGGCCACGCGCAAGTAACATCAAATGGCACCACAACACACCCACGCGCTTTACGCTCACGCTCACACAACCGTTCCGTACAAATCGAATTTAAAAAAAAAAAACAAAAAAACAAGCAAACGGGCGTGCACAGAAACGAAGGGGAGCAATTTGCCAACCGGTCGGAGCAGCCATGCAGCAAAGGATTTAAATATCACTGGAAATGAGGCCAGCGTGATTGCATCACTTCCGGTTCAGCAGAGCCAGTCAAATGCCTCTGGTGGCCATGTAATTCAATAATCCACATAGGATGCATAAAGTCACACGTCGCCCCACACGTGAGGCCACGCCGTCCACTTGCACAGTGACACCAACACACGCTGACCTTGTGCTCTTAGACTCGGCACAACTACTGGTCTCGTCACAGAGAAATCCGACGTACGCCCAAAAAAAAAAAAATCCTGAATTACAATTTAGTGCATGAGCTTTCCACGTCTGAATACGGAATGTGACAGCAGCTGCCTGTAGCCGTCAGCTGATAAAACGGGGACAAGAAAAAAAGAGGACCAATAAACGAATAATCCCTGCTCATTATCAGCACACGGGGGGCGGCGCGGTGTCTTTGTTTATTTTGCAGTTGCACTTATTCTTAGTTAGTGGGAGAGCTGAACAGCTCTCACACTATTGTTATCTTCGGTCTTTATTATTATTATTATTCTTCTTCTACTTATTCCGCCCTTTTTTTGATTGCTATCTACTTTTTAACGCTTCATCGTAGAATCGTCGTTCAACTTTCTAAACGTGTGTCATCTTTAGGAGATGTGGGCTATTACTTTTTATGTTTTCAGCTTTTCAACTTTTAATGTTATTCAACTTTTTTCATCGTTTTTTTATAATGGTCGTCTATGGGAATCATCGTTCAACTTTTTGTCAACTTCCCTCTTTTCATCAGCGTCTATCATCGTCATACTTTGGCGTAGAAACGTCATTTCAACTTCAAAAGCGTCCATCATCGCTCAACTTTCTCCTCGTAAATCAGCGTTGTCGTATCTTCTATACTTTTTGACTCGTGAACGTTTAAATATGGTGTGGTTTTTGTTAAATTTTCAGCTTTTCCATTAGTGTGTATTGGGTCAGTTAGAGTGCGTGATGTCACAGCTACAGTGAGAATGTGCGCTTTTTAAGACAGAACTTCTGTCTCTAACTTGTCACTACAGCCACAATTTTTACTCTATCAACGTAATTATTTCACTAAATCGTAGTCATACTTGTCTTCTTTCTAATGATGTGTCTGGCTTTACCCTCAGACTTATACTTTAGTCGCTATCGACCTCAAAGCACAGAGAGATCCTGAAATTCTCCCATAGACTCTAATGATAATTTTTGGCAGACGTCTGGAGAAAAAAAAGGAGGAGACATATTTTGAAATTGCGACTGTAGCTACAAACGTTTGTCCTCAAACATAAAATTCACACCATTTGCTCATTGAAGCCTTGGGACTCGTAAAATGAAATAATTTTTGTGATAACTATCATGGTTTAGCTGGAACAAGCCTGTTTATACAGGGTGAAACTCTGCTTTTACAGAGCAGAGTGAGCCTGATTTTCCCGCCTTTCGTCTCCATGGCGACGGCGCAGCTGCAGATTTCACTGACAGGTCAAACTCCTGATGCTCAGTGTAGGCAGCAGTTTCATGCTTATTACTGATTACTCAACTACACTATTGGATTGTGTAGTAATTAAGCACACACTTCCTCTAAATCCTTTCAAAATAAAAGCACCAAGCCAAATAATTAGCTTTAATAGCAATATTTCTGCTTTTAGATGGGTAATTATGACTATTTAAAGATACATTAACAGTTTAGTAATTACCCACACATGCTTCCTATACGTCCTTTCAAAATAAAAGCACCAATGCAATTTATTAGCTTTAGCTGCACTGTTTTTGCCTTTGAATGGTTAATTATGATTATTTAAAGACTAATTAACAGGTACGCTATTACCCCCACACATTTCCTCTAAATCCTTTCAAAATAAAAGCACCAATTACAATTTATTACCTTTTAATGGCAAGATTGATTAGAACATTTCTGGTTCTGAATACTTACCAATTTTTAATGAGACTATTTAAGAGTTCAGCAAATAACCACTCACACTTATTAGGGTGCTTTTATTCTGAAAGGGCTTAATCTAAATTTTTTGCTTTAATAGGGCTATTCTTGCTAGTGAATGATAAATTATGACTATCTAATGACTATTTTATAGTTTAGTAATCACTCACACACAACCTCTAAATCCTTTCAAAATAAAAGCAACAATGTAATTTATTACCCTAAATGGCAAGATTTTTGTTTCTGACTGGTAAATTTTTAATAGTTATTAAACTATTATTTTTTATTTGCTATTATTTTATTTTTATTTATTATTTAATTATTTACAAATACTTTCTTCAAATTAAAAAGCTAGTTAGCTAATTCATGATTGTCAACTTTTTAATATTTGACATCTTTTTACCTTGGTCAACTTTTGAATCATTGTCATATTTTTAATCTTGTCTTAGTGTGACCATGGTCATCTTTTTAATCATCATCTTTTTGATCGCCATCTTTTGTCATCGTTTTAATCTTTGTCAACGTTTTCTTGTTTTCATCGTTTTCATCGTTTTGCCGTAGTCAACTTTTGGACGTCAGCAGCTTAATCAGCGTTTGTCATCGTTGCGGCAGCAGATCAGCTCTCCCACGTAATTTCTCGAGAAATTACTTTTTCTAGTTTTAACACCTTTACCTTCACTGTAAATTACCATCAGCCCCGGTGAAGTGACACGTGGACCGGCTCCGGATCAGGCTCATGAACGCTCGCCTGGGAGCCACGGCGGACGCAGCGAAGCGGCGAGGCGCTAGCGGGAACGCGGTTTATTTAGTTTGTGGACAAATGTTGCCATGGCGACGCCCATCGCCTGGCTGACATTTATAAAGGACATACTGCGATTGCTTTCCTCATTGATCCGAGCGTGCAGCGTGCATTCACACAGGGACGGCACATGTTGAGCGCGTGTGTTCACATTCTGTCAGTGTGAACGCTGTCAGCGAGCGGCGGATGCGGCCTTTGATATTTACAGTGGGAAGACAACAGAAGTTAATGAAAGATGTTAACGCCATCAATACAAAAACATAAAAGTGCATCCAGAGTTCTATAATATATTATACAATAATATTGTTCTAGAACCAGTATAGAACTATGTATAAAAATATATTACAGTTTAGAAAGGCAGCCTATGGAACCATTAAGAACGCTGAGCACTAAACATGCCTTAAAAAGGCGTCTTTTTTTCTCAGTACAAGGTTTCTTCCCCAAGGCCGATGATAGAAAACTTCAGAAGGATAGATTACCATCACAGAACAATACTGTCGGTGATGACAAATTGAGGATGATCACTGAGACTGGATGGAGGAAGATGAGAAATGAGACTAAAGGGGGAGAGAGGGAAGAGGAGAGATGGGGAGCACTGACATGGTGAGGAAGCGGGTCAGGAGGATAAAAGATGGAGGATGAGAGTCAGGAATATACTGAGTAGCAGGAGTGAACCGAGGGAAACCAGAGGGAGGGGAGCATCTTCATGGTAGAATAGCTCTGATTGAGGTCAGTTTTCCCACCAGATGAGACTTCACTTTAATCACCCTCTGTCGGTCTCATCACCATGGAGGGGCTGGCATCATCATGGGGGATAGGAGAGACAGACAGCGCCGGGAGAGAGAGGGAAAGAGAGAGAGAGAGAGAGGGGGAGAACGAAGCAAATTAAGATTGAGACAAACCAAAGGACACTTCTGGGACTTTAAGAGAAAAACATACATATGTGGCATGAGATACAATACGGAAAGAACAGAGCGTACAAAATATGAAAGAGAATACAGAAAGGAGGAGAAGTCCTAATGCTAATCAACTACAACCCAACAGAAACAGAACTGCACTGCACAGAGAAAGCAACAAGGACATCAAATGCATTTCAAGCAGAAGGTAAAAAGGAAGTTTTGTCTGAGTTAATTCTAGCTGAAATATTATAGATTCTACAACCCAGCATTTAAACTTCACACACAACCCACTGCTTGTCCTTGTAAGGGGTCAGGCAGGAGGCTGCACAGGATGCGGTGCGTCCAATGGAGGGAACCCACACGGAGAACGGGTAATATCCCGCAGAAGAGCACCTGGCCTCCTGTGGGACTCAAACCCAGCTCCTCCAAGCTGTGAAGCAACAGAGCTCAACACAACCCCACAAAAAACAAGTAATGACAATTATATAATGTTATTACAATATACACATGTATGAACAGGGGTTATCAAATCTTATTTATTAAAAAATTGGTGAACTACTTTCTATAAAAAAAAAAACCTCCCTTGCCATTATATTGCACATTTTTTTTTTGTTTTGGGGAATCCCCTCTGGATTGTCAATATGAAAAGCTTCCTGGTGAAACGGCAGCGAGCAGTGATGCAAGGATGAAAACCAGAGATACAGGCAAACAGCGCCAGATCAGAGGCGGCGAGAGAGGAGGAGATGAGAGAATGGGATTGTGGTTTCAGCATGAGGTCTCCCATCTGTCCTTAGCCAGAGTGACACCTGCTTAGCTTTGATTCAAAATTGCACGCTGAGCTTTAACAGGAGGCGGCGGCGGTGAATAATGCGAGCGGCGGTGTCATGCACACGTACTGTACCCTCGATTGCACACGCGCCGCTCGCTGCATTTTACACATACGCGCGCACGCGGCTGAGAGCGAATTTAGGCAAGGTGCAAACGCGAAGCATGAACGAGGACGTATTGTTCTCAAAAGTACGGGAATGCAAACTTTTCTTTCAGGAGAATAACTTGTCAACAGCCTAAGAGACAGAGAACACAGAGTACCAACAGAACGCCTTCAAACCTAAACTTCAGAAGGTTTGTCAAAAGTGATGTATATAGTATTTTTAAGACATATTCTGCGGCGGATGATGAACCCTGCCCTGTCGCTGGGAAACCACTGTGACCCACGAGTCACAGCCCGTGGCTCTGTACAAGCCCGTCAGCGCCACTAAGCCAGCAGTGGGCCCTGCTCTCTTTAGTGCCTGGGTTGCGTAAGACGGCTATTCTTGGAATTGAACCCCTGCTGGATCCAGTGTCCTACACCTCCGTCCCTGCACCAGGCAGCTAATAACATCCTCATCACAAGCCCCCATCCGAGATCCTGATGAAAGTCGCACCGTAGCTGCAGTAAGTTTCTGAATATCCTAAACGGGACGCGTATGCAGCTTAAGAGACGCGTCCATGTCTGTGGCCTGAGCGAGCGCTTATATGGAAATGCTGCGCGTGCAGCCGGCGCGTGACCCCGCTTTAACCTTGAGGCCGGTGTCATCTGAGAGATAGATCGGTTCGGGGGGGGGGCCGAGAACCCGCAGACACATTAAGGAAGTGCAGCTTCACTGAAGGATTACGCCGCGCGGCGGGAGCCTGCCTTTAAACGCGTTAGCATAATGCCGGCGACAGCCAGCGAGAGAGGAGGGAGGCGAGAGATGAGAGAGGCCCAGGGAACAAAACAGGGAGAACGGGAGAAAGAGGGCAAGAGGCAGTTCCTGTGAAAGGGAAAGGACAATGACAAGGAGCGAGCAGATTCCTTTAACGGAACCACTGTTAGATTAAAAAAAAAGCCCATAAGCTGCGCTGATACGCTACGTGCTACAGAGCGCGTCGCATGAAGCTTCAAGTAATTTGGAAACTGTGCGAGCCTTCTTTCAGAGCTCTTGTCTAAACAACCAAGCTTGAGCCTATAATTCTCTCACAATTACATTAAGAAGATAATTACATGCTACGTTTTATTCCTATTCTCCTTTAATTCCTTGTCCGTCCTTTTTAGAATAATATTCACTTTGGTTCCATGATAATAAGAAGCATTCACTGCAGATGCCCTTTAAAAATGAGTCGTACAGTACACGGTGGTAAAAAAAAAAGCCCTTGGAGTCGTAATTAATAAAGTGCTTGATGTAAATTGTTGTAAGCACAGAAAGTAGGCACATTAATAAGCAGTCCCCAACTTTCTTCTTTCACCTTCCTTTGTCCTTGTGAAGAGCGTTGTAATTAACATGTAATGACTATTTTATGCCTTTGACTTACACGCCGGCGTATCTGTCACGTTTCTGGCATCAAAGCCTGTTTCCCTTTGTTTACATGCCTGGTGCTAATATTACTCATCATGATTTTACCATCTGCCCGACGTTCTTGATGTTTGTTCGTGCAAATGAAGCATGGGCTTCGTACGTTTGAGGCTCAATGAATGGCTTGTTGCTATACGGGACATTAATTAGCCACGGGGTGAAAAACCGAGGGCACAGGGTGTGTATTAGTGTTGATGTTACGACGAGTCTGAGCATATGTTACCACCTTTCTAAGTGAAACAGGCTGGTGTGTGTGTGTGTGTGTGCATGTGTGTGTGTGTGTGTGTGTGTGTGTGTGTGTGTGCATGTGTGTGTGTGTGTGTGTGTGTGTGTGTGTGTGTGTGTGTGTGTGTGTGTGTGTGTGTGTGTGTGCATGTGTGTGTGTGTGTGTGGTGTGTGTGTGTGTGTGTGTGTGTGTGTGTGTGTGTGTGTGTGTGTGTGTGTGTGTGTGTGTGTGAAGCATGAGGAGTCACATTGGAAGTGGGTGAAGACTGTGACTGAGTGTTTGGTTGATGAGGGAAAACGCAGGTTTGTGCTTTACGTCAGAGCGGAGGTGGACGAGCTGAGGCAAAAGCCAGAAAATATCAGGCATGAATGACATGTGTGAATGTCAGGTTGCATGTGAGTATTACACTTTACAGGCATGTAGAATCTACTCTCGTCAGCTTGAAACTGAAAATGTAATCCTGTACACTAAAAGTAATCCCAGATGCCACGTTCAGATGCAGAGGGCATTCTACACAATCTGTGACAATGAAGTTGTACAGTATCCCTGAGGGTTACAGTCCTGCTTGACTATGGTTCCCATGGTAACAGTACGCATGTTTACCACTACAAGAAACACTCCCTGAGCAGCTGTTTTGCTCCTCCCTGTTCTGCTACTTTTTTTAGCTTTAGCTTATTAACTTATTTTCATTATAGTGCAGGTAATACTGAGCTCTGGTAGCATGAGGTCGTAAACGCAGAGGAAAGAAATATATCAGAAATGCAGACGCATTTATGAGAGAGGTTTACACAGTTGATGAGTGTATGGACATTGATAGCTATAACATGCTGTCCACAAATAGCTAATAACGACAGGCTCTATAGAAAAAGGAGGCCTCTGTTAAATGATCACAATTTCGTATGGGGCAGTCGCCTTATCAGCCTTGAGTGAGACACAATGCTCTGGCAGAACAGCGAGTATTGTGGGATAAAGCACATTTCTTCTCTGATACATGCCTGTGACAGGAGCTTATAGGAAAAAATAGCTGGGTTCCCTGTCTCTCTCTCACACACACACACGCACACACACACACACACACACACACACACACACACACACACACACACACACACAAACACAAGCCATGTAAGCTTCTGAGTGAGCGCTGTCCAAAGTGCTGGGAGTTAAGCTCCTCTTTTGGCTGTTGGTTGTGTTGCTGAGGCTGCCACTGGCCATGGTGCTGAAGTGGCAAGGTGTGCACCAGTTTATATATATATATATACTCTGTTTGTGAGTGGACGTTGCAGCCTTTGTAACAGGTATGTGCCATTCTTGCTGAGGAGGTGATTTTAGGTCACAACTGTTCCCTTTGTGATCTGCCAATCTCTGGATATTTGAAGCATTTTTCCCATCAAAGAAAGTCGGAGTAGAAAGAGGAAAAACAATGACTTTCCCCACCTTTCACCAAAGACACTTGATGAGAAACAGAAAGACTCACATGCCCCATATATTACGTACAGCATTCTCCTGGATTGAGCCTCTCCTGTACACACACACACACACACATACACACACACACACACACACACACACACATACACACACATACACACACACACACACACACACACACACACACACACACACACACACACACACACACACACACACACACACACACACACCTGTTTACAGTCCTGCCTAAATGGCACACACACCGATGGAAAGGACATCTGGCGAAGAAAGATAAAGATGAGATGACCTCTGACTCTTAACTCCACGGATCTCTTTCCTTTCTCTCCCCCCAAGACCCATCAATGCCACTCCACTCCATCATCCTGAATAACCATTACTCAGATGTTTGACAGCAAATCAGGATAAATGGCAGACTAGCGCTGCCAATTCACTTGCCTATGGTCTCCTATAGGAAGCACGAGCTGCTGCAGGGAGGGAAGGAGGAAAAGAATCCCATCTGAATAATGCAACAGGCTGGAGGAGGTTGGGAAGAAACAGTAAGGAGGAAAATGAGAGACAGCTCAGAGATGATTGACAGAGGGAGGAGAAAGCAAGAGTTTTAAACCGGGTTAGAAAGTGGGTGACACTAATGGGAAGAACAGTGAAGGAAACCGAACGAGAGAGATAAAGGGTGTGTGGAGGGCGAAGGGGAGGTAGACATGGGTGATGGGGGAGGCAGGATCTAAGGGTTTAACTGGTGAGCAAAGAAAAGAAATAGACATGATGCTTTACCTTCCTCACAACTAGACCACAGACCAGCGTGCTACAGTGTTTGTGTTCCATTGCTTCCTGTCATCGTCCTCGTTGTAGTGTTGTCAATGAGTCACGCGCTTTCCAATAATCAGCTGCATGGTGGCGATTTGAGTGATTTTTGATTAAGTTTGTGTTGAAACGTCAACGTAGATGAAATAAATCCAGCAGCGTTTGGAAATTCTTGAAGTTTTAAACAGCACAGGATGAAATGAATTAGCGCTGGACCACCGTTCCACCACTGATCTCTGTTGCCGAACAATTTCAAAAGGTCCGCGCTTTTTTCACTCGGTTTCATATCATCGCGACTTTCTCTAAATTAAGAGTTAAAAATCTTTGATGTGTTGATTTTTATGCTAAAATGTGAGGAGAGAGCGATGGAGGAGGATGGGGGGGGCGGGTGTAGATGGAGGGTGAATAATGCAGCAACACACCATGGGCCACTTGTTGTATTTTATTTATTTATTTCCGCTGAACGAGGGCGTATCCATTACTTTTAATTGGATAACCTTTTCGTTTGCCGGAGAGCACTATATTTAACTCGGAGAACGCGAGGTGTCGAGGCGCCACGCGCTCCCACGGGAGCAGCCCGCTGCACAGGCAGGTAGAGGCTGCGCGTTAAAAAGGAAAGAAGATGCGCGAGGGAGGAGCGGGACGCGGAGGAACGCGCACATCAAACGCATGGAAATCCCTTGTTTAGGGTGATTTCAGACGGGGAAAAGGGTCGTTTTGAAGGAACCGGAGGAAAAACATTCCGCCTTAATACATATGTAACAACTGCACCTCCGTGAATAAAAGTGGGAATTTATAACTCAGAGTTATGCCATTCATGATAAGTATTAATACAGCAGCCACTGAGGTTTTTCACATCCACAGCAGCAGGACTGAGCGATGAGTCGCTCTCTTTGCTCCTGTCATGGATGCGTGCGTATAACGTTTATTATTCTCTGAATTATAGATTCGAAGATGAACAGTTGCATCATCTCCTTCTCTAATCTTCAGTTTCAAAGGATTCAAAAGTTGCTAAAACCACTAAGGCCTAAACATCCCGCAGACAGGATGTGACATTTGACGTAACGAATTGCGGAGCTGCAGTTGTGTACGTCTGTCTCGGTTGTAAAATCACCGGGGACAGATGGAGCCCGTGCCAAGTGAATGTGCACCACTCTGTAAAACACATTGGTGGATGTCATTTGCAATTGGCCATGCGTCAGTTGAATCGGACTCTTTAGTCGATCCCTGCGCTCCTTGGGCCGGTTCACATTGTTTGGAGCAGCGCGCGTCTGCTGCCGTAGCGTTTTAGATCAGCCAACAAATCCACAGCAATCCCACGTAGAATTAGACATACTGTACAGTATACGACCACCTCCACTAAACCAGCTCTGTCTGATTACGTCAAACTGATGATTCTGTACACGGCAGGTGAAGGGGTTTGGGCCGCGTCCGTACACTGGGAATCCGCCACTAAGTAGAAAATACCTCCATGTGTAAACAAAATAAAAACTGTGGTATGTTTTTGTCGAGCTCACAAATCGCTGACAAGGCATGAAATCACAGAGGAAGGGGCGACAAGCGAACAAAGCTGTGGTGCTCTAGTTTTCTCTTTGGCTTTGAGTGTGTTTTTTCGATTATTCTTCTTTTTTCTGCAGCTTTGTAACTTTTTTTTCTACTTTATGAATCAGCCCCAACATTCTGACCAGTGACAGGTGAAGTGACTAATGGTGTGGGGGATGCATGTTCCCATTCTGCACTGGTTGGGAACTGGGACAGGCTGTTTCCGGTTTTGTGTGTAGGACATAAATACTGACGCCAGTGCCCCATCGAAACAGCCTGAGCAACTGAATAAGGTGCTGCATTTTTGTGCATCGTGTGGATGAATGGCTGCTTGTTCGCATCCCACCAGTACCAGACACCAGAGCGCAGGACGAGAGCCGCTGGGAACCATCACCACAGAAATGACAAAGTGTTAAAAAAACATATATCACCCCACTGACTCAGCAGATCTCACCAACTGAGCTACAGAGAGTGCTGTGGGTGGATATGAACAGATGTCTGAGTCAGAGAAGACTGTGATTTATTTGACAGCGTGAACACGGATCGGTCGAAAGGCCTGACCCTGATCTCCTCAGAACAATCCACAATTACTGCAAGACTGAAATTTATGACACACACACACACACACACACACACACACACACACACACACACACACACACACACACACACACACACACACACACACACACACACACCCTAGTTGTACTTCACAGCTTTTGTTACATTAGGACTTTTATGTGCTGCTGCAGCCAGTTATTCAGAAAGTCAGGATAATTTTATTTTATTTTTTTAGGAACAAGGGTCCTGACTGCATTTTTTTTTTCTTTTTTTTGCAAAGCACGAGCTCTGTCATATACAGTTAAGAGGAAACACAGCTCAATGGGGCGCCCGACTTTGACAAAACACCAGCGTGATGAACTTTCTGTGCAACCCCCACTGCTTTACAATCCATGTTCCACAGAAAAGCTGCCACGACCGTTCCCACAGCACGGGACGAGCAGCTGAAAACGCACCCCACGGCAAACGACTCGGCAGAGTTCAGGTCCTGGTCCTGGAAATACATGATGTCATAATGTTTTTCCTCCCAGCCAATTTTTAGGATGTTTATGATTTAGGATGTTTAGCCAACGTCCACCAAGATCATAATACTATAAAACAGTGCAGGACCTGTCCATGGTGATAACTGTAGTTTTAAATGTGTTTTTACAGTAGCATGTCTGTTTGAGCAATGAGGAAATAAGAAGTAAACAATTTTTAAGATTTTCTTAACTAAAGAGAGGAAAGTTTATAGACATGAACGATCGGTTACAAAATATGAGCAAACTTGTGTTCCAGCCACAGTACGTTACAGAGGGCAGCAGGGTCACGAGAGGTATTAAAACAGCAATTCAAGCTGTTTGTGTATACGTGCGACACAAAGTTCTTCTCTTTGTTGCTGTAGGCGATCTGTCTATAAACACAAGCTCCCGGACGCAGGGTTAAACGAAAGCCATTTTACAGAGCTCAGCTGTTCACCTCCCCTTAAATACCAACGCGCCATTAGCTCCAGTTCAGCATGTCACCAACCGCTTTGCGTTACGGCGCGGCCCCTGAACGCACCGTCTCCAGGCGCCTCGACCTGCCCCTCCCACACTCACTCCACCCCCTGCGGCTCCCTCAGTGACACCCGGGCTCGGCGGAGCGGAACCGGCGCCGGTCCCGGGCCTCAACCTGCGTTTGACTGTTACACGGGAGCTACGGGAGCAGTCAGAAACGCTAGGATGCTGCAAACGTTCCGGGGGCCAAATCATGCATTCCTAACAAAACAGCGTGTTAGAGAGTCAGCACCACTCAAACCCTTTTAACAACAACACACCATCTATTATTTAAGTATCCACAGTATGAGTCTTACCTTGAACACTGCACACAAACGCTGCACTGCCTAAAATAAAACAACAGAAAAACACCCTCACGTTACTTGGCTGAAATGTAATGTTATCTTACGTGTGTTATGACCTTGGTGAGCGCCTGCCCTTGTTTGTACTTCTTACTTCCCAGCGCAGTTTTCTCCCCCCCGACATCACTCCCATTAACTTGCATCGCAGCCCGAAATCAATTACTGCCGCAGCCGAAGGCCACGACAGGGCCTCGTTTTCACCACATTACGCCGCAGCGCGTTCGAGATCAATAATTCACGCACGTGTGCGACTGTGGGAACGCGTCCGCTTCACGTGTCTATTATCAGCTTCCGACGTTATCTACTGTACGAATGCTCATTTCTACTGAGCCCAGTCGTCTAGAACCAGGCACGGCTAAAGACGGCGGCAGCCAGGTCATGGTCGTAATGGATGCGCTGGTAATTTAACTAAGCAGCCACACATGAAGATTCAGAACATTTGCCTTCTTTCTTTGGATACTGTTGTCAGTATCATCAGAGGAAATGTTCATCATCCGCATTCGCTCATATGATGCTAACTGAAAGCCTCATTTGAAACTCCACTGCATAAATCGTTGTGCATTTAGGAAAGTGTTGGCATAGTAACGACATGGCTGACATGTAAATGTATAAATATGTTTCCATTCTATTCTTCGGAGAGTTGTGAAAAAAAAAATGCATTTAATGAGATCTGAGATGCGAAAGTGACGCTTTCGAGCGCGTTGTGTCCCAGTAAAGCTGCGAGACAGGTCGCAGTTTTCTCCGTAACGTCCAATTTCACTGTGAAAGGTCAGGGCAAACACTTAAATAAAGCATCGCTAATTGATGCGAGCTGCAGAGAGAGTGCATTAAAGCCAACGGAGATAATGTGCCGTCGCACCGGTTTGTGAGTTGTGCGTCCGTCAGCGGGAGTCTGGCTATTTCAGGCCCGTGCACGGGTCACTGTGTGTAATTGGCCGGACGTGGTTTGTGTATTTGAGCCCAGGGGAGGCAGGCTATTGGACCGACCTCTGTAGTGTGACAACGGTGGAGTCGGAGGCAATCTAAAAAAAAAAAGGCCCCGGACGTCGGCGGCCGCCAGCAGCCGGAGCGCACAAAGGTTAAAGCAGCACCGCATGAAGCTGGAGGCACGCGCTACAAACCTACACGGAGACATTTGGAGCGGTACGCGTCCACAATGAACTTCAAACCCCAGCGACGCATGTGTCGCTGTAAAAGGGGTTCGTGTTCCCGATCAGCGAGCGTCCCGCAGATGAAAGGCGCACGCGCTGCGGCAGCAGCCGCGCGGCTCCGCTTCAGCTGGCGACGCGCCGATGCCCGCGGTGAGCGATGAAGGCTGTGTGTGAGCGTGAGTCAGGCCTGCAGGCAGATAACACCTCCTTGTTAACTTAGAATCTGTCCCCTTGTTAACACATCTTCAGAGAACCAGCCACTGAAAATAACCTTGTTGATTCCACTTGTTAAAAAGGAATCCAGTACCTTGTTTTTGTGTGTGAGTGAGTGAGTGTGTTGGTCATTATGTGAGAGGTTTTTTTTTTACTGTAGTTAAAAATTCTCCATGCGAAATAAAAGAGGACAAAGTCAAGCTAAAGGAGGAGGCAAAGAGAAGGATGAAATGTGACCTGAGTGAAAAGGAGAGTGTGGCATAATAAGACGAGAGGCAGTTAGAGAGGCTGCAACGGGAAACAGAGAGGAACGTGACAGCTGATCCAGAAGCAGTTCGCCTCCCTTTTAGGATTGTCCTCACATACAACAGCATCAGCAGATGTCTTGTTCCTACATGGAGAGGTCTGTAGGAGTTCACGTTCTCAAGGTTAGCAGCCGGAGATTCCTGCGGTGAAGAGTTCCTGGGAATGACCTGATCCCTAAAACGCTGCAAAACTACCATATACTGTATATATATATTTTTATATATATATAATTTTTTTTCCTCCATCGTTTCTAGCCCAGGGCGTCACAACAGAGTACAGATACGTGTGTGTGTGTGTGTGTGTGTGTGTGTGTGTGTGTGTGTGTGTGTGTGTGTGTGTGTGTGTGTGTGTGTGTGTGTGTGCTCTCGGGCTTTTGATTCGTTTATTTTTTTGCATACAGCATGTGTGTATCCGCGCCTTAGGGCTGCTGGAGGGAGTTCTGTCACGGCATCAGCAAATCCAGAGCGTTCGCTCGCATAAAGGCAGGTAGCGCCCATGCAAACGGCAGATCTGCTACATCGGAAATCACAACACACATGAAAGCGAAGGCAAAGCGCGCAGCAGCATCTTCAAGAGCCGCATTGGTTGGTGAACCCTTTGTCGACGTCTCGACTAGACCTGTTGGTCACAGCCAGCGTTCAGCAGTTTGGAGTTACAGTTGGGACCGGACGAGACGAGATGCCTCCTGGACCCATTTTAATAAACAAATGAGATAAACGATGGGTTAATATTTGCACGTGACAGAAGTTTGCAATTTTAACTCCTAAACTGTTAACACTAGACTGCCTACGGAGCAGCCAACTCTCACTTTGGGAGGACTACCTACGAGGCAGTCGATTCGTACGCTGCCTTACCTGATCGGCTGCCATTGTTTTGCTAACGGGGCCGTTACCTGCGCACCACAGGGGGGAGGCACGCTAAGCCACTTCAACAAAACCTGTGTGAGTCTGTGTTTCTCAGTCCTGACACAGGCCTGACAGAGGCTGTGGTCCTCTCATGGGGACACGAAAACACACAGAACCAACACTGGTACTGTGGGGCCCAATAGGGCCCAATAGGTCTGAGGTCTGTCAGAAGGAAGCACAAAATCTTGTGTGTTCCTGTGTGTTTCTGTTACAGAAAGGAGAGCGCGCCCACTTGTATTCAATGCATGTAAATGAATTTGTTTTAAATTACAGCTGTAGTAAAAGTAGTTTACTTTTTGAAATAAAGCTTCTACTAAAAGCACACACACACACACACACACACACACACACACACACACACACACACACACACACACGCACACGCACACGCACACACACACACACACACACACACACACACACACACACACACACACACACACACACACAAACACACGTAATAATAAAAAAACACCAACGCTCTGACAAACTGACTGAAGATGACACTTCTCCCCAAATAACACAATTTTATGATCCATGAATTGAACAATCCACATTCAACACGAGACCCAACGTCCTTTGCTGCTAAATCGCTGACAGCCAGTTTCCGTTTCCAGTGCCAAATAATAAAATCAGCCGTATAGCTCCAGCTTTTACCACGAGACAAATCACTGCACTCGTTACATTTCTGTACGTATAAATCTCCTCACCGTCACCGATGTCTCTCACTCACTCCTTGCCTCCGTCTAACCTTCACTGCATTTAGGTGTAACTGATGCCAGCGTCACACTAATGGGGCCTCTGAACGGAAGGAGGGCGAGGAGGCGGGTTATTGATGGACGCGGCGTTGGGTTGGAGGCAAAGGAGCCGCGAGGTCGGTGAAGGGTTGAAGGAGCAGCAGAGCCAAGCAGGCGCTTCCTTTGGCCCCTTGACAGTTCACACTGAAGCCAGTTTACATTTGCATTGTGCCACTTTTACCTGCATGAGCCTGCTGCTGGTTAGAAGGAAAAGCAGCAGTTGATGCTCTGTTCTGCAATAAGAGTAAAAACGTATTTATCAGTCAGGTTCTGTTTGGAAAAAGCTTGGTCCATATTGACTGTTCACGCTCGGCTGCCGTCTGCCTTCATGGCTTCCTGGACCATCCCTGCTGGGACCGCTAGACAGGTGCGCCTGAGCATGTGCATGTTTGTCGGCCTGTGTGACGGCGAGATGCCGACTTGGAGAATTGATTTCTGCATGAATGCCGAGGATTGATTTGTGTTTCTGTGTTTAAAATGCCTCTGTGCGAAGAGTGTCTGCAAATCCAAATCCAATCCATGTCAGAGTTCCAGAAAGTCCAGACTTAATAGCTTCTGTGTGTGTGTGTGTGTGTGTGTGTGTGTGTGTGTGTGTGTGTGTGTGTGTGTGTGTGTGTGTGTGTGTGTGTGTGTGTGGGCTGGAGTGTCCCTTGGTCTCATTAGCCACCTGTCATGAACAGACTCATTCTGGACCATGTTCCCCTCTTACTCCGTCCTCTTCAGCTCCAGTTCTCTGGCTGCATCTTATTGCACGATTGAGTCCCCCCCACACACACACACACACACCCACACTCACCACACACGCACTCACACTCACACACAAATGCATGCAGATCAATCATCACACACTCAAAGTCTTCAGAGCTCCATGTCAACAGACCTGTAACCGTCAGCAACTGCTCTTGTTTACACTGGAGACGAATGTGACAGACCGTTGCTCAGCTTGCCTAAATAGTTCCCAAAACACCCAGACAGGTGGTGTGTGTGTGTGTGTGTGTGTGTGTGTGTGTGTGTGTGTTCAGAGAAGAACGTGTGCACGTGTGTGTTTGTGTAGCTCGCGGGCGCCTGCATGTATGTTTCAAAGCTTTAGTGGCAGGTGGCACCATTTCGTCTGTTTGTTTTGGCTCCCACCCCTCTCCATTCCCTTCTCCTCCCTCGTGCTCATTTTCTGCTTTCATTTCTTTCGCTCTCGCGCGTTTTCTTTCCTCTCCGCTGCCTTTTCTTCTCTTTTCGTCTTTGTGAAGTGCTGCGATTCTTACGTGGAGAACAAACCGAGGGACAGCAAAAGGCTCTGTTTTCTACACTCAAGTTCCAGAAACCTTTTGAACATTTAATCGTGATTATAATTGCGGGGACGGGTTGTTTCCCTTTTGTGTGTATAAAATATTAACAAAGGAGTCAACAAATGTGGTAGAAAACACAGTGGCAGAAAACACTGTGGCTAAAAGATGCTGTAGCTCAGAAGCAGTGTCCAGAACAGGAGATTGTTGGCAAAATGTGGAACGAAGGCGAGAGCCACGTTTAATAATAAATCAATGTGGCTGAGTGGGAATGGATCAGCAGAGGCGAACAAGTCAAAGCATCAGTTCCTCAGTCACAGCGGATACGACTGCAGAGGGATCAGCACGCGTGGAGAGGAGTGACAGCTGAAGATGCCGTTCACAGCGTGCATGATGATGATGATGATGATGATGATGATGATGATGATGATGATGATGATGATGATGATGATGATGATGATGATGATGATGATGGTGACACAACCCACACCCACCACCTGTTGGAGGCTCGTCTCTTAACAGACCATCACCACTTCTACAGCTCATTGAAGCAGAGGCCCTGTGACCCGTCCAGGGTGGACCCCACCTCCCACCCAATCACAACTGGGCCGGACTTCCTGTCTAAAGCCTCCAGCACCAAAAATCAATAGGAGGTCCAGACGATGGGCGGGTTTTCATTTAAGACCTCGTGATATCTTTGTTAGCTCTTTGTTAGAGCCTCAGTCTTAGATGGTCCAGTCTAATTGGCAAACTGTAAGTATGTCCTCAAAAAGGCCAAAGTTAAATTAACACCTCAACGCAAGTCTTGAAAACAGTACAATACAATAAACTCTATGAGGATTTGGATGGATTTAGAGGCAGATTTAGTGCAAAGCTGCCACCATTGACTGACAATGAATGAATACCAATTAACTAATTACTCAGTGTAAACTTTAAGATTAAATTCTATAGCTGAAAGGGAGCCAGTGAGGCCGGGACAAGATAAATCGAGCACTTTCACTTGAATTTATTTGAGGACATTGCAGCAGTATCAGCAGCAGGACTTCACTAGTGGCCAGAGCCTGTACTACGTACAGTACGCCTGTGTACACATGCAGTATAATGATGGCAGGCATTCATTTCAGCTTGGAAACAACAACTCCTACTCATTTTACTAACGCGGGGCTGTAGAGCATTGCATCTTGTTTTAATAAAGGCACACAGCTTCGACTTGTGTAAATGAAAAATGAGTTGTCTCCTGTTTTCTATTCTTCCCAAGAAACCCTCTGTTCAGAGAGCGTCGTCGCATCGCCGTGCTCCTAATTAAAGAGATGCAAGAGGTGTTGACGGACGGATTCGGTAACACACATGCACAGACACACACCTACTGTGACAGACACAATTCTGGCTGACGCCTTAGATGCGCCGTCAAGTACGTCTGCTCTCGACAAACAAGAGGCCACGAAACAAAAACAGCTGAAGACTGAATTGTTTGAGCCAAATCCCGTTACTTCTTGAGATATTTTACCATTTGTACTTATTATGAGGACTGGAACTTTTGCCCTGTCCAATAAAAAAGCCTATAGGAGCAATGTTAGCTCTTTAATGCTCTGCCCTAGTTATAAAGTTGCTGTTGGATACGTTCGTTTCCTCTCATCCTACACCCCGGCAGTGGTGCAGGTAAAGTGGTGCCAGGAATCTGCGCCAGGGTTCTGAGAGGACGGAGCCCTGATGGATCTGCTCCCAGACCCAGACGGGCGGAACCCGCGACCTGCGGTAAGCAGAGTGTGTTCACAGGAAGTTAGAAGGATGCAGGGAAACCAAGACTGGCTGTCAGTCCTGCTTTCTCTGCGTCTTTCCTATACATTAAATATTTACACCAATCACAATGAGACCCAATGAATAATGCACGGAGGACCTGCACACACACCCCAGACTACTGTATCTTGTGGTGTTAAATACAGTGAAGTGGTATTAAATCAGCTTTTTCAGTTATCTAATAAATTGCATTCTTGATAAAATAAAAAGTGCAAGAAAAGAATGTGTAAGTCAAAAAAGTGGCCCTTAGAGTTTCTTCTTCTATCACTTTTAAGACTCTGCACCACTTTTTGTGCCAGTATTCTGATGCTTACGCTTTTGAAAATCCCATATTAGATGTGCCATTACCTTGTTTAACTACAGGGCTTGGGCTGATAAGTCATATTTTTTATTGTCATCGTGATATTAAAATGGGCGATAACAACATTGCACAGACTAAAATATCTAAAATGTGATAACGAACGCATGTTGGATGATGGGAAAGATAGCGTGAGGATAAATACTGTGTACAAGGGATAAATTAGCTTGAATGGGTTCAGTCTTGAATTGAAGCAAAAAGCCAGTGAGAGATAAAATATGCTGGTGTTAGAAAAACAATGCTTGCAGGGAAATTCAGGAAAAGCACTGGAGTCAGTTTGAGCTTTTCCTCCAAGTGTGAGCTCTCCTCCAAAAAGCCAGAGAGTTTTATGCGCTCCCTCTAGCAAAACGATACAAATGATTCGACAACTACAGCAGCGGTGTCTTTTTAGGCTGCGATGAAAACTAGGCCATAGGCGCAGAAAGACAGATAAGGTCTGCAATAAGGGGGGAAATCACACGGAGCGACAGACTGAGATGCAGACGGAGGGAGAGAGGATTAGCCGGTGATGGAACAAGATAGAGAAAGTAAAGTTTTAGGGACGACGGGAAGAGGGAGGAAATCATGATGTGTGACAAACAACAGAAAGCCAGTGACAGCGGAGCTACAGAATGTCTCTTATTTAACATGCTGGATATCAAGTAGCAGATGAAATGAAATCATGGAAGGGACTTATTTTAAATATAACTGAGAGACAGCTTGGAAACGTATTCATTTACTGGTACGAGTTAGTAATAACCTACAGTGTTTACAGTAAACACTGTACACAGTACACACACACACACACACACACACACACACACACGTGTCCATCCACAATGAACATTTATGACAGACGGGAGGCGCATTGAGGAGCCACTGGTCATTACACTTCCCCAAGGAGCAACTACCTGGAACGGCAAATCGCCGTTTGTTTCTGCATCACCCCCTAACCCCCCCCCTCCTGCCAGGGATGAGATTTAACACAACACACAAACGGCAAAGCTGTCAGGCACACAAGGCGACAAAAAGCCGATTTGGGGGGCAAAAAAAAGCAGCCGTAGAGGAGGATTTAGATACGATAGGAAGACTAAGAAGAAAACAGAGACGTCCGATGTGTACAGTGAAAAGAGTGGGCTCATTCTGACAAACCGGGCTGAATTAAAGCAAGACAGAAGCAAACGCAAAGGAAGCCTAAAGAACGTGCCCACTGCTTGGCTCGCGCTCTCCTCCCATTAAACTCTATTCAAATGAAAACCACGAGTAAGACGCAGATAAGTACAGTGATGCTGTGTTCCACACGATGAACTACAGTAGAAGCGGTGGCTGGACTCTCAGGGCCCGGCCGACCTCCTCAGGAGGCCTTTCTGGCAGGTCCGTTGCTAAAAACACAGGCACGTTCGGGGCGCGTGTTTGGATTAGCGCGCTGAATGTCATTAGCGCGAGGCGTCGCTCCACAAACAAATCAATGCTAAGACTTTGTGTTTGGGCTGGAGCCGCGAGGGCCGAGGCCCGGGCCGGGGGGTGATGGGGGGGGTGATGGCCGGAGTGACACAGACATATAGAGATCCCAAAAGGCTATCGCCTCTTATCGGCAAAGGTCACTCAGGCAATTATGTGACACATTGATTTGTACCCTGTGAGGTAGACGCGCTGGACGAACACGCACACCCCGCATCAATCCGCACAAGGCCGTGCGGTTGGCGAGGATCGCTAGGGTCCGGGCCGCTGGGACGAGCCGCCAGCCGCTCCATGCATTGCATATAGCATCGGTCAGTGCTCGGAAATGGAACCAAGCGTTCATCAGAAGCTCCCGTCATGCTTTCGCTGCATGTTTATTATCTCGTCCATGTTTTTTGAGTGCACACGTCTTTGGTGTTAGCGACGCCGCGAGGGGCGGATTGCGACCACGTTGCCGCCGGCAACCTGGCCGCTGAAGGGCTTCACTGGCCCAAGGTCAATTTCATCCTCCTCTCAGGCTCATCGTCAGCCCCTAAATCAGACTGTCAGACTCTGACAGAAATGTCATCTTCAAACTCGGAGAAATCGTTCTCTTCATTATCTTCCCAAACTTCTCTCTCTTCATCTCTAAAGCCCTCTGAGCTGAGATGCTTTGCAGAGCCGCACAGGCAGACCTATTTATTTGTTGTGCTCCCGCCACCAATTTGCAGGTGGAATAGAGTGTGAGAAAATACCCTCTGTCTTGCAGGAACCGCAGACGTGTAGGAGGGTGCGGAGTGTGAATCCACTGAAAATGCGTTATTTTACAGTGTATGTGCTTCACACTAATAGCGAGTCCAGCCGGCGCTGAACCGCACCTTTGGGATAAACATGACCTGAATGACTGAGAGTCCTCACAGACATCTACTTCCTCCTCTAATTCTTAACTTTTTAGGCGTAAAAGCAAATTGAAAGTCATCTGATTGTAGCAGGTCTTAGTATTAATCAAATACAGCCACAGACAAACGAGTAGTTGCAACTAGTCTGACATGATGAGGCGCTTTGGCCGAATCTTCACTACAATTATTCCACTCTCTCAAGTTTTGGATGTTGGAAATCTGGACAAACGTTTGAAAGTCACTCTGATGAAGACTGAGGATCATTGTCCTGTTTCAGGAGCCTTACCTTTGTGAAAGGCTCCACATTTGCACCTGAAGCGAGAGTACTGCTCATTTTATTATTAGGATATTCAAACCTACATTTACACTCTTACCAGTTTCATTCAGAATCTGAGTGGGCGTTAAATCACTTTTAATGTGTAGTTGAAATCTCAAAACATATATTTGTTACTGCTCCAACAAGACGGTTATTTTAGCTCAGCGCTACAGGGTTTCTGTCACGAATCGCACAGATGAGGACCCACATGCACAGCGACGAGACGTGAGGCAAGGAGATGCGATGAAGGGTTATTTAATTCCAAAAAAACTCAGGTCACAACGGTAGATAATCCAGAACGACGTGGCAGGCAGGGATGAGACAGGCTCAGAGTGAACGAACAACACAGGATACACGGTATACAGCGGGACTAGGTCAGCGAACGAAACTACGGTAGGAACACACAAAACACGGCCGGACAGGATCAACGAGCTGGGAACAACGGTCACACACAAACAACGATCTGGCGGGGAACTGAGGACACAGGTGGTGGTTAAATACAACGTGACTGGATGACTGATACTAAACAGGTGTGTGTAATGAAAACCGGTACTGACAGGGAAACAGCTGTGACAACGGGTAAACAGGAAGTAAAGCGGGAACAGAAACAGAAACCGGGAGTGCTACCAAAATAAAACCGAAAATGGAACCAGGAACCAAAATAAAACAAGGCAACAACAAGAAACAAAACCCAGATCGTGACAGTACCCCCCTCCCAAGGGCGGATTCCAGACGACCAAAGAAAAAAAACCGAGCAGGGCGGGCGGAGGGAGGACCGGCGGAGGGCAAGAACCAAAAACAACCCGCACGGAACACTGACAGGGCGGGCGGAGGGCGGACTGGGGGAGGGCAAAACGGGAACCCCCATCAAAGCAAAAACGCACGCCCGTACACGACAGACCATAGGACCCACCCGAAAAACAAAACCAGAACGAGTCCCATAATCAAGAAAAACCAACATGAAAGTTCACAAGACAAAAACAAAGTCCACGACCAGGTAAAACACAGAGTCCAGGGAGTCCCTCACGGAGGGTGGGGACGCGGCGAGATCCTGCTCAAACCGCCACTGAGGCAGGGGGGCACCCCCAGTGCCCTTGGGCTGGGCCAGCGTCCACGGGGACCCCCCCCGAACGGCGATGTCCTCCAGGCGGACGCTGATCCTGGAGACCGAGGGGTCGAGGCGGACGTCGCCGCAGGAGGCAGCGCCATCCAAAACGGCCGGAAGCGCCGAGGGCGAGGCCACCAGTCCGGCAGCCGAGACCGAGACGAGACAGGAACCAGAGACGAAGACAGACCGTGGAGACGTCCTCCTTGGACCTCTGCGACGAGACGCAGTACAGATGCGGCCGGAGCCGGGCCGCCAGGTACCGATGCAGGTGCGGCCGGAGCCGGGCCGCCGGGAACCGATGCAGGTGCGGCCGGAGCCGGGCCGCCAGGAACCGATGCAGGTGCGGCCGGAGCCGAGCCGCCAGGAACCGATGCAGGTGCGGCCGGAGCCGAGCCGCCAGGAACCGATGCAGGTGCGGCCGGAGCCGAGCCGCCAGGAACCGATGCAGGTGCGGCCGGAGCCGAGCCGCCAGGAACCGATGCAGGTGCGGCCGGAGCCGAGCCGCCAGGAACCGATGCAGGTGCGGCCGGAGCCGAGCCCCCAGGAACCGATGCAGGTGCGGCCGGAGCCGAGCCGCCAGGAACCGATGCAGGTGCGGCCGGAGCCGAGCCGCCAGGAACCGAATGCAGGTGCGGCCGGAGCCGAGCCGCCAGGAACCGATGCAGGTGCGGCCGAAGCCGAGCCGCCAGGAACCGATGCAGGTGCGGCCGGAGCCGAGCCGCCAGGAACCGATGCAGGTGCGGCCGGAGCCGAGCCGCCAGGAACCGATGCAGGTGCGGCCGGAGCCGAGCCGCCAGGAACCGATGCAGGTGCAGCGGGAGCTGCGACGGGAGCGACCCCCTCCTGGAGGTCCGCCGGGACTGCGACGGGCGCGACCCCCTCCTGGAGGTCCGCCGGGACTGCGACGGGCGCGACCCCCTCCTGGAGGTCCGCCGGGACTGCGACGGGCGCGACCCCCTCCTGGAGGTCCGCCGGGACTGCGACGGGCGCGACCCCCTCCTGGAGGTCCGCCGGGACTGCGACGGGCGCGACCCCCTCCTGGAGGTCCGCCGGGACTGCGACGGGCGCGACCCCCTCCTGGGGGTCCGCCGGGACTGCGACGGGCGCGACCCCCTCCTGGAGGTCCGCCGGGACTGCGACGGGCGCGACCCCCTCCTGGAGGTCCGCCGGGGACTGCGGCGGGGCGCGGGGGGGACCCCCTCCTGGGGGTCCGACCGGACTGCGGCGGGCGCGACCCCCTCCTGGGGATCCGCAGGGGCTGCGGCAGGCGCGACCCCTCCTGGGGATCCGCAGGAGCTGCAGCGGGCGCGACCCCCTCCTGGGGGTCCGCCGGGGACTGCGGCAGGGCGCGACCCACCTCCTGGGGGTGCGCGGGGTCTGCAGCTGGCCGCGACCTCCTCCTGGAGGTGCGCGGGGTTTGCAGCTGGCGCGACCTCCTCCTGGAGGTGCGCGGGGTCTGCAGCTGGCGCGACCTCCTCCTGGAGGTGCGCGGGGTCTGCAGCTGGCGCGACCTCCTCCTGGAGGTGCGCGGGGTCTGCAGCTGGCGCGACCTCCTCCTGGAGGTGCGCGGGGTCTGCCACCCCAAGACTGACAGGGACAGGAACGGCATCTACTTGGCCGACAGGGACAGGAACGGCATCTACTTGGCCGACAGGGACAGGAACGGCATCTACTTGGCCGACAGGGACAGGAACCGGGACTAGAACGGCCGCAACATGGCCGACAGGAACGGCCGCAACATGGCCGACAGGGACAGGAACGGCCGCAACATGGCCGACAGGGACAGGAACAGGAACTAGAACGGCCTCAACATGGCCGACAGGAACGGCCGCGACATGGCCGACAGGAACTGGAACGGCATCTACTCTGGAGCTGGCATGGCTACTTGCCGCTGCCAAGCTCGACGGAGCAGACGTCGGGCCTGATCGGGTGTGCATAGCACCTGTACGACAGGTGGTGCCCCCTGGTTGGGACACGACCTGCGCGTGACTGAACTGAACTGGAACCTGGACAGGAACGTGACTGGACTGAACTGGAACCTGGACAGGAACGTGACTGGACTGTACTGGAACCTGGACAGGAACGTGACTGGACTGTACTGGAACCTGGACAGGAACGTGACTGGACTGTACTGGAACCTGGACAGGAACGTGACTGGACTGTACTGGAACCTGGACAGGAACGTGACTGGACTGTACTGGAACCTGGACAGGAACGTGACTGGACTGTACTGGAACCTGGACAGGAACGTGACTCGACTGTACTGGAACCGGAACAGGACTCGACTGAACTGGGGCCGGAACAGGACTCGACTGAACTGGGGCCGGAACAGGACTCGACTGAACTGGGGCCGGAACAGGACTCGACTGAACTGGGGCCGGAACAGGGCTCGACTGAACTGGAGCCGGAACAGGGCTCGACTGAACTGGGCTCGACTGAACTGGGCTCGACTGAACTGGGCTCGACTGAACTGGGCTCGACTGGGCTGGACTGGAACCTGAACTGAGCTCGACTGGGCTGGACTGGAACCTGAACTGGGCTGAGACCTGGACTGGGCTCGACTGGGCTGAGACCGGGACTGGGCTCGACTGGGCTGAGACCGGGACTGGGCTCGACTGGGCTGAGACCGGGACTGGGCTCGGCTGAACTGGAACTGGGCTCGGCTGAACTGGAGACGGGACTGGGCTCGACTGAACTGGAGACGGGACTGGGCTCGGCTGGACTGGAGACTGAACAGAGCACGACTGGACTGGAGACTGAACAGAGCACGACTGGACTGGGACTGAACAGAGCAGGACTGGGTTGGAGGCTGAGCTGGAGACGCGAACCGCCGAAGCGGCGACCAGAGCGGAGGCGGAGCCGCGGCCAGCTGGTGCGCGCCGTGCGCGTGTCAGGTTTCTCCGCATTAGCCGGAGTCTATCGAAAAACGCCTGCAC
Organism: Betta splendens; assembly: GCF_900634795.4. NCBI lineage: Eukaryota > Metazoa > Chordata > Actinopteri > Anabantiformes > Osphronemidae > Betta > Betta splendens. The sequence goes on from NC_040893.2 coordinate 11,991,638, forward strand.
TCCGGGGTACTCACGCCACCAGTATTCATCCTCCAGGATCTCGATGGCTAGATTGACTGTCCGGAGCTGGGCCGTAAGGCTGGGCGCTTCCGCGTATTCCCTGGCCAACCTCTCGAGATCCCCGCGGAAGTCCGCCGGTAAGCCCGATGGAATAAACTCCATCGCTCCGGTACGGGGTTAGACGCGGAGCTGACGAACAGAGGGAAAAACCGGGGAAAAAACAAGGGACAAAAACTCGTACAGACCTGGTTGGCGCTGGCTGGGTCCAAGTTTGGCCAGATCGTTCTGTCACGAATCGCACAGATGAGGACCCACATGCACAGCGACGAGACGTGAGGCAAGGAGATGCGATGAAGGGTTATTTAATTCCAAAAAAACTCAGGTCACAACGGTAGATAATCCAGAACGACGTGGCAGGCAGGGATGAGACAGGCTCAGAGTGAACGAACAACACAGGATACACGGTATACAGCGGGACTAGGTCAGCGAACGAGACTACGGTAGGAACACACAAAACACGGCCGGACAGGATCAACGAGCTGGGAACAACGGTCACACACAAACAACGATCTGGCGGGGAACTGAGGACACAGGTGGTGGTTAAATACAACGTGACTGGATGACTGATACTAAACAGGTGTGTGTAATGAAAACCGGTACTGACAGGGAAACAGCTGTGACAACGGGTAAACAGGAAGTAAAGCGGGAACAGAAACAGAAACCGGGAGTGCTACCAAAATAAAACCGAAAATGGAACCAGGAACCAAAATAAAACAAGGCAACAACAAGAAACAAAACCCAGATCGTGACAGTTTCATGGCGTGTATTTCTGTTGTGTAATACAAAGATTTATTTGACAAAAAGAGCTATGGAATGATTACAATTGTTTTAGGGATTTCTATAATTAAGAGAGCAGATGTCTGAGGCTCCTACAGTACTAAACCAGAATAAAGATGCCCTTAGAATTACCCAGAGGAAAAGTTGCAAAGTGACAGGATTTCAAAGTAATTTCACCCTTCCTTTGGGAAAATTTGGAGACGTCTGAAACTGGAAAGTGAAAGTCCAAACTTGTCATCTTGTACCATTAGCTCCATATGGCACCACCAACTCCCAGTACCTTCCTCCTGATTCAGTCAAGGCTGTCTCCAGCCAACTTTCCCTGCCACCCTCCTGAGGCAGAATGTGTGGACTCACCAGGAGTAGCAAGTAGCACCAAGATATTATTTGCCATCCGGGCTAAACACTCACACGTGCACAATGGAGTCCACATTAAAACACAGACCACAATTAATTTCCACAATTAATCACACTTTCCGTGTAAACACACAAATTCCTTGCTCCTTATTCTGACGCCCTGCTTTACCCACAGGGCAGACTAAACTCTGAACTCTATCAGACTGCCTTTGTAGTGTATGCAGATGTATACAGATGTTTAAAGGCAGTGTGTGTGTGTGTGTGTGTGTGTGTGTGTGTGTGTGTGTGTGTGTGTGTGTGTGTGTGTGCGCGTGCCTGCTTGCACGCATGCACATTCCAGCCAAACGGTTAATTAAACATCACTGTCTCCAGCAATGAGCCCTGGTTTCCCAGGGCGTCTGTTCTTCTTGGCACTCAGTGCACAACTGGCACACGAGAGACTTTAGAAAACCACAGCCACCTCCGTTGGATCTTACACACAAGCACATTCAGATCAATAGTAAGTAAATGCACATACTCCACAGACAACTGGCACATCTGGAGGTCGCCTTGGCTGCGGTTATGACCACGCATTAATTTGATGCAGTAAAATGAGGTACTGTACAGTAATTTTAAAGAATTACGAGTCTGAACTGATTTAACAACTTCACTTTTGTAAAAACACACAATAGCAGATACTGTAATACAATACACTGAAAAATATTCACACACTAAAAAACAGGGCTGCTTATAATTAACTACAAATAATAACAAGTGCAACAAATGTTTAATTATTACTATAAAAAGACAATAAAACAACCATATACACTGTAGAACGCAGTGTACAGTAGGTGTTACAGCGAAGCACAACTTTGCACTTTGTAATAAATTTGCCGTCACAGTCTGCATTTATGCAAACGGCCGCTGTACTCTGGCATGCAGGTTGCACTTGGGAACTCATTTCAGGCGCTTTCTGAACTAAAGAAGCGCCCAGTAAATACAGTTCATTAGTGGAATTTGTCTGAGATCTCCAAGCTCAGAAATAAATAATTATATCCCCATGCTGTAAGTGACTGTTAATGAAAAAAAAAAAAAAAAACAGCAGACATTATTAAAGCCTCAGCTCCACCTGAGAAAAACTGTCCAATACATAGAAATCTAATTTACTTAAATTATTACTGCCACAGTGAAAAATAAATAAACACACACAGAAGAAGGAAATGAAAACGGAATGTAATAATGTAATGGAAGATTCAAGCTAAATATAGTAAATGAACAACCGCGCCCACATCAGCACACCTGCAGGTGAGAAGAACCGCGAGGGGGTCCAGGACGGAGCGGAGGCGCCCGCGGTCGCAGATAGTGCTGACGCGGCCGCTGTCTCGCTGAGGAAACGCAGCCAAATGCACAATGTAAATGTCTTAACAGGAGCCTGTGGTGATTTCACAGTTCACTGAGCGCCGAGTTCAAGCACACAAAGCCACAAGCCTCCGTCTCGCCTCCCACAGACTATCATCTCTATCTCCTGGCACATCCATGGATGTCCTGTATGATTGGAAACTTTTTGTCTCGAGTGCAAAGTAATATTGTTTACTGTAGTTTACCACCATAGACAACGGCTGTACATAACATGGTACCTAATAAACAATATGGATCAAGAATTTGTGGCTGTGTCAGTTGCTTCCTGTTGCCCCTAATTGCTTTCCTCTCTCTGCTTTGTGCTGGATTATGGGCCTGAGTGCTGGGCTCATTATTGTCACTGTAATTGAGGGAGTTCTTTTTTTTGGGGCTTTAAATCCACCGGGACTGTGGGTTTTCGCCTGGTAAAGCTGAAGTCTGTCTCCATAGAGGCATTTGGGAAGAGTGTTATTGTGTTTCTTCCTAACCTGCACACTTAGCTCCGATCTGCACTGGGTGGGCTGTGGTTGAAATCCTAGCTGCCCCGAGAGCCTCGGTGCAGCTACTCTAGTAAATGTCTACAATGCAGCACGTTCCTACAATTCATTGACAAACTGATTATCTGGTAATAAACGCATTCCAGGTAGATTATTATGTAAAAAAAAGACACAAGACAAGCTTGTTATTTCACTGTAAACAAACTACATACTGTATATATGTATAAATATACTATAGGAAAGTCTACCAATATAAATGCTGAGTGTCCTGCAAATATAAAATAACATATGTGGACTTTCGGCTAATCTGTGTGCATATGATTGATTCCCTGCACATGTTGCATACTTTGCGCTCCCTGGTACAACATTCCGCCCTCTAGTACTTAATTTCTGCTGCAGGTCCGGGAAACACATCAAATCTGTCCATGGAATTGGATTCTAAGTTCAATTTGCTCTGTAGAATTACTGTTTGCCATCTCAGCTTGGTGGGATTCCTTCCATTCATACCCCCCCCCCCCCCCCCCTCAGATTGTGCTGTAATAGAGTTGTCAGAGGGGAGAGTGGGGTTTGGTGCTAAAGCCCTACGTATACACTGCGCTACTGTCTGGTAAACCTGAGTGGGAGAATGCTAATCTGTGGTAAGACTTTTGAACAACTCTGCTGCTTGTGGCAGTGCAGAATGAATGCTAGGTAGACTATAATAACAAATGATGAATCCACAGAAATGTAAAGATTGATGTCTGGTTGCATTTCATTTCCTATGCAGTTGCATTTTTATTAATATACTGTATATTTGGAAATGCCAGATGTCAAAAAGATGATGGAATAATTCCAAACAGGAAATGAGGGTTTATAGTTGTTGGCACATACAGGTGTTACCTGTACTAACCAGCAAAAGACTGTCTGAATATTTTATGCTAAGCTGCACTGCTCCAATATCTGATCTGTGCAGTGGAATAATTGATATTAGGCGACGAGGTCATGTCATGGGTGCGTCTGCCATTGTTGATCGCCACACAAAGGGAAGCTGCAGTGGGTCTGATTGCCATCCTGACTGTGGGCGCACGTGTGCGTGAGTGTGCGCTCACATCTCAAAGCAGCAATAACATCTCTTTGCAGTAATATATATTCAGATGCGATATGAAATACGAGAGCAAAATAAATCATATTTGATATATCCATCATAACCAAGAACCGACTAAATAGGGAGAAGGGCATCAGTGTGACGCACGGATGAACAGGGATCTATTTTTTTGTTTTGCTTTCAGTCTTCCTTACTTCTTCACGGACATTTTCACCGACGGCTCGAGCCAACGTGTGGCCACGCGTCCAATAAGAAATCCGCTTTTCAATAAGACCAAATCAATGTTCACTCAGGAATGAATTCAAAGACTGGCGTCTACTGAAGCGCACCAGGGCCTAAAGGTAAGTTCTAACATTTAATGCAAAATAAAAGGTGCCAATGAATGTCTGATGACTTGTAAGGCGTCTCTTAAATCCTCCCGATATGTTAAGTGCGTATTTAGAAGGTTAATCTAACATGTGAAGATCTAAGCGCAGTGCCTGAACTCAACACTTAAAATGACTAACATACAGGTCCAGTAAATTGAGCACCAGCGCAGGACGTAGTTTGCATATTAGGTTCGGATCAGTAATTCAAGTTAAGTCACCTTTTTAAATTTGGGGTGAAAGAAATGTCTTCACGGTTTAATCAGAATGGAGGTGCAGTCAAAGAGCTGAGAGGGAACAGGAAGAAGTCACAATCCCTGATCTGTTTGATTCATTCACTGCGGGGTTAATCACAAAGGCGCCTGGTTCAGGTTTAGACGCTGGACCTGTTGAGGTCTATAATAAAACTAATGATTTGCCTTAAAAGTTACTCAAATGCTTCTCAGCAACTCTCATGTAACGCAACACTGTTACTTTACTTCCTCAGCTCTGATGAACTTAAATCCTGTACATTGTGAATCTTGGCACTTTCCATTCGTGCCATTTGCAGATTCCTGGCAATAGAATCAGTGCAGCAGCGATTCTGTTTGTTGCAGCTGTCTGTCATCACTGCAATTATCAGCAGCAATATGGAACTGCCTACACACACACACACACACACACACACACACACACACACACACACACACACACACACACACACACACACACACACACACACACACACGATCAATCATGTAATTATGGTGCACAGGGGGAAATATCTCGCCGTCAGTAATGTGTCTGCGCAGCGAGAGTCACAGTATGACAGAATAATAACCATCATTAAGGTATAAAGACAGAGACTTGTAGTTCTAACACGCTTTGCTTCCCCTAACCATCATTAACTCAGCTGTCTAGGTGTGTATGAATCGTCCGTGTGCATCCTCTGCAGGTTCATCAGCATCACGTTTAGGGAACCGGCAGACGCGCGTTTCATCTGTGGGTGCATCAGGCTCGGTCCAGTCTCCGTGATAATGAAACCAGCAAAATGTTTATACGACGCTTTTAAAATGTTTCCAAAGACCCACTGATGTGATCTGAATCACTTAATGTTAAAATGTTTTTTTCTTTTACAGTTCCAGTTTCAGAAGGCGTGCACCGCGCCTTCGCCGGAGCGCGGGTTTCCCTTTGTTGGACACGAGGGGTAATTGCGGCGTTTGTTGACTGTTGGAGGCAGGTGGCGAGCCATCTGGTGACGGCAGGTAAGAGAGAAGGATGGAGGGGCTTTGGGGACGGAGGAGCGCTGAGTGGCGGAGAAAAGGATGCGTGCACCCCGCCATCAATCACACGCGGATGAACAGCAGGCACAGGGGCAATGGGATGGATTGGAGGAGGGGGGGGGGCAGAGGAGAGAATGAGAAATAGAGATAAAAGAGGTGTTGAGTTACTTTGAGAATTGCCTGATCAGTATGTGCGGACATGCTCAAGTGTGTGCCTGTCTACACGCTTTTGTGGCAGCGAAGGAATAATGAGATGGAAGGAAACAAAAGAAGAAACGGATCAGAAATAGCAGCAAAAACACACGCCCACATCAAAATACAATTAATCTAAAAGGTTACGTTTCGTAATCTGAGTTCTGTGACAGTGACGACTCTGAGAACATGGAAATGACTTACACAGCTCCGAACTGCATTTGCTACAAAAGAAACCTGCAATACTGCATAGAATTCCACCCTGTGCAGGCAAAGTGTGCATGTTCATACGTCCAACACTTTACTGGACCTAAATAAACCTGCAGCCGGTGACAGCAGACACTTGACTCCTGCTGCCGGTGCCTGACGGGACCAGATGTCCACACGCACGCCCCGTCGAAACCAATATAAAGCTGGACAGCGTTTTAGAGAGGCGTGAATTCAGCTGTTGATAACTTGAGCTAATGAACTCACCGATTTATTAAGGACCTGAGCGAGCGCAGGGACTTGAACTGTTTGGGTTTTCTTGAGCCGTGAGACGCTCAGGAGAGCGAGTGAACGTCTACAGGGTAAAATGGATCTGACGAGGGTGCACGTGCTCTCCCCTGTTTCCCACTGCCGCCTCCTACAGTATCTACAGCCGCTCATAGGGGCTGATGTATGGATTTCGCAGTCTCTTTGATTACCACAATGGCCTCACAACGGGGCGGCACTTAGAAGCAGGCGTGCATGGAAAAAAACCCTACATGAAAGATCTGAGGGGGAGAAGATTGTTCGCTAATTTACGTGCATTTAATGTACATGCAGGATTCAGGCATATGTGCGTGCGCGAGTGTTCGACGCCGCATAATCCAGGTGATGGGTTTCATCTAGAGCATAGACTGGTGTTATATATTTAATAAGTCAAAACACTGTCACTCTGTCTGCACTGTTAAAATATAGTCATCTTAAATTCATACCAGGAGTGTGAGCCTGGCCTAGTAAGAGCCTTCAAAGTCCCACCTGAAGTGAAAGTCATTTCCCAAACTGACGGAGGTGTCACCAATCACCTGATTGAAAACACCCGAGATTATTTCCATCTTCATGCAAATGCGGCCTAGAGATGTTTGGATATTAGCAGTATTTCACTTGCGCTGAACTTTGCTGTGGCGGGCCTTTGATTGGCAGGGCGCTTATGAATAAATATGCATTAAGAATGCGTGTCGGGACTAATGGGCAGGTGAGGGGAAAGAGGAGCGGACGGGAGGGTGGACGGGAGAGGGGGAAGGAAGCGAAGCAACGGAACGGATGCTGTTTAGCACTTAGAGGTGATGGAGTCGAGCTCGAGCCTGCGCCGTCTTTAGTTCAGCAGCTTCGCGTCCAGTCGCGGTGGAGAGTCAGTTATGGTAAAACTTATGTACTGTATAGACTGTACTCACACACATACAGTAGTGTGGAATATGAAGAAATCCTGCTGACTGGCCTCTGCAACACTTTGATCACATCTGTCCATGCTGCACATCCACACGCATCTCTCAGCACATCGGACGTATTAAAGCCCCCCCCCCCTCGTCTTTTCAGCAGTGGAACGATGATTCAGTAGATTCTGTACCTTTGATGTACCAAGGGGTGTCTACAACAGACAGCTCCCATATGTACAGGACGGCGCGGTACTTCTGTATCCACAGCTCCTCTACAGCCGAGAGAGACGAGCCGGAGCTCACGGGACGAGTTATGACACAAGTCAGCGTCGAGCGGCCGGGTGGAAGTACGGACGCCTGGCTGTGTATGTTCTGCTATTAGTCTGCCTCCCATTCTTCTGGCCGCTTGAAGTCATTCATTTTATCTGCTTGTACTGTCTGTGCGAGAACACCAGGGGACTGGAGACTAACTCGCAATGTGCAGACGTTGGCCTCTGCGCACACAGTGGCGGCGCTTCTCTGCAGTGGTGGAAAACAACAGTTATGTAAGACTTTGTGTTACTGGCAAATATTGTGTTTTATAGGGTTGCTTACAAGTATTTAAAGCACACCAAGTTTTCAGATACTCTACGGTACATCCAACTAAGAAAGTGTGTTGTAAATATTTTACAGCAAAAATGTGCAACAACATTTAACACTTATGGTCTATGTCCAGAGAAAAACAGGGAAAACGAGGGTAATATGTGTTGTGGTTGAAAATGGTCATATCCTACAACACCCAGATTGCATTGCACTCTGATGATTCACCTGAGCTGCAGTGATTGGACCTACTTGTCGTTTAGCCCCGCCCCTTCTCAGCTTGGCCCCGCCCCCTCTCAGCCCGGCTGTTGCTGTGGCAGGTACCAAAGAAACAGGAAGCACTAGTTATATTCTGTGAGGACAGGGCAATCAATCCTCTGAGATGTTTCAGAGGACTTTTGCAAAGGAATAAATAATAATTTCTCAGCATAGAAAACATGCAGGAATCTGATTGTCTCTTTATTCTTAAATGTTACCCAATGGGTCAACCCCCATTGAAAAGAGAATTTGTTCTCAAATCATCTTTTGAACTTATCTTCTTCACAAAGAAATAAGTAGATTCTGCTCTTTAATGGTTTAAAATACTGTGTTTTATTTTTGATATTTTGTTGGAAATATACTGAAAGATGTTTCTAATAGTTAATGTGGGTAATCAGTGAATTCGGTTCAATCTTTCTGCCCCCGGTGTTGTTTAGTGCGGCGGTTTGCTCCTCTGGCTACGGTTTGTTGATGGAGGCGGAGCTTTAGCCCCGGGCGCTTCCTGCCAGCTACTAAAGATCCACAGCAGTCATGTAGTTGAAACAAAGTGTATTTTTATTCATCAAAGCAAGAGCAAATCTCTGAACGCCTTAAAAATGTATACATCAAAATGGAGGGGGGGGGGTGTTTTTCCCAATACTTGGATCAAATCAGGTTCAGTCTGACGAAAGTAGGACCATTTCAAAACAAGCTGAAAATACTGACCACAAACCAAGTGCTTCCATGTAACAACGTACAGGGGTCAGATTTAAAAAAAAAAACAACCTAGTACAAAGGGCTCCCAATCAAATCACAAGCCTAAACACAACCTCATAAAGAGTCCACTTAGTTCCCGGAAGCTAATGAACGGCGCCGGGGTTGACGGCGCCGCTCGGCGTACATGTAGCTGTCACACAGCGTTAGTGTTTGCACCGGGGTCAAGCATCCTGTGAGTTAACACCAGCTCATTAGGCAAGTGGAGCAGCGTGGTCACACCTCAACACACACATTAATTCTTCTGTCTCCGCTCCTCGCGGAGGGTCCGTCTGTCACTCTCACGTCCGTCTCCTTCCTCAGATTCACGCATGCAGTGGCATTAACCAGACAAAATACCCACTCAGACGTCAGCTGTTTATTAACTAACCTATCATTTTTAGTTTTATATCTTAGGATTCCATGTAGCTCAACCCTTCCTTGTCATACTGTAGGTTAATCCAGTGTGTCTGAAGCCCAGTCACACCAGCACCGTCATCTTTGAGTTTCATCATCGCCTCCATGAAACAACAGCATCACATCAGCCACACTCTCCTGTGCTCATTTTCTCTTTTCTTTTCTAAGTTTTTTTTTTCTCCCAGTTTCCCCTTTGTTCATGCTAATCCCAGTCGGGAGTTAATTATAGACTATATGTCTAATGGCATGAAGTAATTATAGAAATCCAGCGTGACCAGTGAATTATGAGTTCACGCCCACTTTTTTTTATGTCTGTCTATTTTTCTCTCACCACGACTTAATTTCATGAAGCAAAAATGCCAGAAAAAATAGCAAAAATACCAGAAAAGAGACTAATTGTGATGATACAGTAGATGTGATGCACTGTAGTGGCCTTTAATGTCACAATAGTCATGTCACGAAGGGCCTAAAAGGAAATGCTTCATCCTGTGGGAGTCATTAGTGGAAGTCACAATGACAGCATTCCACAGGAAATAGGAATCGTGGCCACTCAAAGAAATAGTTTCCAGACCTCAAACTACAAAATAAAACATGGGCCTGAATCACACGCTTTCTCTGGACACAATATGTGCAGCTGAGACACGAGACGTCAAGCTCTCTGACGTGAACGCATCACATCGTAATCACATCACCGTGGAAACATGGGTTCAGTCGTCCTCGCATGGCACCGCACAAACGTGGCAACGCCCCGAACAAAGTCCAGACCCTGCGTCATCCTTTCCGAGGTCGATCTTGGGCTTTAATAACCCCACTTTAATGAGGAGACTACTCCTGCTCGGACTGCGGGGCACTTGATGGTTCATGGTCTTTTTTTAGAATTTCTGCTGACATTCAAATTACTCTTGACAAATTAGTCAAACAGTCACAAAGCTTTTAGGTGACAACATATAAGTGACGAATTAGGCCTCTCCTTCACAAACCTTCCTTGAAGGAAGATCAAGGTTGCAAAACTAACAGAAGTCGACATCTGGGCAGAGACGTTTTAATAGCCTCCAAAAGTAAAGCGGGTTGTGTCATCGAGCATTGTTGCTCCCGGAGTTTGAGAAGAATAATGCTTATATTACATTACACTGTGCTATTTTTCCAGCAGCCTCAGTCCGTTTGACAGTGTTTGATTTGGAAAGACTACGCAATAACTAATCAGGCGTGACGACGGGGCCGTCATGGCTCTTAATAACCTGACAACTCGAATAGCAAACACATTTAAAGGTGTACGCGCCTTCGTTACGGCTCCGTCAACACCAAAAGGAGAAGCTGCAACCTTAAACCAAAGTTCACTGATACAGTAATTTACTGTTTTCTCCACTTAGAGGGTTAACTTATAATGTATGAAGACGATCATTATGGCTATGATGACAGTAATAATGATGGAAAGGCGCATAATTAACACTTCATTTAGCCCTTTAAAGGTGTTAAGAGCACTAATAGGGGGACATGTTCATTATTATATTTTGGGAGAAAGACATTTGTTCACAATAAAAAAAGGAGTGCTGTACTTACAAATGTCTTGTAACAATGCCATTCATCAGCCAATGTGGAACATTTACAGTAATTAAAAATGTTGGGATTCTATATCTGAAAGGGCTTTTTGTACAATCACTATGAGGCCTATTTCCATTTCATTTCACAGCCACCTGGAGTTGTTTGCAGCAATTGCTGTGTTCCTTCCAAAGTAGCGAATTCATTTGCAACACAAAATAATGCTTGTCAGAATGATTTGCTCGAGGTGTGTGTCGCTTTTAGAGCTGTTGACATTGTCTCAAGTGTAAATGGAAAGACTTCTCTCCCGGTGTGAGACCTACAGTACAGCGCTGCACCCCGGCTTGAGTGCGACGCCTGTTCTCCCCCCGGTGGAAAGAGGACCGATCGATGACGCTCATCTATTTAAAAAAAGTTTGTCCGTGTCCGTTCACATGTGTGCGCTCAGATGGAAGTGACTGCAAATTAGGTCTGGTTGCGTTGTTTGCCGAGCGAAGGACCCGCTAATACACAACTAGCTGTCCGGGATAAATCCAAATACCAAGTGAGAGCTGCAGCGTTTACGCAGTAATCACTCGTTCGGGCGCATCATTACCGAAGCTGACACGCACATCTCCAGGTAAAAGGAATAATACTCCTAAATGTCACCCTACCTAAGGTTTGCCATCAATTAATCAACTTCAGGATTTATATTCCACTGACCTTTACAGTTTAGACCAATTAAAATGATTAAGGTATGATATATATGCCTTTACCTTACACAGCAGCGCTCTGATCGATCGTCTATCATTCCTTGACACTTCCCTTTGAAACTGATTTGAAAGTTGGCTAACTACTGCAGCCGCACGCTGAGCGCTGCAGCGTGACAGACACGTCTGTCTATGTCGCTACATCCTCTGCTGGCCTGGGACATGCGCGCCGCACAGGCCAGTGCAGGCCCGTCATTTATTAATGGAAATATGAAGCTGCTGTCACATTATTGTACGGCCTCCAAACCTTAGAGGATGCGCTTGTTATTATTGTTGGGACTTTTCCTTTGAAACCATCCATATACAGTACTGTGCAGTAGCGCACTCAGTCTCCTTCTTCTGTAGCGTTCTGTCTTCCGGTCCACAGCTCAGATTTGTGTGGTAACCCCCTATAATTCCCATTATGGTATTGTCAGGTTTGGTGCTGAAGCATCAGGGCGGCTTATCTGTCTCAGCGGCAGCATTCCAAACCAGCTTTACTGTTCCTCTCCCAAACTGAGACTTTGGCTTCAACACGGCTGGTAGTAATTCAAGCACAACACAAGATTTTTCCAGCACAACAACAGAGGAGGAATATTCTGGTTTGGAAAACACGAATGTTTTCCATCCGTTAAGACGCCTGCCAAATTCTACATGTATGAACTCACAGAAGCGGCGTTGTGCCTCTACACTCAGCCATCAGAGCCACAGACTTTTACAATCCATCATCAGTGATTGACTATAAATAGTATATTGTGTTTGCTACTTCGGGGGGGTTCCACGCTTACACTGTCCATGCATCACCCAAATTAAATAAGTTCTCATCCATGGTGTAAATGTGGCTAAACCCATTCTGAAACTTAACACGCATTTGGCGAGTGTGACAGCCATCTGTGGAGAAGCACTGCCACTCGTGCCGTTCCTCAGCCAAACTCGAACCAAATCCAGGAGCCGTTATAATGAGGCTGAAGTGCTCTGAATATTTCATGAAAAGCACTGATATAATCTCAATGCAATAATTGTTTCATAAACTGCTCATATTCTTCTTCTGACGCTTAAATGTATGTAATGCTATCAAATAGTCGACTAAGAAGGAGATTAGTCGGTCAAGTATTCAAGAATCATCTATGCCATTAGTTCCAGGCCATTCTGCCCTTTAATTGTCACCACTGACCCTCAACCGCGCCACTTTTTCATGTGCTAATCAACGCTGATGGCGCGGTGTTCTAGCAGAAGTCAGGCCTCGCTCTCTGACACCGCCGCCGCTTGCGCCCTCTGACAACAGAGACCGTGTCGTCCCGTCTCGAGCAACAGGAAATCGGGTTTCCTTTGTGCTGAGGCATCATCGTGCACAGCAGCGCCTCGGCCTCCCCGACGGCCGCGTCGACGAAGCAGCCACGGATGCATACTTCCGTTTGATCGCTGGGCAGGAAGGCTGGACTGCTGTCAGTAACCTTCTTCATGCATCGGTTGTACAGTACACACTGCTGAAGGGCCTGAGACGGCAGGACTGCACCTCTGCTGTAGCTGACCACTTCTAGGAGAGTGCGACACGCTGTGCGTCATCCGCTGAACTCAACCCTGCACATTTTGGTTGAAGGACAACAATATAAATAATTGTAACACAAGATATTACTTGTCTTTTTAATTGGTTGAGGTGTTTAACAGTGACGCCTCACTATAGTAGGTGAGTATAAGACATGCAAATTAAGTTAATTGGGAAGTCCGAACCGCCACACTTGCTTGTCTCCCCTATTAGCCCTGAGATGAACCCGTGGGCGTCTCCACAGTGGACCCTGCCGTCACCCAACGGCAGCTGCACTCGCCTGCACGACCCCCTGACCCTAAGCAGGACAAGCATTTTAGATAATGGATTGATGGAGGCACTGTGTATAAACGCTCCATTCAGATGCAGCTGCTGCATGAGGGAAATATTTTAGCGAGTGAACGACTGATCACAATCAACACAAATGGAGCCTGTGTATTTAGCATATCGTGAATTAGTGGAGTCATCCAGGATAGTATTTCCTGTTTTAATTTCATAATATCATCTGATGCGTGTGCATGTGCTGCGTCTGGGTTGATTTGTGTGTGTGTGCGTGAGTGTGAGACAGAGATGGATGGAGTTTCCAGTATAAAAACTAAAGTTAAATGTCACACCTGCCTGTCACAACACACCTGCTCTCACTGATGCATCTGCTTTGACAGGCTGACATTTACACACCTCCACAGATGAACGCACATGTGTTCGCTCAGACACACACACACACACACACACACACACACACACACACACACACACACACACACACACACACACACACACACACACACGGGCAACTTTATTCTACTGTATATGCATGAACGCTGACACTGAGCGGAGCCTAAAAGGAAACGTCTGGGCACAGTTCTGGACTTTTTTCAAGACAAGCCGGGCTCATTTTCCTTTTCTTTTATGGATCCGGGCTCAGGTATAATCCACTCCAAATTAGTTCCTGTGATATTTCAAGATTTAATTTAGTTTTCAGAGTTATTGATTTTGTGAGCGTTGTGCCCTCAACGTGACTGACGGTCAGCGGTTGTTTCTCTGACATGATAGGCTTAGCGTCACATCATATCCACAACAGGCCGCTCCTGCCGACGCCCTCCTGCAGGAACCAAACTTCGACTCCTGACGTCCACCCAGCACCGGATGCCTCACCATCAAACTTTTGTCTGGAACACGGCAGCTCTGAGTACAAAGCAAACAGGTCGGTTACCTTCTAAAGACGATCCTAGGAATTTCTGCAAAAATGTGCTTAAGACTGTTGATCACATTTAGTTTTAACTGTGAAGTTATTTGAGGACAATCCTAAAGCAAATAAGAAGAGCCACATAATCTCTCAACCACTTTAGTGACATTAAAAAAAGTTTTGAGTGTAGTGTAAAGGATCATTGTTCACACTAAATAGTCTTTCATTATACTGTACATTAAGATGAAGAAGTTATGGGTTCTGATCTCTGCTGGTCCGAACAAACCAACTCCTCTGGAAGGAGTTTATTTTCACTGAAACTATTCACAGCAAAAAGTAAAGCTTTCACTCAGAATACGTTTCAATCCTAGTGGGTTTTGCAGGGGAAGAACCGTCCTAAGACAAATGCCTCTAAATAATTTAGGCCCTGATGGAATAAAAAAACCTAAACAACAACAAATAAAAAATTAATTTTCTGTCCATTTATAGCAAATAAATGATGTTAATGAAATGAATTGGAGGAAAAGTGAGGTTTGAGCGGCGTTACATGATGGTTGGGCAGTGGTACAGTAGAGTCCATCTGGGCTTTACAGCAGGGCAGATGCTGGAGGCCGAGGGCTCTCAGGTGTCGGTCAGGCAAACCACCTGGGTCCCTGGCAGGACACGGTGAAGCTGAGAGGCCCCGGCTGGAGCCGGCGGCCCGGAGGTCTCAGCTGGCAGGAATGTGGAGGCCCGACGTCCAGGGAGGCTCCCTGTTGGGACCGCAACACTGTTTTATGGTCTAATAAATGCGCTGGCAAGCTCCGTCCTTGATCCCCACTGG
Organism: Betta splendens; assembly: GCF_900634795.4. NCBI lineage: Eukaryota > Metazoa > Chordata > Actinopteri > Anabantiformes > Osphronemidae > Betta > Betta splendens. The sequence goes on from NC_040893.2 coordinate 12,006,817, forward strand.
AATATGTTATAAAATTGTGTTTAACAACATTAAATATCGGTTGCTGTCTTTAAAAATAAATAAAGCAGGAGAGAAGTTTGTTTAGTGTAGGTGACTGAAGACCGTTTTTCATCGCGCTGAAATGTCATTTATCCCATAAAATGAGACAAAAAGCATCGATCTTTCTCAAAACAGTTTGTCGTTTGCACTAATAGACTAAATGTGTTGCCTTCCACGTTGCATTAATACGTTGCTTCCATCTTATTTATTTATTTCTGAACTGAATATGGAATAGCTGTGGATTGTACAAATGGAGGACATTTAATCTATGCAAGAATGATGATGTAATTTCAGCAGCATATTGCTTTTCCTGATGACTGCCAGTCTCCGTTTCCCCAGCGACACACAGTGATGACAGTGTGCCCGAGCAGCCTTCCGTCCCCGCGCTTAGTGCTGCTGGGCAGGTGTGTCTTTTATGAACATGAATGCATAACCCACCTTCAGACTTACTCTCTTTTACAGTATATATACTGTGGGTAACCTGGACAGTTGACATGTGGAGCATAAAACACAAACTATAGGCGTGTGGTGACTGATTTCCACTGTGACCAGCCTTGAGGTGTAAATGTCCAGACTGCAGAGGAACTGTTCCTGTGGCATTTTATTGGACTAGGCTCCTTTGGTATTTAGTCATTTTAATAGCATTGCTATTATGTAATTTTACGTTTTAAACTAGTGGATAATTAGTTGGCCTTCGCTTACTGTATGAAGCGTCCATCCTAGTAGTAGTAAGGGCATTGGTTGCTTCTCAATCACCCATATGGTTCTCAACACTTTAACATGAAAGGAAATGTTGGGATTCAAACCGGAAAAAGTGTAAACTAAATGTGTAATTGTAAGCTTTTCAGAGATGTTACGTTCATCATACATGCGTCGACCAAGAGCCGCAGCACTGCTGGACAGTATGCATGGCAACCATTTCCTGGAGATGCATCCATTCATGTGAAAGAGATGCTTATCTGCCTTTTTTTTTGTAAACAGTAGAAATGGAATAGATACTTGATGGAAACGCACACTGGTTACAGAAGATAAATATTTAAAGGCAGGACAGTGAGAAAGTGGCTTATCTGGGTCCAGCACATGTTACTGATTTCAGGATTATCTGTCAATGTGATGTATATGGCTACAATGTGCATGTGTATGAGAGAGAGGGGAGTAAAAAGATGGGAAAAAAAGCTGTAAGCAGGAACTGCAAGTGGGATAAGTATTAAAAAAATCAACTGACCAACAAATAATTAGAGTAAATTAGCTCAGCTCATTGTAATGACTTGTTACTTCAATGTTTTTATTTTGAATAGTTGAAAAAATCTCCTTCTTACCGTGAAAGGATTACGACTGTGGTGCAGCAAGTCAAAAACACAAACACGCACACAAGCAAAACACATATTTACAGGCAAAAGCACACTTGGCTGCCTCAATAAATTTACCTAAGAACTATTTTGAAAACACTTTCCTGGGGGATTTTCTAGTCAAGGATGAGGGAGCTTTTCCCACAAGCAATATTCTTCTCCTGCTGTGGCAGACGCGAGCTTCACACTCACGAGGATGTTAAACCTCTGAGAAATTATGTAATACCTCATCACCTTCAGCACTGTAATACTATAATGTCACGTACACAGCTGTAGTTACAACTGGCTCTAAGTTCATGGCACATTCATTGACACATCGTACACAGAGGCACACACAGGTTTTGTGAAAAGCCATGTTCTTGCACAGGCTTTCCTGTGATCTGCAGCTGCCTTAGGGGACAAATAGAGCCTTTCTTGTTAAGGTGTAAAAGCACAAGGACTGACAGCAGCCAACACAGACATCATGCATAGAGCCTAATATTACCTTTAGGACATACAGTAGATTGGGCGGCCCTGCAGGTCGGGCTGTTTGTGTGCCTCTACCATCAAACGACGAGCCTCATTCCGGTGAGTGTGCCCGTCCTGGATCAAACCTTCCTCCCTGTGTCCTGCAGCAACTCTCTTTTCTCTCTATATCTGCCTGCAACCCACTGCTGCGTGAACACACTACACACACCAGATGCATGCGGCAACTATGCGCACACGCACCCTCAGCGAAGCAATCGCATCAATCATCTGTCCCACGCCACACACGCACGCACACACACGCATGCACACACACACACACACACACACGCACACACACACGCACACACACTTGGATGAGGCCTCCCTATCTTTAGTCTGTGGAGGTGAGGAGTCCAGAGGCAGAGGTGTAAGCTCTGGGAGTTGTGCTAATCCACAATGTAAAGGCTGTGCTTGACATACGGTTGGTCTTTCTATCTGCACTCAGACAGAAAGACAGAGACACGAAGTACCATCACCCATGTTTTTAGTCATTTTTAGAAGTGTGATGTTTGTTTAATGACTTTTCTTAATGGATTGGCAGATTTTTTTGTGGCCCAAACTTTGTTTTCATAGTAGGTTTCAGAGTTTTTCGTTTTTCATACCTGCTGCTTCTGTTATGAGCCGGGTTCCTTTTTAGGGCCCCACACACCTGAATTATTTACTGTGAAAGAAAGACAGACTGGGACTTTCCATCTCTTTTTCTGTGCAGCCCCAGCAAACAGATCATCACTGCTCTAGACAGTGAGCTACTTCACAGAGACCTAGACCGGCATCTCAAAATCCCTAGAAACTGGAAAGGACAAAAAAAAATGGGAGGTGACATCACATAATCCCAAAATTTATCTCACAAGTCACAGTGTCACGTTAGGAGGAGTAATGACACTCGACTGATTAACCTGTAATGAAAATTTTATGACTTGCATGAAAAGTGTACTGTAAGTCAAAGAAGTGTGGATGATGGTTATTATGAAGGCATCATTACATGTGTGATGAAAATAGTCTCAGCTGCTCAGACAGCTACTAGCTCTACAGTTACACACTACTTACTGCTTCTGGTCCTAATAATTATGATATGACTGTGTGCAGCCATATTTATATAGAAAAAAAACATAGAAGATACAGTTTACTGTGCTTAAAGGAAAAACTGAACTAACTGTACTGGTGGAACACATATTAGTGTTCAAAACAGGACAATAAACCCAAATGGAAATGGAAGGCAATCACCCGATCTGATACCTGAGATGCTTAGGAATGAGTTGGACCCGAAAGTGAGGAAAGGAGCCAAAAAGTCCACAACATCTCTGGCAAACCCTTAATGTTCCAGAGGCGTGTGCCTCAGAAGGCTGATGGAGGAGTGGCAACTTTGAACAATCTGAAAATACCAGAGTTATTCCGGGTCAACGCTTTTTGTTTACCTCATAGTGTAATTCCAAACGTGTGAAACCTTTCAACCTAAGATGAAAGAGGTCGATCTGCTACGACTTAGATAAGCTCCACTGCGTGACTGAAAGTCTTCAAACGCATCTTTCACTAAAGCTTTTCGAGAGTTCGTCCCTATCTGAGCCAGAGAGAGTCGTTTGCATTCCAGGTTTTGTGAACTCTATTCCCGTTGCTTTAATCTTACGATTCTGGTCAACTGCTTTTGCGACACAGCGTTTAGCATATTTGGAATTAAATTGGCAGCGTGGAATCGATGCTAAAGACATTCATCTTTGCTCCCGCTGCCCCTGCCAGCGTGGTGGCATAAAAAGAGCTGCTCACATGACATCCAGAGCTCTACGGGGTCTCTGAGCTCCAGATGACGTCTATAGACAAACTCAGTCGAGAGTGAACCTTTGTGAGCGTGCACCTGTGTGACTGGAGGATGTACATCATGTTGTATGAGGGCAGATCATTTAATAAAAACTGTAATTTTGCCACCTTAGGCCCAGACACAAAGACCTATAGAGAAGCATGGCTCACAGAAACATTAGAAACATTATACTCTGTGTGTGTGTGTGTGTGTGTGTGTGTGTGTGTGTGTGTGTGTGTGTGTGTGTGTGTGTGCTTGTCATATTTTATTTAATATGATTACCAAGCCACTGTGTGTAAAGTCAAAGGGGCCAAGTTCTCTCCAGGGGTCTATTCTACAGGCCCAGATGCAGCTAACAGCCTTGCAAATTCCAGGAATAAGCCCTCAAGAGTCAGATGGCAAAAAGGCTCTGGTACCGGCTCCCGCAGCCCAACGCGCTGGCTACAGATGTAGTGATCAACTGCCCCGCTTTGAAAAAATATTTGTGGCTCAAATGCTGTTTGGGAAACACATCTGATAAATCACTGTATTTAATGTATGTTTGCTTTCAGATACTGAAGGTTTGAACATAGTTTGTTGTTGGGACATTTGTCATTTACACATTTAACATTGGTGAACAGATAAGTAGCAAAGGCAACTGGCCGCTTAATGAATAGAATAGCCTAGAAAAAGCACAAAGTGAGCAATGAGTGTGGATACAGTGGGCCTCCTACATCGGCCACGTAGAGATAGAATAGTTACAGTATACAAATGGCTTAAATGTCGTCAGCCTGAGAACAGTAATCATTACAGTATAACACCAGACTTCAGGTGTAGCAATCTGTCCATTCAGAAGCTAGAGTGTTTCTACTGCTTTGGTACAGATGAAAGAGCCGGCCCGACTCATTGCAGGAGTGTTCCTGTGGTGCAGGAGGCGCAGCCTGCAGCGCTGAATCCAGCTGCACAGGTACGTGTAGTCTCCAGTACGACACATCCATACATGCACGCCCTGCTGGAACACCGGTCTTGACTTAAGTGCACCTTCTCATCCTCGCTTTGCAAACGTGCAACAGAGTAAGCGAAGATGAGTTTAGTAGAATAGGCCGAGCCGGGATGTTTCACTCATGCTGGATATCTTATTCCTGCTTTTGTGCCCCCCCGAGGAGACCTGGGAGTGGAAGAGAGGGCCGTAGAGGAGCAACGCATCAGCATCCGCTCCCCTGTCCAAGCAAGAAGGTCCGGTGGAACAACGCGCTCAGAGCCGGCGGGTCGGCCGGCGGCGCAAGAGCAAATTTACACTGAGCACAGCAATAAAGGAACCTGGAGAAGTTGGGCCTCATGTGGCCACAATGCACATGCGATTCCTGCATGATGAATGCGCCGATGGTACTGACTGACCCGCAGGTTTCGCTGACCTAAATAGAAAAATTCTCTGAACGTTATGAATTTCCTGTAATAGTCACAGCAGGCACTGTATTAGAGATCTGTGATCCGTCTGCATCATGGCTTCTTGACAAACCCCAGCACAGATGTCACCGGTTCAGATCGGCTCCTCGCTGCCATCATCCAATGTCTTGAGTGCATTATGCAGATTGTCAGGCAAACCTTTTTCTGACATAAAAGCATTTTGATGTCTCTCCAGAGGGCGACATACCATCCACACGTACAGCACAGTATGCAAAATGCAGTATTTAAATCAAGCTACAAATAGAAACTTTAAACTGGCAGGTCACTGCACACACAACAACATTATTAGGGTTCTTGTCGTCACGCTTCACCTGACTTCACGTGCAGAGAACGCGTGGACAAGCATCCGCCACCTGCGCCCTTGGCTCACGACAAGGTTAAGCACCGAGCATTAGAGCCGAGGGTCCTCATTACATTAAAAGATGAGTAATGCGCAGCCGCGGACGCTAAAGTTCAACGTCCCACTTCCTGCCACGTGCGCCCATCATCATTACTGTTGTCACTGCGGCTGAAGCCACCATTATTTTGCATAAATGTATCCATCATCATCATCGGTATTGATGATTTTGTCTTAGTGCCTGCAATCATTATCATTGTCACAAGTTGCTTCTCTTGTCATAATTATAGTCATCTTATCTGTCTCCATCACCTGCGTGATCATCGTCTTTTGCATCGCGCAAACTCTAATTGCACCTCTTGTCAACATAACTATCGCTGTCATTGTTATTCCATCATCTGCACTGTCAGTAAATAAGTGATTTTCTATTATTATTATTATTGCTAATTATTTTGCATTATCCCTCCTCTAGGCATACCCTTTGGAAACTTTCTTTACAAACTAACAGTACTTGCATATCGATGCCCTGAGCAGAGATGGTGTCAGAGCTGGATGTAACAGGCCGCAGCTCCAGCGGGCAGATGTTTTGCATATATTGTGCGGTGCAGCATGCATGGCGTCGTCAGTGTCAAGCTTTATTGCTCACTCTGCAGCCTCACAGCACTGTAGGGTAATGACATTTTTGTCAAGCATCAAGAGATTTTCAAGCGCGGAGACATTTCTGGCTCCAACTCTGACCCCTGCCATTAATCAGTGCCCAGTTAGAGAAGTGATTTTCCTTTATTTTTGTGTCTGATGGCTGATTGTTTATCACAGACTCTGTCGCTACTGCACGAACCGTTGTAATAATGAAAAATCACCCGTTTCAGCCACAGATGACCCGTGGGTACCAATCATTCACACAAAATAAACTATGAATCTACCAATATTTCTATTTTTTTAGAAAGTAGAAATGTGAGCTTCAGGTTGACGTTAATTTGCATTCATGGTGATTTGCTGGAATAAAACAGACACCTTCCTCACAACATTTCATCCGACTACATCGACCATTTCCACTTCGCTTCTGTTGCAAATTGCAAATGCAGCCGAGTCACTTGCCGAGTTCAGTAATGTGACGTGACGATTTTCCTAAAAACATAAAAAGCCACTAAGTTTCACAGAGTGTTATCCCCTATTAAAGATGTACAATTTCGGAGGCGAGCAGAAGGCTTTCGCATTGCTCATCCTCTCCCTGGAGTGGAACGGTGATGTTTTATGAGCCCGATGAATATTTTAACTTTTGGGGCAATTACATGGCTCTAAATGAGACCAAGCAAACTGTACTTTAACTACCTAAAATATGCAGCAACTGTGAAAGGCACACGAGCGCTAGCGAACGAGGCGTCGGCACCTTTAAAATATGTGCGTCCACCTTGAATGGTTTTGTCTGATCGTCACAGACTCTATCAACAGAGGAGGCCAAGCTCTTTCACTGTTGCATATCAAGCTGAATAACGAGGGATGAATTATTAACGGTTTACCAAACTTCACAGAACAAGACTAGACTCCATTCATGAGAGAAATTCCTTTTTCACCATTTATTCCCAGTGAATGTTAAAATTTGATGTCCTTCATACACAACAGTTCAGTCCAGTCGGGGGCAGCTGATATCACACACATCCAGCTCTACGAAACTAAACTAAAGCTTGAAATCCTTCTACACTACACACACAAAAGTAATATTCTGCTCTTTCTGACTGTGTGACCCGCGAGGTTCTTTGCTAACCCTCCTGTCACTCATATCTGCAACAAACACAAAAGCAACCTCAACAAAGTGTTGACTAAGCACTTTCTGTTCTGCTGACCACACTGCCACTGCACCAAGGCCAATCAGACTGGGATGAGTTACTGGATGTCATGAGCCTACATAAAAATTCCCAACTAGCAACACAACACACACATGCACACGCACACACACACACACACACACACACGCACACACACACACACACACACACACACACACACACACACACACACACACACACACACACACACACACACACACACACACAGAGTTAAATGTATGCCTCCTCGCTATGTTGCAAAGTCGTGATATTGGTTTTGTAGGCTTTCGGGGTTATATTGGATTTATTTTGTTGTGTTTGCAGGGAGGAGGTATTAGCATAATCTGGGTCAAAGCCTATGAATGAGGATGTGAATGCATGTTTTACTGTTTCTCCCCAAAGACTCCAGCACAGCCCGGTTCATACATTATTCACTTGACTACAAGTATCTCTAAGAAGAGATGGCGAGTGAGGAAGAGATGTGAGCGCAGACGGAGAGATGGAACGCATCCCCAAAAAAAAAGAGCCAAAGGTCGCATTTAGGGAGGAAACAAGCAGCAAAATAAGCTTTCACAGTGTGTACAACAAAACAACTCCGTCGCATTCGTGAAGCGATCGCGCAGCTTCGCGTCTAGCGTAACTGCAGTCATTAACATACTGAACAAACAGTACAACAACTGTACTTTTGTTGGAATCGTGCTCACCAGAACTCCACAGCCCGTCGCGCCCCAGGCTTTTTGTTGTCCTTACAGAGGGTTGGCTGGTCCCGTCTCTACCCAGAGGCGCCGTTCCTCCACGCCAGCTTACATACAGCACAGTGGAGAGGGGTGCTGGCCCAGCAAAGCCACCCGCAGTGTGACAGGTCGTGTGTTTGAACAACCGCAGCGCTTCACCCCGTTTGAATCCTGTTGGAGCCTGGACTCTGACACTGGTCTCTCCTCTAAGGCGACTGACCAACATTTGCGCCCGTCTATGTGCAACCAACCTTTGATTTCATAATGTTTGTACTTATTGTACTGTGTTAGAGGTAACATTCATTGTTAGTCCTGTGGGTATGTGTTCACATAGTGTTGACAATATAACCATTTATGTGCAGTGTTTATAATAATATAGTCAATTCAATTTCAGTACAGACGCACCCTGTGCTCGATTGCGTAGCGTAGTTGCATGAATGTCGGTGGGTGCGTTTGTGTGGACGGACAGAAAATCTACTTATTACAAAGGAAAGAAAAATGTCAGCAGGCTGCGTTTTGCACCCAGCTGCAGTTCTTCGCCTCCGACCAATATCAGATTTCTGCCTCCATTCCACCCCAACCACAGTGGGTGTACAAGTTCAGGATGGGAGAGTTTCAAGGGCACACATTCGGAAGAAAAGACATTTTATAACACTGCCCATTATTGTCTGTTTTTAAGTGAGATAGCATCGCATGTCGTTGTATCTTAGTTTGTATAAACGCACGTAGAGCTATGAGACATTCACAAACATATAGACACTTACATTATAGACCTTTACTGAGTGCATAAACTCTACAGGGCAGGTTATTAGCTTGTGTGCGTCTTTGATTTAGGTCCTGTTGTTGCTTTCATTCAAGCTGAGTCCACTGCAAACTCTCCCTCTTTTATTCTTCCTAACTCATTACTGTATGTAACAAATGGAAGTCTACACATGTCCATATGTTTGTCATCACCGCAATATCTCGCATGGATTTTTCTCTTAACCACAGACATAGCTCCACACAGGCACAGCCCCACAGCAGAGAAGACTCAGCAGCCCATCAGCACCTGAAAGACAAGGGCCACTCCTTTGAAGACAGTAATGTTCATATTCTGGACAGGGAAGACAATTGGTTTCAATGAGACGTCAGGGAAGCTGTCTATATCAAGATTGAATGGACCTCTCTGAACAGAGGAGGAGGCCTGAGGCACAACGCATCACGACTTGCCATGCAGTTCTTTCATCACTACCCAGGCGGCTTCACAGCCGTTCACACTTGGTCTCAGGTGGTCCCGGTGACACACATGAAAGCCAGGTGGAACAACAAGCCACCCACGGGGGACTATCAAAGTGTTAATGACTCAACGGGATTTATTAGCCCGCTACTTCAGCCTGTCACACCTAATGAAGCCGTTTGGAAGGGAGGAGAAACATCTTCAAGCACTAAAGGCGAGTGCAGTTGCCACGGAACAGCCTGAGAATCCTCTCAGACTTATTTGTGACACCAATTGCTTGCGGACTGAAGTGGGCGCTGAACAATTCCACAAGCCATATTTTTCGGCGCGTCCCAGCACGGGTGGACACCGCTGCAGACACGGGTATACATCAGTTTGTTTGTGCATGCACCGGTGTGTTCTAGACGGCTCCCGTATCTCACGTCTGGAGGCCTCTGTCATTGTCACTCCGGCCCATTCCATATTTCTCCTGCCCATACACCTGGGACGTTTTATTTTATTTGCCTGCCACAGACCAAGGTCTGGGTGATTGATGGGCCACATCAGCTTATCTGTGCCCAGCGTTAAGGGTGGGTGTCTCATGCACACTTATACACACCCATATAAAAATGCATATAGCACAAAAACGAAACTCATAATGGTTTTGTTGGATGCAATTTCAGTTAAGACACATCTGGGACACGATAGAATATTTAGTGCGTGTGTGTGTTCTAGTGCAGATGTACAGACAGTACCTAAGTGAACTGGGCGGACTTACGCAGATGGAATATGTTATACCATCTCTGCTCTACTGTAAATGCCAAGTGTTCATCAGCCATTTATGCTCAAAACCCTGCAACTCGCCACCATAAAATCCTAACAGTGGGCCAAAGCTTGGAGTGACATTAAGCTGAAGAGCGACTTGAAATTGCTCATTTAGTGTTATTTATTTTGTAAATACTTTCAAATCATCACATTATCCATGGTAGATTATAAATTACACTCCAGCAGCTCACAGAAACACGGAAGCATGCGAAGTGAGTCAGATGAAAAGATGAAGAGGGAAGTTTGTAAGACACACCAAAAGCACAGTGGGAGATCAATGTTAGCAAGAAACAAGCGTGCAGGTGAATCTGTGGAAGGCGAACTCGCTCCCGAAGCGAGGTTTACGCCAAAGTGTTCTCAGAAGATGTGTCACTGATGATGCGTGGTGCCATAAGCGTCAGGACGTTAGAGTGACACAGAGATAAGCCCAGTAAGGTGTGAGAGACTCATGAAAATGTAAAACTGAAGCACGTAAAAATGTAAAATAACAACGTCCACCAACACCAAGATTAGGTGATGTATCACCATCCAAATCTCTATAAAACAACCTGCTAATAGGAAGTAAAAACAACATTGTCTGATTAAATGCCACAAATAAAAACTGGATTTTTACCTTAATAATTTTTGCAGTAACGTTTTGCACTTTTGGGCGTTTTCACAAGTTTTATTTTACATCATTATATGCACTGATATCCATAGAAGATATTAAATAAATAATTACACAGAAATTTGTCAATACTCAGACGCTACTTCTGTTCTGCCCATCAGCTCTTAAGTACAGTGCTAATGCTGGGCCTTGGGTTGTCCTGAGGTTAAATGAAAGCGCTATTATGTGACTCTTGTCATGTACAATAAGTGTGTTTTGACATATGAGGTGCAGAAAAGGTGCCAAGTACAAATGGGAGTCAACACGTGCATGAGAACAGGCAGCGTTCAAGCAGCCACTTAGTTTGAAGAGTTATTAATAGGCAATGACAAGGCTGCGTGGAGTGAATGTCTCTGCTTGTGTCAGTGGCCTGAAGGAGCATCAAACCGAGCATTTACGCTAGACTGGCTCATCCAGCAGGACAAGCGTTGGCAACATTATCTAAGGATGTACATCCTTTAAAAGGGCTGTGGTGAACCACAGGCTGCAGTTTTGGGAAGTGCCTTAATGATATTGGTAAAATCTGTAATGGTCATCTGTCATCATCAAAGGCAGAGTGGCTGTTTTTCTTTACATAATAGCTTTAAGTCTGTCCCAGTTGATGTTGTACTTGTTATGCATTTCAATATGATGCAGTTTCTGTCTTTGTCTTTGTGTAGGGAACAGATTTCAAAGGCACTGGTGCGTTAAAAAGGAAGTCTCTTCTAAGAGGAAGCATCTTAAAAGATTGCTTCAGTATTTTTAAAAAAAACTAGTTTTAATAAAAGGTTTGAGACAATAGATGGAGGTCGTTCCACCGTTTCGAACTCCGAGCTGCGGCCCAGCCACATTTCACCTGGAACACAAGCGCTGTAAAAACCAGCGGACGAGATGCACTGTGGAGCCTACAGCGGCGGCACCGAGCTAAATCCAATTGGTGTCTTTCAGCATTTTACTGTGTTGATACAAATTTCCGTCATTTTGTTTGACTGCAGGTCCCACGGCTCTTAATAACTACTGTCGGGGGAAACACAAAGCGAAAGGGCAATTTGTTGAATCAGTAAAGGCTGTAACTAAGCATGACAGTCCTGTCAAAGGCTGAATTAGCCCACATGCAAAAACGGCAGCGACTCAGCTAGCGGAGCACACGTCCCTCTAATATAGGCTAAAATCATTAACGTGTCACGAACTAAAGCAATGAATATTCCATTTTGTCAAAAGTATATGATAATATTATTAATACTGTATACTTTCAGAATAAAACCCGCTTAGAGTGACCCATGACCCAGCCCATGCACCTAGAAGAGGAGTGTATACAGCACTTTGTTCATCTGCCTGTACATTTAAGAAATCAAGCTGTTTGCGAAAGCTTCCCAGACAATCAATAGGCAGAGTAGCAGGTGGTCAGAGATGATTCTGGATAATGATGCCAATAAAGGGATTGGAGAGAATATAGATAGCTGGGAGACAGTAGGAGAGGCAGAGTTAATGGGATAAGACAGAGGAGAGGGGCTGGGGGCATGGGATGCTTTAAACATTAACAGTCTGGAGCCAAAGTCACCTTCATTACATTACCAGGTTCTTAATGTCTTTGTTACATAAATACACTTTATCGCCGCCTGTCTACTTAGATGTGAGGATGTTTTTAGTACAACATGATCTCTGGAGTTGAGTTCTATTTATGTTTGTACGTGGCACCAGCCAACATGCAGGCTTCTGTAGAAAGGTACAGTATGTGGGTCTGGACCCAGATAACATGCGCCTACATGAAGGAAAGAACAGCCAAGAGTTAACACATTACAATACACAATATTACAACTATTAATATAAATCACCATAAATACACTGTTAAAGACAGATTAACAGCTGATCAACAGTGGTGCAGCAGCTGCTGATAAAATATCTGTGGGCTGGCACTCTAATACTGCGCAATCAGCTGGGTTACACGGAAATTAATTTGAACTTGTCCACTCCTCTGCGTATGTGAAAACAGCCATTAATATTTTTCAAGTGCATTAAATATAAGCCACAAATATCGGCCCCTACTTATAGATGGAGTATTAAAAATGGAACGTAGCGCAAATGTAAAGTCAGCATAATGATGAAATGAGCTACAGGTACTCCTGACTGTGGTTCAAGTTTGAACTTTACTGTCTCGTATTTAGATAATCAGCTAATTCGCTGAATCCGGGATGAGCCTGTCGCTTGTACGTATACGCTGAAATCTGAAGAATTAACTAAAGTTAAGGTGTTGTACAAGAATGAATCTCAGCCTTTTTACACAATATGAGCTCCCGCTGTACGTGGATGGATCCGACGTTCTACGTGTTGCTGTGAGCAGCTCATTAGTAATGCTGACATTTCTGCAGAACTTCAGACCTCTTATTAAACTGATGAAATAATGATAATTAAATGGTAAGAACAAGTGTACATACTGTATAGGCGACAACTCAGGCGTATTTGGAGGCTGATGAGTTTCTTATTCTTCTTCATCTGCTTCTGCTTATTATTATTATTGTTATTGTTGTTAATATTAGTAGTAGTATTGGTATTATGATTAGTAGTTGTCAGGTTTTCGTTCTTGGTTTTATTTTGAAAGGACTCTTCTGTTTTTGATCCCAGTTTCCGGTTTTATTTTGTAAGCACTTCCGTTTCTCATCACACCACAGCAGTTCCCGCTTCACTCCCGGTCCTCATTACACTCACCTGTTTTGTATCAGTGATCTACTCCGTGTATTTAACCACCACCTGTCACATCAGTTCTCTGCCAGATCGTTGTTTACTGATTCATTGTTCTCACGCTCCAGCATTCGTCTTGTTCAGCTTACCCCGTTATCGACCCTGTTACGTTTTTGATCTTTGCTTCTCGTCTGATCCTGACCACTCTCGTAAGTCACTCTGTTACTGAACTCTGCTCGTTTCTGGACCTGTCTACGCCCGCCGATTCTGTTCCCGTGATCTGAGCCCTTTCTGGTTTTGACTCCCGCCTGTCCTCGGACCCGATTTTGCCTAAGCCCTATGGTGTTGCTACTCTGTGAATGACCTGGACCGTTTTGTGACCTGGATTCTGTCATTAAAGACTTTCTTAACTATATCCACTGTCTACCGAGTCCTCGCTGTGCATGTGGGTCCGTTCATCTGCCGTTCCGTGACAGAACGATCTGGCCAGACTTGGACCCAGCCAGCACTCAGCCTCCGGTCAGGTCAGTGACTGTTTTTCTCGCTCCTTTTTTTTTAACGGCGAGTATAATCCACCCGAGGGAGCATGGAGTTCACCTGTGCCGAGCTACCTAGCGAGCTACGAGTTTATTTTAAGATCCTCGCGGAGGATTACCGACGGGCGGTTACCCCGAAGAACCAGCGCAGCGCCGTGGAGGTGGCGATATTGACGCTGGAGGACGATGACAGTGTGTTAGAGCGCCCCAGTGTTCGTCGCCTCTATGAGCGACTGTGCGCTAGGTCTGATGAACTAAGCGACGCGCTCCGCACCACGCCAGCGCCGGTCGCACCGCCGAAGGTTTCGGTTTCCTTCTCCCCGCCCCGTCGGACCGTTGTGTCTGCATCAACCTGCCCAGCTCCATGTTTGTTCCGCTGGGAGGATTCCCTGCATTCATGCGGTCCCCCGTCTCCAGTTCAGACGCGAGCTGTTCAGTCCCCAGCTCAGTCGTGTTTTGCCCAGTCCCCAGCTCAGTCATGCTCCGCTCAGGCTCCAGTCGCCGTTCAGCCTCGCCACGCTCACGCTCTAGTGCAGCCCTGTCACGTTCAGGTTCCAGCCCCAGTCCAGTCGAGCCCAGTCCAGTCGAGCCCAGTTCAGCTCTCAGTTCAGTCGAGTCTAGTCCACGTTCCAGTCCAGTCGAGTCTAGTCCACGTTCCAGTCCAGTCGAGCCCAGTTCAGTCTCCAGTCCAGTCGAGCCCAGTTCAGTCTCCAGTCCAGTCGAGCCCAGTTCAGTCTCCAGTCCAGTCGAGCCCAGTTCAGTCTCCAGTCCAGTCGAGCCCTGTTCAGTCTCCAGTCCAGTCGAGCCCTGTTCAGTCTCCAGTCCAGTCGAGCCCAGTTCAGTCTCCAGTCCAGTCGAGCCCAGTTCAGTCTCCAGTTCAGTCTCCAGTCCAGCCGAGCCCAGTTCACTCTCCAGTCCAGCCGAGCCCAGTTCAGTCTCCAGTCCAGCCGAGCCCAGTTCAGTCTCCAGTCCAGTCGAGCCCAGTTCAGTCTCCAGTCCAGCCGCGAGCTGTCCAGTCTCCAGTCCAGCCGCGAGCTGTCCAGTCTCCAGTCCAGCCGCGAGCTGTCCAGTCTCCAGTCCAGCCGCGAGCTGTCCAGTCTCCAGTCCAGCCGCGAGCTGTCCAGTCTCCAGTCCAGCCGCGTCACGTTCCTGTCCAGTCTCCAGTTCAGTCGCGTCACGTTCCTGTCCAGTCTCCAGTTCAGTCGGGTCACGTTCCTGTCCAGTCTCCAGTTCAGTCGGGTCACGTTCCTGTCCAGGTTCCAGTTCAGTCGGGTCACGTTCCTGTCCAGGTTCCAGTTCAGTCGGGTCACGTTCCTGTCCAGGTTCCAGTTCAGTCGGGTCACGTTCCTGTCCAGGTTCCAGTTCAGTCCGGTCACGTTCCTGTCCAGGTTCCAGTTCAGTCCGGTCACGCGCAGGTCGTGTCCCAACCAGAGGGCACCACCTGTCGTACAGGTGCCATGCACACCCGATCAGGCCCGACGTCTGCTCCGTCGAGCTTGGCAGCGGCAAGTAGCCATGCCAGCTCCAGAGTAGATGCCGTTCCAGTCCCTGTCGGCCAAGTAGATGCCGTTCCAGTCCCTGTCGGCCAAGTAGGTGCCGTTCCAGTCCCTGTCGGCCAAGTAGGTGCCGTTCCAGTCCCTGTCGGCCAAGTAGGTGCCGTTCCAGTCCCTGTCGGCCAAGTAGGTGCCGTTCCAGTCCCTGTCGGCCAAGTAGGTGCCGTTCCAGTCCCTGTCGGCCAAGTAGGTGCCGTTCCAGTCCCTGTCGGCCAAGTAGGTGCCGTTCCAGTCCCTGTCGGCCAAGTAGGTGCCGTTCCAGTCCCTGTCGGCCAAGTAGGTGCCGTTCCAGTCCCTGTCGGCCAAGTAGGTGCCGTTCCAGTCCCTGTCGGCCAAGTAGATGCCGTTCCAGTCCCTGTCGGCCAAGTAGATGCCGTTCCAGTCCCTGTCGGCCAAGTAGATGCCGTTCCAGTCCCTGTCGGCCAAGTAGATGCCGTTCCAGTCCCTGTCGGCCAAGTAGATGCCGTTCCAGTCCCTGTCGGCCAAGTAGATGCCGTTCCAGTCCCTGTCGGCCAAGTAGATGCCGTTCCAGTCCCTGTCGGCCAAGTAGATGCCGTTCCAGTCCCTGTCGGCCAAGTAGATGCCGTTCCAGTCCCTGTCGGCCATGTTGCGGCCGTTCCAGTCCCTGTCGGCCATGTTGCGGCCGTTCAGTCCTGTCGGCCATGTTGCGGCCGTTCCAGTCCCTGTCGGCCATGTTGCGGCCGTTCCAGTCCCTGTCGGCCATGTTGCGGCCGTTCCAGTCCCTGTCGGCCATGTTGCGGCCGTTCCAGTCCCTGTCGGCCATGTTGCGGCCGTTCCAGTCTCTGTCACCCTCGGAGCCGCAGCGCCCGCCGGCCTCCAGGAGGAGGCGGCGCCAGCTGCAGTTCCCGCGCACCTCCAGGAGGAGGCGGCGCCAGCTGCAGTTCCCGCGCACCTCCAGGAGGAGGCGGCGCCAGCTGCAGTCCCCGCGCACCTCCAGGAGGAGGCGGCGCCAGCTGCAGTCCCCGCGCACCTCCAGGAGGAGGTCGCGCCAGCCGCAGTCCCCGCGCACCTCCAGGAGGAGGTCGCGCCAGCCGCAGTCCCCGCGCACCTCCAGGAGGAGGTCGCGCCAGCCGCAGTCCCCGCGCACCTCCAGGAGGAGGTCGCGCCAGCCGCAGTTCCCCGCGCACCCCCAGGAGGAGGTCGCGCCAGCCGCAGTCCCCGCGCACCTCCAGGAGGAGGTCGCGCCAGCCGCAGTCCCCGCGCACCTCCAGGAGGGGGTCGCGCCAGCCGCAGTCCCCGCGCACCTCCAGGAGGGGGTCGCGCCAGCCGCAGTCCCCGCGCACCTCCAGGAGGGGGTCGCGCCAGCCGCAGTCCCCGCGCACCTCCAGGAGGGGGTCGCGCCAGCCGCAGTCCCCGCGCACCTCCAGGAGGGGGTCGCGCCAGCCGCAGTCCCGGCGGACCCCCAGGAGGGGGTCGCGCCCGCCGCAGTCCCGGCGGACCCCCAGGAGGGGGTCGCGCCCGCCGCAGTCCCGGCGAACCCCCAGGAGGGGCTCGCGCCCGCCGCAGTCCCGGCGGACCCCCAGGAGGGGGTCGCGCCCGCCGCAGTTCCTGTCGACCCCCAGGAGGGGGTCGCGCCCGTCGTAGTTCCTGTCGACCCCCAGGAGGGGGTCGCGCCCGTCGCAGTCCCGGCGGACCTCCAGGAGGGGGTCGCGCCCGTCGCAGTCCCGGCGGACCTCCAGGAGGGGGTCGCGCCCGCCGTAGTTCCTGTCGACCCCCAGGAGGGGGTCGCGCCCGCCGTAGTTCCTGTCGACCCCCAGGAGGGGGTCGCGCCCGCCGTAGTTCCTGTCGACCCCCAGGAGGGGGTCGCGCCCGTCGCAGTACCGGCGGACCTCCAGGAGGGGGTCGCGCCCGTCGCAGTCCCGGCGGACCTCCAGGAGGGGGTCGTTCCCGTCGCAGCCCCCGCTGCACCTGCATCGGTTCCTGGCGGCCCGGCTCTGGCCGCACCTGCATCGGTTCCTGGCGGCCCGGCTCTGGCCGCACCTGCATCGGTTCCTCGTCGCGGTGGTCCAAGGAGGACGCCGCTGGTTCCTGCCTCGTCCTGGTCTCGGCTGCCGGACTGGTGGCCTCGCCCTCGGCTTCTCCTGGTGATTGGATGGCGCTGCCTCCTCCGGCGCCGTCCGCCTCGACTCCGCCACCGCCACGGCCGTTCGCCTGGTGTACGTCCCCTCCTGCCGCGACGATGGCGCGGTCTCTGCCGTCGTCGTCCGCCGCGATACTGGGATCCCCGGAGCATCTCCGTCGGGGAGGGGGCTGGGCTCAGCTCTGCTCTCCCGGACCTCGCCAGCCGTCGTGGTGGACTCTCCTGCCACCACCCTCGTGAGGGACCCCTGGACTCTCGTTTTGACCCTCCTCCAGTCCTCCCTCCGCCCACCCTGCTTGTTTGCCTTGCGGGAGGGGGATTCGGTCCCTCCTCCTGAGACCGCCCTCCGCCCGCCCTGGTTTGGGGAGGGGGGCTTCCGTGGGCGCCGTGGAAGACGCCCTAGAGGGAGGGGTACTGTCAGGTTTTCGTTCTTGGTTTTATTTTGAAAGGACTCTTCTGTTTTTGATCCCAGTTTCCGGTTTTATTTTGTAAGCACTTCCGTTTCTCATCACACCACAGCAGTTCCCGCTTCACTCCCGGTCCTCATTACACTCACCTGTTTTGTATCAGTGATCTACTCCGTGTATTTAACCACCACCTGTCACATCAGTTCTCTGCCAGATCGTTGTTTACTGATTCATTGTTCTCACGCTCCAGCATTCGTCTTGTTCAGCTTACCCCGTTATCGACCCTGTTACGTTTTTGATCTTTGCTTCTCGTCTGATCCTGACCACTCTCGTAAGTCACTCTGTTACTGAACTCTGCTCGTTTCTGGACCTGTCTACGCCCGCCGATTCTGTTCCCGTGATCTGAGCCCTTTCTGGTTTTGACTCCCGCCTGTCCTCGGACCCGATTTTGCCTAAGCCCTATGGTGTTGCTACTCTGTGAATGACCTGGACCGTTTTGTGACCTGGATTCTGTCATTAAAGACTTTCTTAACTATATCCACTGTCTACCGAGTCCTCGCTGTGCATGTGGGTCCGTTCATCTGCCGTTCCGTGACAGTAGTATTATATTTGCATCTATTGTCTATCTGTCTATGGTAGGTGCAGTTTATTTAGTTTGTGGTCATTGTGTGCTGTAGCATGGCTCTGCTGCCTGTTTCTTATCAGGGATCTGTCTGTGATTGTTTCAGATTTACAGATGGGTTTTATGGACTTTATCAGTTTATCAGCATCATGCTTCAGACATTTACTGCAGTTAACTGAGATGCACTAGTTGCTTTTTACTATCTCACAGCACACAGACTTACCGTAATGGCAAAAGGTTACAGAGGGTTGTGTTTAACTGTTTTGATTAATCACTTTTGCCTGCTGGTAAATTGGTATGAATTCAAAAATGTTGTCATGGGGGTGAAACAAGACTCTAACAATGGGTCAGTCCTTGCAAACAGAGGCGGCCTGATATGGGATGCACTGTGCTTAACAACTGTGTGGGAACTGCTTTAAAGAGAATCTTTATCAACGAAAGACTGCTGCAAAGATTGTTGGTCTTAGCCAATCTACAATACATCATATTTTGAAAAAAACTCT
This sequence comes from Betta splendens, assembly GCF_900634795.4. Classification (NCBI taxonomy): domain Eukaryota; kingdom Metazoa; phylum Chordata; class Actinopteri; order Anabantiformes; family Osphronemidae; genus Betta; species Betta splendens. Next base: position 12,025,893 of record NC_040893.2, read on the forward strand.
GAGACTCACTCAAAGGCAGAAGCTTCTATCTCACCACCGCAGTGAATGTGTGTGGCCTTCCAGGCCTTGGATAAATGTGTATGCGAGTTCTATTCATGCTACTGAGATTAATCTAACCACAGGGGCTTAGAATGGAAAAAAAAACGTTGTCACTCAACATTGTACACTACAGCAAATGAGCAGACTGTGAGCCACACATCATTTATGTGCAGAAATGCTGCCACTGGACCAAAAAACAGAAGAACAGACAGAGAACATCACCTGTGGTCAGACGAGTCAGTGTTTTCACAGACTCATATCAGCAAAATACAAAAGCCTAAAAAGAAGAACCAAGTGACAAGGATCAGCTATTTTTCAGCTGTAACCACTGTAACTGGCAAAAAATGCAAAGTATTATAATGACGTATCGTCATTTTCCAAAACATAGAGGTGTAATAAAAAAAAAAAACGTGATTAAAACTAAAGGTAATTCCCTGTAACCCAGTGGTAAATTCTATGATTAATGGGTAGGTTGATAGAGGGACCATGAACAATAGATTGCTACAGTACATGTTAGCAACACAAGTATGCCATCACACCGAATTGTGGAAATGAAGTTTTTTTTAGGTTCCCTTCACTGGATCTGCAGTGGGACCAATCAGTGCATTTCTGCTGAAGTGCAGAACTGAGCGTGTGAGTGAGTGTGTACTCTCTGGGGAGGTATTAGAGGTGGGATCACTCAGAGAAAAGTATTTTGAAGTAACACAACTTCACGGGACACCGTTCAATTCTGCTGTACTGTACTTGTGGGTTCACTACACTGGAATGCGATTGCTGCAAAGTAGAGTCTGTTCGCTTGTTTACAGGTTTGTGAGCGTGTCTGGCCCATTCACATAAAGTCATGTGACACGCTTTACTGCATAAAGAAACCGACCTGTCATCTGTTGACAGATGTAATAGTCAAACATGTTTATAATATAATCACAACACTGCTATATACATTAAGATTAACAGTGTAGTACAGCCAAGAATATTTCCAGAGCATGTGATTTACTGTACAGTACTTGTCTAGTTGTTGCTCTGTTGACTCAAGTTGGACAAAAAGATCCAATATAGTGTATATACAGTAGGCACAGTAGCGATAGTGACATAGAGGATTCTAAAGTGGTCTGGAAGAGGCCGGCCCAGAAAGCTTTGTCAAACAATGCAGGCAGCTCATAACGGTGGGGATAGACTCCTGTACAGTAGGCCAGGCATTTACCGAGAAGGGAGATCAAGAGGGCTAAGGCAGAATAAAAGGGAAAGTTGTCTGCCTGGCTCTCAGCCAGCGGCTGAAATGGATTGCTTTATGCCTTCAAAAAATAGGTTGAATCACACAATGATTATGTTGGCAACAAAAACATAATTGCAGTTGGATTTCAGTTGCATAGGAATGTAATTTTCCAGAAACAGCGCTGGCACCTTCCCCTGCACACGATGCACCTTGCATTTTGCCTTGATTATGTTTGTTGTCTGTTCTCTTCACCTGTAGTCGCTGTGCAGTAGTTGGCATTCTTACTCGGTGAGTATGAAATCCATTTTAGAACATCTGGCCAATAAAAAAAACACACAAACTCTGTGATGGGCTCCTGTAGATGCAGTGGGAAGCAGAGTTCCAGGTCCTGGGAGTTCCCAGATAAACTTGGAAAGGAGCAAACAAAACTTGAGGATGAGAGAAGAAAACAGGAAAATGGGAAATAGAAAAGGAGAAATAAAGCGGTTGAGCAGAGTGGAGCCTTCCTAATAGAGACTTCATCCTTAGGTGAATCATAGCCTTAGACTATAGTGTGCAGTCCGCTGACCGCTCAGTGACAGTAGCCTAAGCCTGGGGGTGGTGAGAATAGACCTCGCGTCCACCATAATTGCTGAACAAAGCCCATGGGAGAAGAGAGGGCTGGCAAGGAGAGGAGAGAACGCTGTGGGGGTGGAGGCTACAGGATATATATTCTTAATAGAATATTTGCTATATTAGTAGAATTTGATGATGGGAATTAAATTATTGAGCGGGAATAAAACTGCTGCACAACCACCATAGATGAGTTGACTAAAGTCAGCGAGAAGAGAATTAGCTAAATCTGATATGGTTGAGAAACTGCAATAAATTAACAACTTAATAGATCATTTAACTAGTCAATTAGCGAACTGAAATATCTATTAATAGATAATCACCTTCCTTCACAGCTTTGATCCCACAAAGCTCGTACAAGTAATTAACCTGGGGGGGAGCGAAGCACAACTACTGTACTTTACAAGTGTCATCGATACAGTGCCTTTCAAAAACAAGCCAGTGTGGTAATCACGGTGGTCTGTAGTGCAGCCTGTGCGCCTCCTACCAGCTGCGTGTGTGTTGTACAGTACATGCCTTTAGGACGTTGTTGCAGGATTGGATTGTGCACAAACAAGCAGGAGTGTGAAAGGTCGCCCTAACAGGTTGGCTGGATCCTGGTTCGCAGCAACTGTATCAACTGTATCAATCGGGCTGTTAGGGCCGCAGAGGCGTCCTAATCGATTTCAGCTCCTGATAAAGATCAGACAGCATCGTCCATAAGAGGGAGAACGTCAGGGCAAAGAGATGCAAAGACAGCAAACGAGACTGAATGAGACAGAGTAAAGGGAAAAGTGGGGGCGACATCTCAGCCTATTAACGCTCCCTCACTAGTATCACTAGTACGGCACAGGGGTTTAGACTGTGAATTATACATAGACAAGTATTAAATATGGATGTGTCCTCGTGTCTTTATGGCAAGGAGTTCAACAAAGACTTTCTGTCACTCGCAGTCAGTAGACGCACGCCATACAACTACATGTGTCTGAGAAAAGATAACATTCTGTCAACACTCATGAACCTGCGCCAGCAAAAAAAGGCAAAACTGTTCTCATACTTATTAATAATGAAATAACCGCACATATTACTAGAAGGGATTTGTACAGTATGGTCATTATTAGTTGGGTAATTTTGCATTCAAATTAAAATTCAAAGCAGCATAAATGATGCATTACTTCATAAACATTAGTTTTGAGGTTATTATGCGGTTAATGCGACAAGGACAAACTGGCAGTTGAATGGTTGTGCGTGTCATGATTCATGTTACGTGTCACATCCTGTTTTATTTTGTTAACTTCCTGTCACGCTCCGGTTCTCATCATCCACACCTGTTGCTAATTAGTAATCAGCACCTGTACTTAACCTCCACCTCTCACCCACACCAGTCGCCAGATTGTTAGTTCATGTACTCTTTCCAGCATTCCGTAGTAGCCATTCGTGTTTTGACCGTGACCGCCTCGACCTTTGATTCTTGCCTGAACCCTGTTGATCCCGCAACCTGTGAAAGACCTGTGCCTGATAATCTGACCGTGAGTTTTTGCCTGATCCTTGTCTGTACTGTCGCCAAGTCTGCTCGTGTACCGAACCCTGCCTGGACCTTGATTCTGAGATTGCCTGCTCCTTTGTGTATTGCCTACTGGAACGTACTGTGTTTGACCTGGACTGCCTGACTCTGATTCACCGAATAAACCTGCACTTAATCACATCTGTGTTTCTGCGCCGTGCATGTGGGTCCGACACCTGCCCAAGCCTGACAGAACAATCTGGCCAGAAATGGACTCCGCCGGTGCAGAGAACCTCCGTGCTCAGCTCATGGCTCAGGAGCAGCGCGCAGCAGAGCAGGAGGAGAAAACCAACGCCGCTCTCCAGAGATTGGCCGAGTGTGTTTTGCGACAGGAGACGGCGATGGCAGGATTAACTGAGGCAATGAATCGCCTGACCCAGAGCTCGACGGGAGAGACGAGACCGACCCCGAGCGCCACTGCCGCGGCAGCGCCCCTGGCAGCAGCGGTTCCCATGGCCGTCGCTCCAGACGCCAGGCTAGGCGCCCCGCTACGGTTCTCGGGTGAGTCAGGAGACTGTCGAGCATTTCTCACACAGTGTGAGATTCATTTTGAACTGCATTCACCCGCGTTTCCCTCGGAGCGCGCTCGGGTGGCATACGCTATTTCGCACCTGACGGGGGACGCGGAAGCATGGGCGACAGCGGAGTGGCAAAACGGCTCTTCCTGCGTGTGCACCTTCGCCGCCTTCGCCACCGCATTGAAACAGATCTTCCAGGAAGTCACCCCGGGACGCGAAGCGGCTCAGCGGCTGGTGAATATTCGACAGGGCGGCAGACCGACGGCGAAGTACGCGATCGAGTTCCGCACGCTAGCCGCAGAAGCAGGCTGGGACGCCACCGCACTGGGTGATGTATTTATCCGCGGACTCTCTCGGCGGGTCAAGGACTGCTTGGCAGCGAGGGATTTGCCCAGCAGTTTGGACGCTCTGATCGCCCTGGCGATACAAATTGACCGCAGGCTGGGGAGCAACGAACGGGAGCACCACCGAGAGGAAAGCCTGCGGGAGAACCGTCGACTTCGCACCACGAGCCCCAGGAGGGGGCAGCGTGAGCCTGGCGGTCAGTCCGTTCCTCGGAACCCGGAAGTGGGACCGCAGCCAGAGGAACCGATGCAGATCGGCCGCGCACGGCTGTCAGAAGAGGAGAAGCGACGTCGACGCTCCCATGGACTGTGTTTGTATTGCGGTCAGGCCGGGCATCTTGCCCTGCGCTGTCCACTAAAAAGACATGGCTCATCGCTAGCACGGAGGGTAGCGGTGAGCCGAACAATTTTAGGTAGCGCCTCCGCTCGGTCATTGCCTACGGTAACACTAGTCTCCAGTACCCGATCCGTCCAGCAGGCGGTCCTCATTGACTCCGGAGCTGATGCCAGTCTGATGGACGCCGGACTTGTGGAGCGACTGGGCATCGCGGCCATTCCCTTGGCTTCTCCCGTGGAAACGGCCGCGCTGGACGGACGACGGCTCTGGAGAGTCACGCATCGAACTGAACCGGTAATAATGACCTTTTCTGACACGCACACCGAGAAAATCACGTTTTTAGTCGTGGAGTCATGCTACCACCCGGTGGTACTGGGCCACACGTGGTTGAGGCTACACAACCCCACACTGGATTGGCGCAAGGGGGAGGTGAGCCGATGGGATTCAGACTGTATGAACACTTGCTTTCAGCCCGCAGTTTCCCAACAGGCACCTGCAGGGGCGACGGCGACAATCGGTGAGGAGATCGAGCAGGCCGATCTGACGGGAGTCCCCGATTGCTACCACGACCTTCGCGCTGTGTTTAGCAAGGTCCGTGCGACCTCCCTTCCGCCCCACCGAAAGCATGACTGCGCGATCAACCTGCGCCCAGGGACCACGCCTCCCAAGGGGAGGTTGTATCAGCTTTCTCCCAAGGAAACCCGGGCCATGAAGGAATATCTGGACTCCGCGCTGGCCTCAGGTATCATTCGTCCCTCATCCTCTCCTGCAGGCGCAGGGTTCTTCTTTGTGGGGAAGAAGGACGGTTCCCTGCGGCCCTGCATTGATTACCGGGGTCTCAATGACATCACTGTAAGAGACTCCTACCCTCTTCCCTTATTGTCCTCCGCGTTCGAGTTGCTAGCAGGAGCTACTCACTTTACCAAGTTGGACCTCCGTAACGCCTACCACCTGGTTCGGATCCGAGAGGGGGACGAATGGAAGACGGCCTTCAATACCCCGAATGGACACTATGAGTACCTCGTCATGCCCTTTGGTCTGACCAACGCGCCAGCGGTCTTCCAGGCGTTTGTAAACGAGGTACTCGGCCCCATGATAAATGACTTTGTCTTTGTATACCTTGATGATATCCTGGTCTTTTCCCGCTCCGAGGAGGAGCACATTGCTCATGTCCGCCAGGTCCTCAGGAAATTACTGGAACACCGATTATATGTTAAGGCAGAAAAGTGTGAGTTCCATGCAGACCAGGTCTCGTTTTTAGGATTTATCGTCAGCAGGGACAAGATCGAAATGGACCCAGCCAAGACCCAGGCAGTTCAGGAGTGGCCGGTCCCACAGAGCAGGAAGGAGGTGCAGCGCTTCCTAGGATTTGCCAACTTTTACAGAAAGTTCATCAGGAGGTTCAGCAGTATTGCCGCTCCATTGCACGCACTAACCTCATGTAAGACTGCTTTTCAGTGGACAGGCGAGGCAGAGGAGGCGTTTCAACGTTTGAAACGCAGTTTCGTCACGGCACCCGTGCTGCGGATGCCCGACCCACAGCGGCAGTTCGTGGTGGAGGTCGACGCGTCCAACTCCGGAGTCGGGGCCGTGCTGTCCCAGAGGGATCCCACGGACGGTAGGATCCACCCATGTGCCTTCATGTCCCGCAAGCTATCTCCCGCGGAGCGGAATTACGACATCGGGGACCGAGAACTGCTCGCGGTAAAGGTATCCCTAGAGGAGTGGAGACACTGGCTGGAGGGGGCAGACCAGCCTTTCCTAGTATATACAGATCATAAGAACCTTGAGTACCTGAGAACGGCGAAGCGGCTGAACTCACGCCAGGCCCGATGGGCACTGTTCTTCAGTCGTTTCAATTTTCACTTGTCGTACCGTCCTGGATCCAAGAATGTGAAACCTGACGTTCTGTCTCGTCTGCATGACGCGCAGCAGGAACCAGCAGAACCTGAGTCCATCCTACCGCCGGGATGTCTGGTGGGGGCAGTCACCTGGTCGGTGGAGCGTCGGGTACGGGAGGCCAACCGCGACCGTCCAGTCCCACGCGGCGTTCCGCCCAACCGGCTGTTCGTGCAACCCGACCTCAGGGGAGAGGTCATCCAGTGGGCTCACGCCTCACTAGTAAGTGGACACCCCGGGGTGGCTGGCACTCTGTTTAGGCTGGGGGAGAGGTTCTGGTGGCCGACGGTGAAGAAGGACGTCCAGGAATACGTCGCCGCATGCCCCACGTGTGCCATGGGCAAGGCGTCGCATCAGCGACCGGCCGGTCTGCTGCGTCCTCTGCCGGTACCGCACCGCCCCTGGTCACACCTAGCCCTGGATTTCGTCACCGGCCTACCACCCTCCCAGGGGAAGACAGTCGTCATGACGGTGGTAGACCGCTTCTCCAGGTTAGCCCACTTTATATCCCTACCCAAGTTGCCGTCAGCCAAGGCTACGGCCCAAGCCATGCTCGAGCATGTTTTTAAACTCCACGGCTTCCCCTCAGACATTGTGTCGGACCGAGGGCCCCAGTTCGTCTCGCGATTTTGGCGAGAGTTCTGTTCTCTCCTAGGGGCTGAAGTTAGCTTATCGTCAGGGTACCACCCCGAGTCCAATGGACAGGCCGAACGGGCCAATCAGCAGTTGGAGGTAGGATTGCGGCTCCTCGCCTCCAGAAACCCGGGGTCATGGGCCAGCAAACTCGTGTGGGTGGAGTTCGCCCACAACACGCTGCCCTGCGCCTCCACCGGACTGACCCCGTTTCAGTGCGCCTATGGGTTCCAGCCGCCATTATTTCCGGCGTCGGAGGAAGAGGTCCGCGTCCCGTCGGCGCACGCCCTGGTCCAGCGTTGCCGTCGCACATGGTTGCAGGCACGGCGCACCATGTTGCGGGCACGGGACCAGTACAAGCGGGCGGCCGACCGTAAGCGGATACCGGGCCCAGAATACAAGGTGGGCGATCAGGTCTGGTTGTCCACCAGAGACCTCAGGTTGCAGGCCCAGACCCGTAAGTTGACTCCGAAATTCATTGGTCCATATACGATATCGCAAATTATTAATCCTGTTTCTGTGAGGCTCTCATTGCCCAGGACAATGAAGATCCACCCCACATTCCACATCAGCCGCCTCAAGCCCTATCGATCGTGCCCCATGGTTCCTCCACATCAACCGCCTCCTCCTCCTCGGATCGTGGACGGAGGGCCTGTCTACACGGTTCGGGACCTCCGCGACTGCAGACGTCGGGGGCGGGGCTTCCAGTATCTGGTCGACTGGGAGGGCTACGGGCCGGACGAACGCTCTTGGGTGCCGGCCCGGGACATACTGGACAAGTCCCTTATCAGAGACTTTCATGCAGCACATCCTGAGGCCCCGTCCCCGGACGGGATGGGGCAACACAGCCACGGCTCTGCGGACGAGGAGGATTCCGGCGCTGGACCCTCCTCCTGATGTCCTCCCTCCTCCCACCCTGCTTCATCACCCGGGCGAGGGGGGGGGATTCGAGCCCTCCTCCTGTTTCCTCCCTCCACCCGCCCTGGGCGGAGGGGGGAGGGGCTCGTTGGCGCCGTGGAAGACGCCATAGGGGGGGGGGTACTGTCATGATTCATGTTACGTGTCACATCCTGTTTTATTTTGTTAACTTCCTGTCACGCTCCGGTTCTCATCATCCACACCTGTTGCTAATTAGTAATCAGCACCTGTACTTAACCTCCACCTCTCACCCACACCAGTCGCCAGATTGTTAGTTCATGTACTCTTTCCAGCATTCCGTAGTAGCCATTCGTGTTTTGACCGTGACCGCCTCGACCTTTGATTCTTGCCTGAACCCTGTTGATCCCGCAACCTGTGAAAGACCTGTGCCTGATAATCTGACCGTGAGTTTTTGCCTGATCCTTGTCTGTACTGTCGCCAAGTCTGCTCGTGTACCGAACCCTGCCTGGACCTTGATTCTGAGATTGCCTGCTCCTTTGTGTATTGCCTACTGGAACGTACTGTGTTTGACCTGGACTGCCTGACTCTGATTCACCGAATAAACCTGCACTTAATCACATCTGTGTTTCTGCGCCGTGCATGTGGGTCCGACACCTGCCCAAGCCTGACAGTGCGGTGACGCTACGCAGACCTGGCTTAAAGGCCCACGGTGTTTAGGGCAGCTCTTCAGGAGGACTCGTATTACAAACATAAAATGAACTGAATTTAAGCTCTGATGATGGATTCCGCAAAGCTCCAGGTTCCGGCAGTTCTTGTTTATTCATGGATTAATGAGTTTACGGTGCTGTTCAAACACGTCTAAAGCCAGTATAGGGAAAATATGTAGAAAATGTGTCTTTATAATGAGCCACCGGTATATGTACAGTATATAGCCCATACAGACAGCGTCCTTTGGCTGGAGCATTTAAATTAAAAAAAAATGCAAGGCCCAGCTTATAAATCATAATTCATATACTGTAGTAATAACTGAGGAAGTAAAACTGTGATTGGACAGATGAGTAACTGGGCTTCCTCTCATTCCTCCACAGACTTATTCTGTTATTGCTTTCACAAAAAATCTGAAGGTCTATTACCTGTTGGTTATTATGAAGAGCTTATGTTATTAGACGTTATATTCAAGTGGCCACAATCAACTGAATACAGGATTCAGTTCTATTCTGAAGATGACGTGATGTCATCATGTGAGAATTTATGTCAACAATTTAGTTTGTATCTTTAGAGCATGAAAAGCACAAAATCACATGTATGATTCTTACCCGTGCTTCAGAGAAGAGTTGTTGGTAATTAGTGATATAATAGTAAACTTTCTAAGATCTAGAAGATTAGATGCGAAACACATCCCGTCTAGGGAGCGAAGAAGCGGCGCTACAGCATGCAAATGACCGGCATCCTTCAACTGCTATTAGCAGTAACGCCCCACGCTACTTACAGCTGCCACATGTCAAATCAATTTAATGTTGGTTCCCACTGTGGGAATACGCTGATGTGATATGTGGACGCTCTGAAAACGTCGCTGGAGTGTGGATACGAGGACGATTATCCGTTGGGCGTCAGCTTTGACTTGCGCTCGCGTGCGCATCTTTTCCGTGGCGCGTGCATGTGCATTTACATTATGGTACACTAAGTTGTGTCGTTGTTCCACACATTTATAAGGCCAGGCCTCATCAAGCCATAACGCCGGCTTGATATTCAACAATATTGATAATGATGATCAATGATATTCCACATACTACTTCATGTACAGTATAGCACACAGTCGCCTGCTACCGTGTTTCAGCAACAAGGCCAAGTGATTTACCATATGTTTGCTGTTAATTGCTACACTAAAAGCAATTAGTTATAAGAATAAAAGCTGGCTTAGATCACAAGTTCAGGATTCCAGCTTATTATTCTCAACCATGTATTAAACAGCATATATTCATCATCCTAAATGCTTTTCCTTGTAAGGGAAAGGGTTCTTAGTGGATTACAGGCCCAACACACGAAGAGAGACAAGCAGCCACAGCGACTGTAAAGGCAATTAGACTCTACAATTAGCCTCAAACATGTTCATACTGTCATTGACAAAAACTAGGACTGGCTCCTAACTAAATACCATAAAGAACGGACCACGGGATGGACCTGTGACAGGTTTGTGAGAGTGAGCGTGTTGTCTGCTTCAGTTGGGCTCTTTCTATTTCTTTTATTTCTATTTGTGTATGTTGCACAGGATGTTGGCAGCTTATTCTCGCTGCACGATGTTGCAATGACAATAAAGTTTTCTCCTTTATCCTCATCCCTAACTCAGGCTGCATCACCGAGCGCCTTGTCCCTTGGCTATGAGCTCCTGTCTTACTTCCTCCCCAGTGCGTTATCGAAGCTCTGAACACACTTTAATCTGCCTCTGTTACACTAGGGATGGTTTGGTATGTTCTTTCCTTTTATTCCGGAACAGTCACATTAGAATGGAGCCGATCAGCCGGAACACTGGTGCCCATTGCAATCTGACCTTCCGATACCGGATGCCTGAGGAAATACAATTATAATTAAATCTTTATCTTCCCTCCTGACTCTCACGGTGATTAAATTGCAGTGGGGGGTTTGTAGTTCTTTGACTGTTTCCGCCTGATGTGATGTAACCTGTTTTGATGGTGTTTATTTACAGTCTAAAGTCTGCCCTCTTCTTAGTTGGATTTATTTCGCCTCGTCCTCACTAAATGAGCTGGAATGAGTGTCTGAAACTCAATGAGCCCACAGTGAGACAGACCAGCCACTGGCAGCAGTTCATCACGCTTTCATTATCAGGCAAAGGCTTTAAAGAAACCATTTTAGAAACTCAATTCAAACTGCAATATTATAATAACACTGTTATTCACTCATTTCTTTTTTGTGTGTTCATTCAGCTAGTTGATGGCCCTCTATGGCTTCTGCAGTAATGTACTATAGCCACGCTGGCCCCTCCCTCATACAGTAGACACCTGGTGCATCTCAGTCATCTGCTGGACTAGTTAATATGACCTTACACACATATAAATACTCTAAAACAAGGACGCACAAAAAATTGCTCAAGAGCACCACAGTAGTGATGATGACCAGCATTGCTTTGCCTTGACCCAGGCAAAATAAACTCCTGATTTGTTCCCATGAACTACTACGCAAATACATTGTTCTACAACGACGGGGAGCACCCGAGATTGAATGTCACACAGCCATAAACATGGAAGTGCTTGAAACAACTGGACTCCTCCAATAAACATTAGAATGGAACCATGCGATAAATTATGACTAACAATTAAGCACAGGCCAGACCGTAACTTCCTCATCCTTTACGTTGATTGTGAAATATCCATCAAAGCCAACAATGAAGGAGTCGCCATCTGGGCCTATTGTGTGCTGTCAAAGGCGTACGCGCTCCAGCAACCGATGGCAGGCTGCTGCTTGTGTCGTATCCTCTTTTCTGTCTCTCAGTTTCTCACTTTACTGACACACTGTACTTATTTTTATTTGTTCCTACTTCCTCTGCCAGGCATTGAGGAGAAATGATTGCTAAATGATTGCTGACTGGATGACTGAATGGCTTGGTTGACATTTCCCTTATACAGTGGAATGTGGGCAGTTGCAGCGACATTCCCTTCTGGCATTTCAGTACTGCTGTGTTATGCTATTGTGGAGTAGACGCTTGGTTTCTTCTCACGCATTTAAAGTCATTATATAATAAATGCTAAGTGTATGAATAACATAAAAAACTTGCTGCCACATGCCAGGATAATAAACACCTATTCTACTAATTACATATAAACAGCTGTTTACATTTGAGTTGATCTCCAGATTGATTTCGGTTCACGAGAAAAACAAACCTTTGTTGTGTACGAATTGAGATTTGAACAATAGCTGCCAGAATGAGGACACTTTTATTGTGAAATTCTTGCCCTTCTCCACCGTTTATGAGAAGCTCTGTGTATTAATTACACTTTGTAGATGAAGCTGTAATCTATCATTTAAATGAACAGCTGTTTGAAGGCCTGCTGGGAGGCTCCCAGGTGACTTTACTTTGTCTTCCAGTCTTTCTGGAGAGTTCATTCAAATGGAAGACAAGAAAAGATGATGGTATATCATCTATCATGATCAGCTGTACTCGAAGTCCCTTGAAGTTTCTGCCTTAAAGCCCAAAGCCAGACAGTGATTTAACCCAACGTCGTCCAGTTCAAAGACAAAGCCAAGACGATGCAAACTGCATTGCAGGAAGTCACCAGGCCACGGCCGCTAACCGCTAGTCAGCGCCGCTAACCGCAAATCACCACCGCTAATCGCTAGTCACCGCCGCGCCGCCCCCTTTGTCTGCAGATCGGTACAAACACCTGTATCCTCGTGTGATTCGGTATTCTAGCTCTGCTGCGTCTGTGCGGCCTCCGTCCCTCTTCTGTTCACTCCTCCCCTCCGCCGTCACATTTTCCCATATCTGATGATGTTATCCAACAAGCAGCCAAATCTCCAGTAGTGCAAATCTACCTCAAGGGAATCCTGACACCTTGTTATCATAGCACATGCAGAGCAGCCATTATAGCGTCCTCTCTACATGACATTCTCCTACCTGGAGGAGGGAGGAGACGGGAAGAGAAAGAAGGAAGCGGCGCGTGCTGTATAGCGCGTGCATAGGCGAGATAGAGGTGGAGAGAGGGGGTGCTGCTTCACACTTCCATTCATGAGATACGCACTGAGGCTTCACACAGTGGCCTGGAGGGATTCGAAGGCCTGACTTGCCTACTCATTCCTTTGTTCTTCCTCTATTCCAACTAATCTTATCGTTTTATCTTTTCTTCCTCCTTTACCTTTGTTGTGATCCTTCCATAATTCCTGGCATCTTTAACTGGGCTCAGGCCTTTTTTTCCTCCCTTTTTCTTTAGATATGCACAAATCTACCTACACACTTTGTTCCCTCGACAATTTTATACTCAGCGTGTAAATGGAAGCTATGAGTTTGCGAACACTTTCTTTTTTTTCTTGTTTCTTTTTCCAAAATGATCCCACTCTCTACTTTTCTTTCCAGCACATGTGGCGACTGGTCTATGGTCCAATTTGGTAACCATCTGTTACGTTATGAGGGGGCATTCTGGCTCTAAACACCGGTAATGCTTGAGTGATATCACATTAATTTCCAGGCGCTTTGTAGAAACCAAAGTAACCCAGAAAGAAAAACAATTCTTCCACTGTTGTATCCTCTTATTTCTATCAGTGTGTGTATTTAGTGTAATTTTATACTAACCACAACACTTATCTGTTGTAACTAACGACTCCATCACTGACTGGATTTTCTTCAGCACATACACTTTATTACACAGAGAATAATGCCATCACTACACACCTCTTAACAGACATTCACCACAATGGGTATTTTGCACTGAGCCTCTGTTTAACCCTCCTTCATTACCCATAAACCAAACGAACTACTTCTTATTGAGCTAGCATTTTAAAGCCAATTAAACAGTCTTAATATGAGAGGCGCGCCGGTGGTGAAGCCAACCTTAAAAACAAAGCCCCGATTAGAGCCATACAAGAGGAAGCCTCTTGACAAACGCGGGGGAGCAAAAATCCAAGAAAAGGAGAAGTGGGGAGAAGACAAGAGGAAAACAATAATAAAATGGGAGGATTACTGCAGCACCACCATCAGTGAATGTTTTATTTAGTTTGGTTCTGGCCACTTAAGCCCAGTGTTAGGCCCATTGTTCCCCTAAGCCAGTGCTGTAATCCTCCCTGCTGTAGTGCAGAGAGAGGTGAAAAGAGGAGAGAAAAGAAGAAGTACGACCAGAGTTAAAGAAAACAGCGAGAGAGGTGGGGGATGAATGAAGAGGAGAGAAGGGGCATCCCCAATTAGTGGAAAAGCCGAATGCTACAGATACAAACCCGAGTAGCGCTTCCAACCCCAGCCTGTCAGCTTTTCTCCCTCCAACTCTCTTCACAGTCACTGTCATTCTGTCTTTGTTTCATCCTCCTTTCATGTCTCCTCTTCATTTCGTTTCTGCCAACTGGTGGAAGCAAGCGTCTGTCCCCGTCTTACAACTACAAAAGCTGCTGGAAACAATCTTGCCTTTCTTTCTACACTCTTGTGTCGTCTTTGGTTTGCTGTCTTTCCTTTATTAGTGTTAATGAGTAAAACTCAAAGTGCTGTACTCAACTAGAAGTAATTAACTCATCAAAATAGGCTTCTTTAAACTTCCTTTTACTTCTGATGGTGCAGCAGTCATTCCCTGCTTCCCATGGGGCTATTAGCAGTTCATTTTATTAACCATAATTAACATGTTGACATCCAGTTTGCTCTATACTGTCTCTACTGTCCCCAGGCTTGCATTTGCTTGTGACCCAGGCCGTTTTGGGAACGTGGCATCTGCACAGTCAACAGTTATGGTTAGGGGTCACAAACACTCACAGACGTGTGCGACACTGCAACACACCGAGATAAGCGAGGAGAGGAAGGGAAAAGAGAGACGGGGGGAAGAGAAGAGAAGAAGCGGAGCTGGATAGCAGAGGGAAATTGAGCTGTATTAAACCATAATCCGGTTAGCGATGGCTGGGTGTAATCTCACTCATTAATAACATACTCCCAGTCTAATCGACAAACCATCAAAGGAGGAACCATTTTCCATGGAGGAGTTCAGTTGCTTTCAGCAAATTTACGAGGATTGTTGATGCCTCATTGTCACAGATGTCACACGTCAGATGGGCTGACAGTTTGTCAGGCAAAATAAATAAACAAATAAATGAATAAGACAAAATAAATGCATGCTGGAATTACAAATACGCCCTTATCCTGATTCACAGTAATTAGAGGGGATAAACCAACTGTAGCATGATAAATACTGACAAGTAATCCACTGAAAAGTGAAGAGTTATACCCATGAAGACTTGGGAGAGACAAATACAATATGTCTCATTTATTTCAGTATTTACTGCTTTGTAGTGGAAGAAAATGCACAAGATATTGGTTTTACTGTAAATTAAAACAACTACAGGTATGGGTGAATTTTAAGTAAGTCCTCTGACAAATGCTCAAAAAACACATTCACTTCATTTCATGCACAGGCAGGTGCACAAATGCATGCAAACACAAATCTGCCTATCTGCAACATCGTGGTCCAGATGCACGCAGCCACAAGCCACTTGCTTGGCCGAGAGCAAGTCCAATATGGGTGTTTAGTGGATTCTAGAAGAGACGGACTGACAAAGGTTTGAGAAAAGAGATGTGGCAAAAGCGGAGGACGCAAACAGGAAGGCAGGCGGCTTGTTGATTACGCTGGTGTTTAACATTAGGAAATGCCAGGATGGAAACGATGCTCATATCACGCCGTCGATTGGCTTGTTAGCACCAGCCAGAGAGAGTAGGACGGGGAGAGCGGGCAGAGAAAGCAGCTCTATAAGGTGGCGGGTTTAAATTTCCATTTGTCTCAGCGGAGTTTCGGGGGTTGAGGTGGAGAGTGGCTGTGATGTGAAACACCTTGTACACAGACTCGCACAGATATTAACATTCCACACAGAAATATCAACATGCCCATAGACAACACACTGGTGGCCCCAGCTGGGTACACAATGTCTCCCTTACAGTCCCCGCTTTACTGTGGTGCCAATCTCAGGACTCAATTCCCTGCAGTTCATTCCATTGTGACACCTGTTGGCGAAGGGAGGTGAAATGAACACCAGGACATTTTGCAATGAGAAGAGAGAAAAGAGATAACCACCGATTGCGAGCGGGGAGGGAAATGGCTGAGCGTCTGCGGTCACAAGGAGGTCACTGAATACCTGACAAAGTAAATCTACCAGACTCAATGTACCGGAGGCAGAAGGGCACTCCAGGTTTAATGGATGTGTAAAAATGGATTCAAGGTAACTGTTTGGTAACTCACAATGGCAAATGAAAGTGTTCAAAGAACGGTGCAGCAAGCTGGGAATTTCTAGGATGAAATGAAAGCTAAAAATACCATTTTGTGTGAAGCTGGAAGAAGCTATGGGCCAGAGAAGTTATCAAAAAATGAGTTGGGCTCCTTCTGTAGCTTTGGGTTGACGCAGTCATTTAAAGAAACTAAAATTGGAACGAGCACTTTCTGTTTAAGCTACAGAATGTTGATCAGTTCACATTCATTTTGAAGGATAACCTTTATAGAGATAGATAAAAGTTTGTTTTAATTAAATTAAATTAAATTAAAATGTCAGTATTGCAATGAGTTTTTATTTATCTATTTACTACGTATTTACATGGTTTGAAAAAATATATATTTGCAGTATTTTTTTCTTCAGAGATACAGTAGTGAATGTGCCTATTAATTATAAAACTCACTGCACCTCCTTTGAAATGTCACCTGTAATTACTGTGGGTGCTACAGTGAATCCTTTAACAGGAGGGATTTCAGTGTTTAATGGGGCTCTGCCCAATTTAAAGTGAGTAAAATGACTTCTCAACATATTGTGGGTGAAAGAAGCTGCAGCGAAATGATGACACACAATATTTTACATGACCAAACTATCGGTGTGTGACTAATCTTTATTAAATTGCGAGGTTATGATCTTTGTCTGTGTCAACTCCAAAATCCTCTGAGGACAGTTCATAAATATCACAAGGACGACCGTCTGTAATGATGATGACACAGTGGAGCACAATCTGCCCCGTGGACTGTCCTCCTGTGACACAGTAGCTTGGCAACATAGCCAAGAGTAAAAGGGAACATTAATAGGCCCTTAGGTAACATTTATTCCATTAGATGGGAACCTCCGGTCCTCAAGGGGGCAGTATTCATAGTGACTCAGGGGAATAAGGAGCCACAAATGTCCTTCTCCTACCACTTTCTTCTATTTTCTTTTGCTCCGTCATGTTTCTTGGGTCACTTTCACAACCCTCTGCTCGCAAACAGCCACACGCTCAAAATTCATTCAGACAGACAAACAAACAACCGAACTGCCACTGAGATAAACACAGTCCGATAATTACGGATGCGCTGTGCTGTGAATGTGACACCTGTGTCCCGCCTCCTGCGTCTCTTTGGATTGGACAGCTGTGCTAACAGAGGCCCCTGTGCCAAAGCGAAGGCACACACGGACGCACCAACATGCATCAGACAGTGGAGCCTAGAACCGCACCACACAGAGGAAACACACTGTTTACAAATAGTCGAATCGCCTCTTCTCTAGTTTTACTGCTTGGGACACGGGATCCATGCACAACGTGAGAGGACAGCGCAGGCTGAGCTCCATTACGCTTGCATAGGACATGACCTGCCACTTTCGATGCCTCTGCTTCCAGTGTTATTCATTTGTTTCTGCAGTGCACAACAGATGTGGAAGTAAAATGTCAAATACAGTGTGACACACATTTATTGTCCTTTCCACATTAAACAGCTTGACACATGGTTTCTCACTGCTAGATCCACTTCTAATAAGCATACTTAAATGAAAAAAAAAGGCTATTTCTGAATTGAATTTGTAAGTGCATTTCATACAATGTTACCCTATAATTTCACACACCAGATGCCAAGCATTCAACAAAGCAGTGTTCCTGCAGCCTAGGCGTGTTGGAGCGCATTAAAAAATGTCACTGATTTTCATTTTATGGGCAGTCATGGTCTGAACTTCATGCGCCTGCAAATAGGCTATGCAGAATTAAATATATTGTAATGATAGTATTATTATAAGTATGGGTTGGAGGCATAGAAGTGTTTATACAGTACAAAAAGGCAGCCACTTCACCAAACCCACAGATCGAACGAATGCAATACATATACACACTCAATTACCATACCTAAATACAGAGGATCAAGGTCAACATTCCAACTTTTTTTTAACTTTTAGAACAAGCAGGTGGACAGATTGCAGGAAAATGCCAAATGTCTGCTAAGACCATTTGGCAATATAAATCTCATGCCAGGACACACACCTGCAGTCTAATCTGTCCTCACACTCACCTGAAGACACATTTAATCTCTTACAAGACATAAATCCACAGCAAAAGTCAGGTAGCTATCCCAAAAGTTTTAAAGAGGCTTCGGTGATGAATGATTTAGAAGGCAAAACTTCTCTTTTAGGACTACAATAAAACCCGAATGTCACTTCCATCAAGCGTCCGGGCTGCAGACTGACAGCCTCACTACTCTCTTTAGCATCATAAAGAAGATCGCTTTAATATAGACTCTTCCTAACAAAATCCCGTTTGTCTGTATCTTTATCTTCTCTGCCTTTCAAGCCTCTCATTGAGTCTTTTTTGGCAATTACCACTTTGTGTAAACTTTCCAAGTCGGCTGCCTAAGAAATGTTTGTCTGTTAATGTTGATACAGCAACTATAAATAAGACAGAATCTGGGTTGATGATTAACTTTTTAGGTGAACCGTTACATTTTCTATCCCGTATCTATGTCACCATCCTCTTCCCTATCTCATCTCCCCTGTTTTTTAACTGTGGATGCAATCAGAACATTTAAGGACACACGCCGGATGATGGGCCCAGTTTACACCGGATTAGTTCATCCTGACAGCTGCAGGGGAAACCTGATCAGGGTCTCAACTGATTGTCTGCACAGATTATCTGGAAATGTGAAGATTTTATAGGTGAATTCCTAACACCCCAATCAATTTTCAGGCTGCAGTCTCTATGGCACATCGCACACACATAGATATATGTGTAATATTTACACTTGGGCAGTGTACTGTAGTTTATAATGAGACCTGATCAGCGATGGACTATTCCTCCCAGAGTGGGAGTGTTGAGGACAGATTTGGGTGACGTGTTTTGTCAAGATGGACTGGGAATTGATATCTTCTAATTTGTCCCTGAGATTACACCTGTGTTTACTTGGGCTGTCTGTATCAGAGACAGAACAGATGCTGTAAATATTTGCTCACACCCCCTCTATTTCTTCCAGCGTAACAAACCCTGGAAGTGCAAAGTATTTGGCAGATGGCTACATCAAAATTCAGAGCAAAGTCATCTGTGTAATTTCAATGAAATTTTACTGTAACCAAATTGTTGCATCCTAGAAGGGTGGAACGTTTCGTCAAAATACATTCAGCGGCAAATGACTGGTAGAGTTAAAATAGCTTTGGGTGTAATGTGTATTGATCTACTAATTTGTTTTTAATTATTGTATGCACAGCTACATGCTTTTGATTTGAACTGCCTTATACTGTAGTTGGCAGCGCCTCCTACAAAAAGAAAAAAGAGAATAAGCATCCCTCAGATGTGGAATAGCTAGATATTTTCAACGCACGCCTTTGTCTGCAAACAAATTTCCCCAAAGCCAAAATGCTACCAGAGAAAACAGAAACCATTTTCCTCCAAGTGGTGTTCCATGGATTTACGAGAGACGCAGAGCAATTTATAGCTCAGCGTGACAAAAGGAGAAATGGGTTTGTATAAGCACACAGCTTTACACATCTGACGGAGGAGAAAGTGTGAAGAATATTGTGAATATTCATTCGGAGGACACGGGGAAACAAATGAATCTGTCTGGCAGACCACTGGGTGGATATCACCCTCCTCCCTTGTTTTATCATCCATGGTGCAACTTGTCTTGAAGCGGTCTCTCACTCCCTCTCCCTTTCCCTTTAAAGTTCTATCGCTGTTCTGAGCTAGAACCGGCTGTGTCCGATGGAAGCGCCTCTATCTGACCCAGATCATCGGAATGAGTTTTCTCACTGCAAGCATTCTGGAGACAATTCCCTGGCCAAGGAATGAAAAAAGAAGAAAAAAAAAAAAAACACTGGCTGAAGCATCAGATAAGTGAAGAACAATCAGTCATTGTATGTGCGTAAACATAACTTTGTGTGTGTGTGTATGTGCGTTCCCATGACTGCTTGTCCGTGCAGGCCAATTTCTGTGCATTTGCTGGTCTGTGATTGAGCACCGCAGATCCTATCAGGCTAATACCCCTGTTGGGCCTTTGGCAAGGTGGAGTACATCTCCATGGTAATTCCGCCCTTAGCGTGTTAGTCCCCTAAGAACTGAGGGACAGAGGAATATCTGGATGGAGAAAAGGGATAAGCTCAATGTGTACACACACTGGGGGGGGCAGATTACTGAGCGCATGCTGATGTTACTGAATGTTGTGGAGTGCAGGTGATCAAGCCCAGAGGAGCAAAAGTCTAAGAAGGTTGTTTTTAATAGAACGACCTCTTAAACTTTTAAATATTTGTGTGTGGCAGTTTTGAATCCATGACAATGTCGCTGAATACAGAAATGTCCTTGAACTGCGCGGTTCAAGGTCATTATGATTCTGAATAAGATTTTTTTTCTGCATTATCCTCTTAGCTATAGTTCACAGATCAGTGCTGTCCAGTTTCCTGTAGTATCTGATTGTGCAACTCTCAGCTCGTAGCCCCGTCAAAAATAACCAGTGGTCATGGTTTATGTAGGTCCACGCCCTGATACTGCCATCACCACGTATCACAGCAGGGGTAAGGTTACGATACTGAAGGCGAGTGTCCAAACGCGAAAGCTCCAAGCCAACACATTTAAGGCAAAAAGCCCCATGTCCACCTCATCCGTCTGCAGAACTGTCTTTATCTGACTTACTCACACGCTGAGCAAAGTGCTGACAGGCAGCGGCGTTTGTCAGTTCATAGACGCTGCCTGCGTGCGATGGTTCTATTCCTTACTTCCTGTTTTGTCAGTGGACCGCTCCTCCCTGCATTAGTCCGGCTCAGTGAACAGCTCCCGGCAGGCTGCACCCGTCCATTTGACCTGAGATGCTTCTTTCACCCACAGCCACATTGATTGCTGCTGTGACACACCGACTCTCGAGCCGGATCACCTGCTTGATCTGCTGCGTTGCTGACAAACTGTATGTCTCTGACCTCCCGCTTCTGTTTACTACCCTCAACATCCATCTACACCACCTTTGTTATAAAAAGCCTTGTAAAACCACCTTTGGAGGGGAATCTTGGTTACATTGGCACATAATTTCAATGTGTGTGTAAGAGGGAGACATTCCAATTATATTTTAATACTGTAAACAATAATCAAAAAAGTAACAACTTACAGCTACTGTGCACCCAGAGGAGCGCATGCCAGAACTCCAACGCTGTCAATGTAGTGTAAAACAGTTGGGCCTTCATCAAGAGCTAAAACTGTGGGAGTCAATATTGGCGAGAACCATGTAACTGTAATATCCTTTTTGACTCCAGCTGGAGGCTTTCACTGCACATCATCGCCTTCTGTTTCCATTTAGCCTTTTTACAAGGGCATCTATCCTCTCCACCGCTTATCCTGTTCACAGTTATTTTTGCTAATGTACCTGAATTTTGTATCTCTAAAGCTACCACAAGAGACATTTGGATATCCTGGCGCCTCACCCATCCAGATCGTTCTGAGCTGAATGGATAATGTGTGAATGACATTGCAAATTATGAATTTTGAATTGAAACTGTCATTGGAGCCAAGCCCTTATCACGCAGACACAAGAGCAGCGCTACTCCTGAGTAAGAGACTCTCACACATAAGAGCTCTCAATCTAGCCAGAAGCACATGAAGATATAATGTAGGTGCAATTTAGAGAAGCATATCATTCATGTCCTTAAAAAATAATTTACTCATTTTAATATATAATTCTGAGATATCCTACTAACATAAATGATACAGTATGCTGTTGATGTCAGTTACTGTATAGATGGTGATTTCTAGTACACATATTTTAAATATTTTAATTACTTGATTGTCTTTTTAGTATATCTTAGACCCAAACCTAAAACCCCAAAACATGAATTTATTAATTTAATTTGCTATGAATATATGTACATAATATCCCTGCAGTCCA
The DNA here is from genome assembly GCF_900634795.4 of Betta splendens. Classification (NCBI taxonomy): domain Eukaryota; kingdom Metazoa; phylum Chordata; class Actinopteri; order Anabantiformes; family Osphronemidae; genus Betta; species Betta splendens. Next base: position 12,047,736 of record NC_040893.2, read on the forward strand.
ATCAATACTTGCTGAGGTATGCAGGACCCTTTAACCAAAAGACCAACATACTGAAAAAAATTTATACAGTACTACAATGATGTCTAGAGAACAACATGCATTAGTAATGTTGTTTAAAAACTCCCAACATCCCACGGTGTTCAGGTTAATTCTACAAAGTGTGTGTCGTTTAAGCAGCCAAGTGTGGCCAGCTACTAGTACAGATGTGGAGATTACCTGTGGGTTGACAGGTGCAGATGTGTGTGCTGTGTAATTCAGACATCAAACTGACAGCCTGGCAGTTGTAGGTGCTCACCCAACTGTGACGCTGTCACAGGTTCAGGCCCGGCTGTGCAAATGCAGCATACATAAGTGATTAAAAACAAGACACAAACAAAATGTTGCATGTGAATAGATCTGATGTGTCTTGAGATACAGTATGTCTGGGAAAACCATAGGTTCACTTACTGGAAAGTGTGCATGCGAGGAAGATGAGACCCCAGGGAATTATATTGCCTGTATATCACACCCTCTTATCTTATGTGTGTGCTGATCTGTTGACATGACTCCACTTCAGCATTAGGAATTTTTGATTGTACATGTATATGATATAATTGTCTCAACTGACAGGTCACAGTACTGTAAGACTAACATAAATATTATGTTATATTTTTTCTTTGACAAATAAACACAGCTGTATAAAATAACAATCCCTTTAAAGAAAATGCAGTAGTTTTGAACCACTGTATGAACAGTAACCTAGTCTTTAGTTATTGACCACCTGGTGTTTCTGTTTGAGAATGTAACAGTTATTGTAAACACTCTGTTGAACCAGCTGTGCTGTATGCATTCATTTACTCATTATTACAATGTAGAACTTCATTACTACAATTTGACTTTTAAATGCCAGAGCATCATGAAAAGCCTCAAACTCTATATAAAGATTTATTGCACCAAAAGTATTGATAATTGAGGTCAAGGTAGGAGTCCTTTTATACCAAGCCCCCAGGTTAAATAGTATTAAAATACATTCAATGTTATGTTTTACATGATCAAGTGGTTTTTATATCGCTTGTAAACTCCACATCAATCAGTTCTACCTGTAAGGTATACTTCACTGTCTTGCTCCAGCACACATAATATTACATGCACACGCGCGTGAAAGCAGTCCTACCTTGAGGGCGTGTGATGCATGCAGTCAGTTCTGATAAATGGAAGTGTCCAAAAAGAGGAATGAATTGGTGCCTTGACCTCCCTCCTGGCATGGGCATCCTTCTCCAAGCCCAGACAAATGGGCAAAATGGAAAATGGTACACACATCAGTCCATAAAAAAAACATACTCTGAAACTCACTCACCAAAAATTGAAGGACATATAGCTTTTCACTTCCTGGAGGATTTCAACAACTTATATTTAGGTGTTCCAAATCACGCTACTGCCAAATTATTTTTGCTCAATTAAATGCAGTAACATACATTTCCAATGATTCCTTTACAGCTGTGCATCTTTCATGAATTTAGTTTTTTTTTCCCCTTTGTAAACTTCCTTATATTGGTTGATTTACATTTACTGACGTGCCAGTCCTAATCCCAGTCCTGTAGTTTCCCTAAAATTAATTTTTTTAGAATTTCTACGCAAAGGGATCACTCTCATTTAAAATTTGATTTAGGATTTTTAAGACCAAAAAGATACAAATGATTATCTAGTTAAATTTTACTTTTTCCCAATTAATTGTAACGTTGTACTGTGACTCAACTCAAGATCTCCACATAAACAATTACATATATGTAGAATAGCAAGAACAGGAGGACAACATTAGCCTCTTATGAAATTATCTGAAATGTTGCTCCACTTTCTGAAACTTATCAGAAGAGTGAGTATTTGTCTGGATGTGTGTTTATCTTACCTCTATTACTTGTGATCACACGGTATTGAGTAGTGAACATGCATCACTTTATCAGTGCACACTAGGACTCCAGACTAAGACTCTTTTACAAGACTTTTACAAGACACTTAAACACCAAGATTATTTCCCTAAACTGAATAATTGAATGGCGTGGGTAGCATCGTTGCCTCACAGCAAGAAGGTTCTGGGTTCGATTCGATTCCCGGAGGCGTCCCTGGTGCCTTTCTGTGTGGAGTTTGCACGTTCTCCCAGTGTTCGCGTGGGTTCTCTCCGGGTTCTCCGGCTTCCTCCCACAGTCCAAAGACGTGCATTAGGTTGATTGGCTTCTCTCCATTCCCCGTAGGTGTGAGTGTGTGTGTGAATGGTTGTCTGTCTCTGTGTTGCCCTGCGATGGACTGGTGACCCGTCCAGGGTGTACCCTGCCTCTCGCCTGTAGCCTGCTGGGTTAGGCTCCAGCACCCCCGTGACCCCGCATTAGGGAAACGGCGTCTTAGAAAATGGATGGATGGATGGATGAATAATTGAAAAGTCAGTTTCTCTGATCAAGGCCATATCTAGCATTATTATATAAGCGTGTGTTTGTGTATGTTTGCATAGATTTAGGAAACAAAATAATCTATGTTGCACAGACAGACAAAATAAGAGTTTTGTGAAGCTTGTCAAACACAAAAACAAAACTGTCAGACCTACTATATCATCATTTAATGATCTGTCCCAACTCCATAAAGAAGCGTCTCTTCAGGTGAGTCAGGTGGAAACATTTTTGTGTTTGCATAAGAAAAAGAGAGAGCAGAGAGCAACTACTGTAGATGTCAGTTCATACTACAGCTAGGACACGAATGGCACTTAAACCAATTTGATTACTGTTTATTATTAAATTATTTTAAGTCAACCACCTGACACACTGCAAATAACAGAATAGAACAAAGAGACCGTGTTTGTCCTATAGCAAAATCAGCTGACAGTGACAAGAAATTAGCTGAACTTCATTCAAAAGAAAGGATGATGAAGTGAATCAGTCCAGTAATAGAGAAAGGAAACAAACAGGTCAGGGCGTTTGCAGGACGTAATAAAACCGTCTCTGTTGTTAGCTTTTACTGTGACACTGGCCTGTTCTGCCACTGAATCAAACTATACTGTTGTCAGGAGGCAGAAACATTTAGCTCAAATCAAAAAATTAAAAGGACAAAATTCTGAAAGCTCCTGAACAACATTTGAAGCACATAAAAACTCAACCTGAGCATGTTAGTATGTAAGCTTCTACCGAGCTGACGCTGGGTACGGTGATTTTATTTGTTTATTATTCTGATATATTATATTAGTCAGTGAATCAAAAATGTCATGAAAAGTGAGAGACTAATAAAAAATTACACACACTGAAGCGTGCATAGGCAGCAGACAGCCAGGCCGCAGACTCAGTGTGAGGCAGTCAGGAGTTTTACTATTCCCAGTATAGTATGCTCTATAAAGTTCTGTTGTTACTCATGTCCCCATAAAGCTCAGTTTCCCCCGAGACCCAAATACAGTACAGTACACAGAGACTTTGCCCCAAATGCCCACACAAATCAGTGAACTGCTTTGTCACTGTTTGTCATTCTTTTTGTTTGGCCATAGATAGAGATTGTAAAGTGTAAATTCCTCTGAAGACAATGGAAGCGAACTCAAGCACTGCGGCATTCAGGTTGTTGTGTGTCCTAATGGCGATAAGTCATTTTAAGTGCGGGCAGTAAATTTCTCTGGAGTTATGAGAGACAGTGAAAGACCGTAGGACGCTGACGTGCACAAAGCTGGTCCCTGATGTGGCCACTAAGCTCTCCTCACAGGTTGTCTTCAGTTTCATTTTTCTATCACGATATTAATTACATTTATTCACACTTGCTCCATCAAATGTCATAAAGTTATTAAAAATAGTCATCACAGATTAAAGTACAGTAAAGAACCTATAAACCACCTGCTAAGGAGACTGAGGTCCTTTGGTGTGTGCAGACAGCTAAGGACACTGTGGTGGCCTCAGTAGTCCTGTATGGAGTTGTGTGACAGGACCCCCTGCACCACACTTCTTACTGTTTGTGTTTTACTGGTACTACTGTTGTTTACTGTTCTTTTCTTGCACTATTATTACCGTATTTCTGTTTTTGTCTACTGTTGATGTTTACTTTCCCAATTGAGGGATTAACAAAGTCGTATCCTATCCTATGAGGCTTTACCTTAGGTTCATTTAATTCCTACATGTGTAAACCACAAACTACAGTATGAAACACATGAAACAATTAGGTTTTGTCACATTACTGCTGATTTATTAATGCAACCTACTGTACAGTACTGCCTGCCACTAATAACAAGGACTAAGTTGGGATAAGTTGCTAAAACGACAAAAGGCAAATGTTTAAATTTATTTGAATTTAACTTATACATTTACTCATACTATATAGTAAAATTGCACATCATTATGTGCATATTGAATTAAGGAAAACATGCCAACTTTTAGAGTCAAAGGCCCTCTGTGTTCACCCATCTATATTCTTTTTGCCATAAATATCACATCACATTTTCATATCGAGCAGTTCAGCAGTAATGATGTGCTGCCAAGATTTGCATAATACATTTCCTTCAGTTGGGAGGAAAAAAAATAGCAATAATTAGAATTGGAATAAAGCACCTAAATTAAATTTGCGAACTTGCCCGTCTCCGGTTTCACTGACATTAAAAGCACGAAGAGCCAAAGAAGGAGAACAGGAAGAAAGTTGTGCCTTGTGGCAAATGATGAAACTCAAACCCAGCTACAGATCTGTCACATGGCACAACAAAATTAAGCACATGCAAAACACCCACAATGCCTTGCGGTTGATTTGTAGATATATAAATAGGGACACACAAGGATGTGCACACAAACACACATACACACTTTAAGCAATGACTAAATGAACCCAATAAAAATATCCACACATCTAAATAAGAAAAAAGCCCAAAGACACAGTGAAGACAAGCACATTCACAGCCATGACATTACACACAAGAGACATCAGAGTGGCTGATTGGAAAGGTGTGGTTTAATTTAAACAAGGGAGGGCAGGAGGCGATTTGAGTGGCACCGAGTAAAATTAGGACCCCGCCTCCCCCAAGTGACTGAGGAATGTGATGGTACGAGAAGACGTGGTTTAGTGGAACAATGGTACAGAGTCTTAGAGGAATGAGTTCAGCAAAAGTGCTGTGACCAGAGTTGGGAGAGATCAAAAGGAGACAGGAAGCAAGGGAGTGGAAGATCAAACCACAGATGATAGTTAGAAAAGAGATGTGTCAGCAGTACACGTCCTCACTGATATGTACACTTGATTCAACTTAATGTTTTAACCTACTGCTGTGCCGGCAAACTTTCCCGGCCCTGAGGAGGACGGTGGTGAAAAGTCTCCCAAAAAGGGGCTTTTACCGTTCAGGTTCTGCTTTTCAGTGCAACTTTAAGTCAGAACATGTGTCCTCTGAATGCAATTTAAGTAACAGGTCGGTCCTGTGCCAAAGGAGACTGAGGGAACAACATCACCAGCGGTGAAAGTACACAGAATCTGTCAATACAGATGCAAAAATGCAAAAATGCAGGTATTTCCCTGAAAGTAAAAAATATCTCCATCTGCCCCACACTCCTTCAGGGCGTCCTCAAGTCGGGACATCACCGTTCTTCCATTGAAACTACCTCAGGTGGCTCAAAGGAGAGTGAGAAGAGTGAGGAGAGTGAGGGACAGGCAGCTGGTGGCTTCCGTTAAATTAAATGAGCTGAAATCTAGTCCTGTGTTCAACATCCAACGCTGAGTAAATGACACTGGGCCGTCACTGCATTAATGTGGGAGTGAGCATAACTTTTATGAAGCCTTATTAAGCTTCAAAGGTTCAGCTGTAACATTGACTTTACTTCCACTTTAGCCTCGGCCCATTTTTTTTCCGGCTAATTAGAATTCATTTTTAGGAGGCGCAGAAAGAGGAAAGACAAAAAGTCTTCTGTACAGCATCAATAGAATAATGCTTGGTTAGTGGTACTTTTATCATTTATGTGAAGGTCATTTCATTGTGCGTACTGTACCCGGTGACATCTTTCTTTAAATGAGACGGCTGTTTCTTCCTTCACGTCACCTCTCAGCAGCCTGTGCGACAGCGTGGAACGTACAGTACATATCGTGAACCTCTGGGCCACAGCCACACTTTGGCGGTCGCAGCTGGCAGAGCAACAGCACAAATCTAATGGGCGTCTTATCCAACGGAGGACCGAGAGAACACTGAGCCGCGTTTTAGTCCGTGTGACAGTGTGACATTCAGCCGTGAAAGTGTGGGACGATTACGAAGATTAGAAAGGAAACAGGAAAACGGGCAAAGACGCCTCCCTGATCTGAGTCCGAGTATATTAGTGTGTACGTCACAATCTGTATCCCAGTGTGTTTTTTTTTTATCTAGATCTGAACTCTGGATGACATTTGGCTTGTGGATTTTTCACTTTAAATAGGGATTGGACACAAAGACTCCAAATTTCTATTCATTCACTCACTGGAGCAATGAGTGAACACTGAGATGAGACACGTGTGCGCAGCCATTTGCTGCTTTTTATGCAACGCTTGCAACCAACACAAATGCACCTGTGCAAACTGTAGAAATAAACTGTAAAAAGGGAAGGAATGCCAGTAATTACAGTACATTCTTGAACATTCCAGTTACTGGAAAAGAACACGCCCACGGTCCAACACAAACAGGGCAGACAGGACTGAATAACCTTATATTCGGTAAGTCAGCTATTAATAAACATGTAAATGTATTTTTAAAACGTATATTATATCACAATACTGTTCTCATACAGTAAATAGTTTACTGTAGTTATGTATTATGTAAGTAGTGGTGTAACGCTCGATGGGGCCGGGAAATCGGGACTGTTTTAGTTTTTTTCCCCCAGAACTGTTTCGCCTTTCGAGCTACAGAGTGAAAGAACGATGACCCATGATGTGTGTTAAACACGGGTGCGGTCAAACCCAGGGACAGCTAAAGCATTACAGCAACACGTGAGACTGGGGCTGCTCGACCAGCAGACAGACTCGTGCTGTTTCGCAGCGGAGCCGATGTTGGCGCAAGGCGAGGAGGAGGATGAGGAGGAGAGGCGCGGGGAACACAAGGAGAGGATGTTAGGAACCGTGAGCGGTGAAAGGACAGCTGCTTGTGGAGCGGACAGGATTTATCTAAATCAAAGTTACTTCTGGACCAGTAGGTTGTGGTGGGGCATCTCCTCCGCGGCTGCTCATTTCATCTCCTTCCAGCCTTTCCTCCGCATCCATCAACCGTCCCTCCTCTCTCCTCTTGTCAGAGCCTCTCGTTTCCTTCTGCCTCATTTCTCCCTTCATCGCTCTGGATCTTCTCAGCTTTTAAAAGGTTCCAAGTTGACGCTGGGGCTGCTTATTCATGGTGGCATCCCTCAGTGAAACGCACATATGACCTGACAGCCACTTGAATACTCACACACACGTGCCCACACGTGATTCAGATGCACTTTAACACACAAGGGCAGACGCAGACACACACACACACACACACACACACACACACACACACACACACACACACACACACACACACACACACACACACACACACACACACACACACACAGGGCCAGAAGGAGACAATAGACAAATGACAAGTGACACACTGTACGTGGTTAGAAGACGAGCTCTGGTGAATATTAAAGGACTGATGGGGAGGACAGAGTGACCCTTTTTGTGCATCTTCATCATCCTTTGTGTCCTTCATTACTATTATTGAGTCTCTCCACATCATGCAGCTAACAATTAGACGTAAGCAGTATTTAATGGAAATGTGTGTATGTGTGTCCTGTGAGACTGAACATCTATAGGCAAAGGCAACACAGTACAAACCAGCCACCCAACAACAGGCTGTGCACAAACAAAGACACTAAAATGCTTTAACAAAGTTTTACAGAGTGATAATATTTAACTCCTGCTTCATATCATAGTTATATTCATATTTAAGGCATTGAATTGATTCCTGTATTTGGTGAAAAGTGATCATGCATTCAATTATGAGCATGTATTTGTATATTGGCCGTACTGCATCTGTCAGTGTCTTAGAGACATGGATGAATTCTGGTATTATTGTGACTCTATCCGCAGTGCAATGTATTAATTACGTGCGCGCGCACACGCACACACACACACACACACACACACACACACGCACACACACGCACACACACGCACACACACGCACACACACGCACACACACGCACACACACACACACACACACACACACACACACACACACACACACACACACACACACACACACACACACACACACACACACACACAGCTGGCATTCTGACTCCATCCCTGGGCACAGCACATAAATCTTCCCTAATAACAGCGGTGGCATTTCAGCAACAATAGGGATTACACACAACCTCTGTCGAATGGTCTGCCCGCCAGAACACACACACACATACACCAACACCCACACAAAAACACACACCGTGGTCAAGATACATGATGCTCAGCAAGTTCGTCAGGTTCTAGTACAGAAAGAGGCAACAAGAGAGAGACAAAGAACACTGGAGATGTATTTTGTTTCCTCTCGCTACGTGACATTCATGCAGTGGAGCTTCGTAATGGATTCGTAATGGATTTTTTTTTGTTGTGCAGTAAATTTAGTTTAATTAATGTTAACATCTGTCATATGGTATACTAATGTTGTAGTGTTCATAATTACTTACTCAATTCAGGGAACTGGGAACTTTTCCAAGCTGAAATTACACTGAATGTGGAAATATTTGCATTGAGACAAGCAAGGAGTCGATTTGTACATTTACTTCCCTAAAATCATTTCATAAAGTCTGCTTGCGTTACTTTTGTCTTTTCACGTGTTTTAATAATACTGTTGCCTTTTGAGGTCACACTTATCAATAATGACCATGTTACTCATTTGTTTCGGTCATCAGTACAGTATTGTATGAGTGTGTACAGTACTCTGACCAGCAATGATACACATTTACTTGACGGGTCCCACACAGAAAAGCCCTGCTACTCGTAAACACGCATATTTGCATGAGTGATCGTTAAATCCGTTAGACAGCTGGATGCTCTCGACAGCCCACAGAAATCTTACAGTTCCTAACATCTCTATTTTACTGCACTCTAGTGAACACCGAGTACCAGATGGACGTCTTCACAAATAGCTGCAGGAATCCAGTACTACAGTACTATAACATTTATGGGTATTAATAGATAATAGTGAGACGACCAAGTCACTTAAGACTCACCTCACATGCAACATGTAGATGAATTCTAAAGAGTAAAGAGGGCAGTTTTTAATCATCTGCACAGTCAGATGCAAAATAACACAGAGCTGCAGAATTGGGCTTCTTCTCCGCTTAAAATTCTCAAACCTGTTGAATTAAAGGGAAAAAAAACACTCACGAATGTGCTCTTGCGTCATATACCCCCGCTGGGTCTGCTTTGACAGCAGTGTGTTCCGAGCTAATGTACTAATGAGCAATGGTGAATGAGAGTTTTTGGAGCATCACCGTAAATAATTAAAATTTCTTAGATAGTTTGTGAGACTAGTCACACTATTCATCACTGTCATGCCGCCTCAGTCCCCATCTGGCAGAGTTTAGACACGAATGTAAACTCGTCTGCTGCGGCAACTTCGCATTAACATCACATTATACAGGCCCGTGTCCCACTCAGATCTACTGACAACAGAGTTTTGATCCTGCACATTATACAGATATGCAGGATGCAGAGCAAGCCTTTAAGGCATAAAAACATGTCCTTCTGCATCATTTTCTCCATTTTATATAGATTTTATGTAAACCTCTATGTTTAGGTTTTGAATTTCCCCCTGCACCATTTGTGCGATGTAAAAATCTCCATCCTCAGGATAAGGCAAGTCCAAGACAGAGGACTAATAACAATGAGGTGTTCATGAGCATATTACTCGATATTGCTCTCGTTTCTAAGATTAATAATTTTTATTTACAGTAGCTTAATAGATCCTGATGGCAAGATTTTGCAGAGTTGGGGGTTTGTAATTAAAATAATAAGAGGCATAAATAATACGTTTTACAACCTAATGCAAAGTCCTTTAACTGCTGTTTGTAATTGATTTGACCAAATACAGTACTTCTAGTTACGACAGCATAAAAGTGAAACAGAGTGCAGTCATTATTTGATGTGTGTGTCCCAGAAACAAGTGGCTGAGATTCACAAGAGTGTCACCGTGGTCCAGGAGAGAGAATCAAGACTCTCCCTTATAATTACAACTATTGATAAAAAGCAGCAAGCACTCACTCATAATTACTAGTCTCTCTGCTAGGTAACAGCTGCTGGCCAGAAAATGCCAGAATCTCAGAATGGAATCGGTGTAATTCTTAGAAACGGAGCAAGAAACAAAGAAAGCGAAAACACGAACACATGAGGGAATAGAGAAATAAAAATATTCACGCTACAAACACGTATTGTTGATTTTTTGGATTAAAAGAAACTATTTTCCTGTGAGATCCAAGGATTTTCTTCATGCAGGTGTAAAGAGCCGTCCTATTCTCGACAATTAGGTGTCTTAATGTCTAAAGAAATTGATTATCTCTTGGATTTAAAGATGAAAGCCAAAGCCAAAAGTCCATGAAGGATAAATCAATGGATGCCAAGTTAAGGTGCCTCACACCTACTGTATACAAATAGTAGTGGAGTGAAACAGTAATCTGTACGATTATGGTAATATGTGTAATCTGGCACAATCTGTCGTTGGCTGAGAAGTAGAAGAAGCTGCTGCATCTCAATGTGGAAAAGAGCTGTTTACGCAGCGCGTTGGGAGACGGACGAGGACCAGCGCACGTAGAGAGGTGGGTTCCGACAGGGAGGCCGCCGTTTGAGGAAGGAACGCAGCAACGCACAGAAAGCAAACGAGGTTTGTCTGTTATCAAATGGCCTCTGTCAAAGTAGGCGCTGGGGAGGCGTGCGGCCCGTTGTGGGACGTGGAAGCAGGTGATTGTTTACAGCGAAGGAGGCTGCTGTTGTCTCTTTCTCTTTTCCTTTAATTCACTTGATCTTGCTTAAAAAATAGCATTTGCTCTGAAGCATACAGGGATATTACCCTGGGAAAGTGTTTTCCCCTTCCCTTTCCTCTCAAGGATGTTAAATGATAAGGTATATGTTGTGATGTAATTTGTTACAGTTCCTCTCTTTCCCTCTCGCTTTTACCTCCCCTTCCTTCATTCTGTTTATCTCTACAGTCTTTTAACCACCTTGCCCTAACGGTACCTCCATATCAGAACAGATATGCCGGTCCCAGTGTGTGTGTCTTGGGTCTCTGGGTGTGACAGAAGGAGCTTGGGTGGGTGAACAACAGAGGGCGAAACGTCCAAGAACTACAGATTTATTCTCCCAAACAGTTGAATTTACTATGTACTCTGTTTTTTTTTTTTTACTTCTTCTGCTCTAGGAACTGGCAGCTGTGTGCAAATAAATCAGGGGTTTCATTAACAAACCAGCAATTAGGTGAGTTCATTCTTCAAACGTCTCGGTGTTAAAAATACTTTACTTAATATCAGGCCTCCTCTGATGCCTCCCCTGAGGTCGTCTGTTAGGCTGCGTGTTTGTCTGCGAGCGTGTGACTCATGCAGCACATAAAGGGCAGAGTGCACCTGTCTGGAAGGAAGAGAGTGATTCTAAAGGGAGCTTTATCTCCCTTTTGAAACAAGCACATTTTGGGTGTGATGGCCAAGACGAGGACAGTAACATTACAGATGCACATACGTGCACACAGAATATGTGATGTTGCGCTGATGCACTACATTTGCAGACTGTTAAAGCCAAGGCTACCTTTGCTTGGGTTATAGCATTGTCATAATTCATTATACACTGGAGAACAGAACAGGGGACTTTATGGTTCTTACATATTTCACCATAAAGCCTGGGACGACACAAGTACCTGCTTTAAATTAAGTTCAGACGTCTATAGTTTAATAATCAAAGAATATGAGAATCATGTGATTAAAAGCAAAGCTTTTTAGAGCCAGTTTGACATATGGAAAAAAGTAGCACCTTTAAAAAGGGTTTGTAATAACAGATGCATATCTCTTCTTTAAACACCATCACTGAACACGAGATAACTGAGTGAGTTTCTTCAGTCACCTAGTTCCCCACAAGCATGCAGATAATCCACCGGTGCCACAGGCTGAGTGTCTGGTTATCTACTGTTCAGTCTGTGTCACTCTGTGCTGAATCGACATGAAAGGTGCTGCAGAAGGTTGAATGGATTAACTGATGACAGTGATACAGATGGAAGCTCACTTGCCAATGTAAAGGAATGAGTTCATGGGACTAACCCACAAACATCCACTTGACTTGGCCGTGAATTCAGTTTCCATCTGAACAGAGCTAAAAGGACAGTCAGTGACCAGTGTTGAGGAAGCAACCAACCAAAAGACTATTATTCAGCCATGCATTCAACAATCTTTTACTTTCCATCCTTTAACAAGCATTGACTTCCAAATGGGACACGCATTGACTTCAGAAAGGGAGTCTCTAAGAAGCGTGGCCTCGGAGGGGGACAAGTATTGACTTCAAAGCACACATGCTTTGAAACACATTAGATTCAAATGGGGTCCATTCAAAACAGCATTAGCCTCAAATGAGTCATCCTTCATAGTTTACTGACTTCAAACGGAGAGAAGGAGGAACAGCAGTATAGCAAGTTAGTGATATGTGACATAAGTCCTCCAAGAGAAGGTGGGACCAAGATCTCTGCTGTATGACTGAAAAGGGAGGAATTAAATATATATTAAAAACATATTATTACTGTAAACTTTAAAACTAAAAATAAATTTAAGGATGTTTATTTAAAAAAAATGCACACAAGGTTGAAGTTCATGTTAAACAAATATTTTGATTCATTATTGTCAAGGGTGCACACAACTGCATTATCAAACATGAAAAATAATTAAACAAAAAGTGGTTTCTTGGAGACATTTTAAAAGATCAAGGTGAAGCAGTTTGTAAAGTCGTTATTAGTACTGTTTTTACAGTAATTTATATTCTAAAGTTTCAATTTCTTTATCTAATAAAGTGATGGTAAACAAAGTAAATAAAAAAATACAAAAGAGGGGTGTTTCTTATTTTCTTGTTCTTCTGAACTGTTAAAATAATAACATTCATTAACCGCAACTAAGGATTATTTTTATGTATTATAACAAATAATTTTACTGCAATTAACCGTGAAATTTAATGTGTCAGCAAGGATTTGAAGTTGGCTCACAGTTTATTTGCCATACAATCACCCGTGCTGACTAATATGTTCTTTGTTGTTTATCTGCAGAAGGTTGTGAACACTGACATACAGCAGGTGTCATGTCATGTCATGTGTTGTGCACGTTTTTACGTGCATCACAATCAGACAAATTCAAATGTCAACAAACTGCCTGTGTGCGTGCTCTCACATTAAATTAAAGAAAAAAAAAAGGCACAATTATACTAGGCCTTTGTTTTTAGAGTTCCCCACTCTTCTCATGATAAGGCTTTTGGGGATAAGGACCAATCATCAGCAGTCCTGAGACGCCGCCATACTGTAACTGAGCCTGACCGTAAACCAAACTGCTGTTTTTATGTGCAGTACAAAGACCAGTGTGTCTCTCTCTACAGAGGATTCTAAACTATCCTGTTCTTATCTCAGATGTCAAACGGATTCAAGCAAGCAAATGGTAAAACAAAAAGCAAAACTCAGAAACGTACTTGCATAGCTCACATCTGGCTCAACACGAGTGAACAGGCTGGCAGACAACACACCGCAGTGATAAGGGGACCAACACCCATAACAAGGATCCATCTTTGTACCTAAATATACAAAGCACCCTGGGAAATTGAGTTACAGACATAAATAACAGGGTATTTATAGATAAAAAGAGGTCAGAGCCCTGTTATCAGGCTCCCTCCTGCCTTGAAGCATATTATGCCACCAGGTTTCTTGTTGTCTTAGCCTCTCCCACCGCTCTCATCTGTTCCTTCCCCCTCTTTCTCTCTCCCCCGTACAGTAAATCTTCTCTCTCCCGTCTCCTGGCTGTGAGACCTGGTAGAGAAGCAGATAGTCAGTGACACTCCCAGTGCAACAGCCAGCATGACGCTGGCTCCAGCTCTCCCTGGGGGATAAGACACTGAGTGGAAAACAAAAGCATGTCATACAAACACTCTGGACCGCTGCTCTTCAGCATTTATGGCGCAAACCTCCACAGCCTTTCATGTGAACCTTTGCGTATGCGTTTAAGCAGCCTAAACTTGGTCACAATGCAAATACAGGTATCATTTCATTTTAAATAGTAACAGGTGAGGGTTATTGACACTCCCAAAGGAGAACATGCTGCAATTACTGTCACTTGTTGGCTGAGCTACCTGTACACTAACCTCAGGCTAGCTGTAGGTAGCCCTAAACACAACCGTGACTCACCGACAACAAGTCTGCTAGTGTGTGTGTGGGTGATCACTGGTGGGTGTCTATGCAACGCCAGCGGGACAAGAACATTACAAGTGGGAATTTAGAAGGGGTCACTCAGAGACCGGCACTTCCAATGCCATGAGACGGTTCTATGTCGGTGGACGTGGGATTGTTGACGTGTCTGTGTGGGCTTATTTCCTGGCAATTAGTCTGACCCTTAGTATTAGCTCTTTATTTCCCCTGGTAGATCGACATATTAGAGCATCTTCTAGCTCCTGAGCTGTCATGGGAAACACACGAGGATGAAAATGCTAGGGTGAAAAACATGCAGCAGGCAGGAAGCACAAGCACCTTGAGTGATAGAAACTGTTTTGGTGCGGGATGTTGTGAAGAACTCTTTAAGGTTATCAGTTTTTAAAGTTGCTTGTGGGGGAAAAAAAAGAATCCCTAGAATTCTAATGCCCATCACTTCACCACAAACGTCTGGCTTTTTAATCCAAGATCCGCTAAGTCCAGTCATCTGGAACAAATAGGGAAACCAGGCAGGAAGACATGGGAAATCCATAGGAATTCTATATGCTTGGTTGAAGCGTTGATGGGACCTGCCCAAGACACGAGTACTGTAAAATACAGAAAAGCATCAAACGTTACGATTCCAACCCCTCAGATTTAAAAGGTGGACTGTGCCGAGGGTTGGTGGAGCAGATGCATGACTCCCTCCTGCGGGCTTCACCTGTTCTCTGAGGCTGAAATATATCCAGCAGCTACCGCACGAGGCGGAGGACGAGATTAGGAACGCCCG
Organism: Betta splendens; assembly: GCF_900634795.4. Classification (NCBI taxonomy): domain Eukaryota; kingdom Metazoa; phylum Chordata; class Actinopteri; order Anabantiformes; family Osphronemidae; genus Betta; species Betta splendens. The sequence continues at coordinate 12,062,896 of NC_040893.2, forward strand.
AGCGGAGTGTTTTATCTTAAGGTCAGGTTTTACATATCATATCCACGCACGCAGGGGTTCGGAAAACACAGTCACTCAGAGTTAAGGAGAGTTAGATAAATGCTGTGTGTAATGGCTAGTTTGGGTTCTCCACTGTACACATGTGCAAATGGACATTGTCTCAAACACTCAAACACACACACACACACACACACACACACACACACACACACACACACACACACACACACACACACACACACACACACACACACACACACACACACACACACAGCACCTACATGCCACCCACAGTAAGTGACCTGGGTTAAATATGTAATGACTGCTTGTCCCACACTCAGGATTAATGGGCTGTGGAGAGAAGAGATAAAGGCACATCATTACCACACACACACACACACACGCACGCGCACGCACACGCACACACACACACACACACACACACACACACACACACACACACACGATAAGAAACATCATTACATCATTAAGACTGGTAGAATCTGTGTGGTTTGGTTGAGCTTCAATAAAAGAAGCAGCTCATTTACATGAGAGACATGTTGACATTTCTGTCCAGCAAAAAAATCACTGTGCATGTTACATCCTGAACAATGTTTTATACAATGTTTCAAATGGGCAAGCATTCATTAATGCATTAAAATAATCCAATAACAACGGGGGAGACGTGACATTAGCACCTGCATCGTTCAGACACTGCCTGAACATCCTGGCCACACGAGGCCAACGTCTGTTCCGAACCAGCAGGAACTCAGTGGCCTGAAGCTCTTGGAGGAATTCATCCTGGCAGCACACAGCAGTCAGGGCACCTTTAATTATTACATGAAGCTCTGTGCAGCTCATAGTACATCCCTCCCAGACCATCACTCAGCCACCACCACACCAGTCGTCATCGGTGATACAGGCAGCAGAACATTAACCCCAGCATCTCCAGACTCTCAGTGCTTAGTGTGAACCTTCTCTCGTGTGTGACACGAGTGGGGCAGCGTCGATGACTTGGCCATTTTGGTGCAATGTCAATCGAACTGCTCGGTGCTGCTCAGCGAGCACAGGTCACATTAGAGGCCAACAAGCCGAGCTCATAGAGTCTGATTCTGACAGTCTGGGCAGAAATAAGCAGACCAGGGGCTCACTGCAGGTCATTTTCTATGGCTCTCAGTCTGAACGGCTGAAAACTAAAGCACATACATTGCTGCGTATTGATAAATGCCCATAATGCTCATAGGACTGGAAGCTATTAAATCATTCAGCAGATGATGATGATCATTCTCTCCCGGTGACAACATCTGATCAGAAAGGGCATCATAGGCGAATAGAGCAGGTGGCTGTCGGGTTAGTGAATGGAAAGACTCCAGCACTAACATGCAGATATATTAGCTGAGTATGTACAAATGTAAAAAATATATTTTAGTTAAAAATTAGTAACTAGACAAAACTAGGAATTTAACATTTGTTTGATGTTCTGCTGCTTTATGGGAAAATAAACAGGGCTGCACACTCCCTGCTACCGTACAGTCATTGGGGCTCGTGGGAAATCTCCATGGTAACCCGGACAATGTAAATCCTGTTTTTCTGTGTACGGGCTTGTGTGTAACATGCAACTTATCCGTTGGTTTATCACAGCTCATTACCACGACAACGAAAAAGTCAAATCCTCTTATGCCAATGAGCTGCATTTAGATTTACCCAAGCACTCCTGGAAGAGGAACCTCATTCACCCCCCCAGCACACACACACAAACGCACATATACACATGCTGATAGGCTGCACTGAGTGTTTACATTTATCCCTAGACTCCAGTGAGATCCTAACTCATTATGCTGTGGATATGTTTGCTGGCAAGACTCTTAAGCTGAAGCCAATGTTGTGAGGACACCAGAGAATTTAGTTTTGGCTTCTTCGTTGCCTCTTATTTACCCAACTCAGGCAGAGAGCGACTGCATCTGATAGCAGTCTGGCCACCTTCTCATTTTGAAACCGCAAAATCAGACACATCAACATGTTTTATGCATAAACACACACACACGGTCACACGGGCAGATGGAAATATGCATACAGTGATTTGAATGATGAAACTGCAGACTCAGGAGAGAAGCGGTGCCGATGAAACGAGCCTGTGTTGCCATCGCCCAGGAGGCCGCGTTCCAGCCACCAATACTCACACTCACTGAAAGCCACACGCGCACACTCTTTTGGCCCAGATAAGCCACAAGATGGCTCCTCTCGTTGAATTGATATCAATATTTGGCCAGAGAGATATTTACACTCCCCTTTAATCAGGGGGAACAGATGGCCCCAAGGTCTGTGAACTGTGTCCACTCTTTAACCGAGCACCAAGTCCTGGCATTTTACACACACACACACACACACACACACACACACACACACACACACACACACACACACACACACACACACACACACACACACACACACACACACACACAATGAACAGAGAAAACAGAGCGACATCCTGTTGTTTCGAGGCACGCACACATTGTCTTGTCTTCAAAACCTAATTAACTAAAGCATTTTTCCCCCCACCTGCAAACTAAAAAGTAAACTCATTAAAGTTTATTATATTAAATCTGGCAATTAACATCTGCACGTGAAAACTAATTCATCTTCAGATTTGGTGTTTTGTTCAACAACAGCAGAAGTAAAACAGCGAGTGTTTGGTGGATTCCCCTGGTTGCACCACGCGGCGACGATCAAAGTGCTGAGCTTTTTAAATCAACATGCCGCCGTCACACTTTCAGTAAAAATGTCTTTAGAATATGCTGTTACAACATCGCTCAAGTACTATCACTGACACGAGCTACCGCGCTCTCCCCGATCGCATCTTCCCGTCAGCTCTTTGATCATTTTTCTTTCTCAGTGCGATATTTGCTGTTTCCTCTTCCTTTATGTCATGCTTCTACAGCGTGTCATGCTCTTTATGTCGTGTCATGTCATTCGCCTACATGTCGAAAATGACACGAGAGTGGATTGTGTTCACACATTCAGGTTTAAATCTTTGGCCGTCTCCCAAACTGTATGTGCGTGTGAGTGTGCGTGTGTGTGTGCGTGTGTGCGTCTGCGTGTGTGTGGCATCTGCCCAAAGCATTTACACACAAAGAAGGAATTTCCGGTTTGCATCCATTTCTAAAGCGCGCTCACACTCCGGGTTGACAGTTGCTTTGAGGTATTTGCCGCTTCACTCCCAAACCAGACCAGACCGTTTTCCAAAACGGGCACACGTGCAAACAAACACACACACACACATGCGCCACACAAATAGATACCAATACACACTAATCCCAGCCCGGCTGTTGAAATTGCAGTGATACATTTCTATAGAATTGCACTAGAAGGCAAAATTGCATAAATGCAACTTGGGAGAAAACCCTTTCACCGTTCCGGGGATTAAATCTTCCTTCTAAGCCCAAATGAAATATCTGATTGTTCAGCCTGCTGCTGCTTCAAGGTGAAGCAAACACACACACACACACACACACACACACACACACACACACACACACACACACACACACACACACACACACACACACACACTCGATAATTTACAATAATCCATTCATTATGTTTCTTTCGCATATAATTTTATGTTTGCGACTTTTACTGCGCTACATTGTTTCACCCACTAAAATGTATAATCTTTAATTAAAAATAAGTCAATACTCTTAAGTAAAATCCTCTTTAGTTGGTATAATACAGGTATCTTAATGCCTGTACATGGGAGGGGGAGATTGAGGAAAGAACAGCTTATGAGGGAGAACAGATCAGGGAGATTCTTAAAAGAACGGGAAAAAGGAAATAAAACTTAGAAAGTAGATTTAACGTGTATCTCACTAGAACTCCTTGCAGGAATCTCTGATTGTTATGCCTTCCATTTAGCAGTTTGTTTATGTTTGTTTAAAGCATGTCATGCTGGTGGTTTAATCAATAACACACTTCTTTTGTCCACTACATTTGGCTTTTTGATACATTCTGGCAAATAAGAATGCTGCTCCGTGAATCTTCTGTCTCACATACAAGATTTTACTAATTCCTACATCTTTCGTGGCCTTGTACAGTAGCAGGGAGGTTCTCCACTGAAAAAGATTATTAAAAAAAAAGGTGTCTGAGGCACAATCCTCCTGTGTATACTGTACTGTGTGTGTGTCTGAGCCCACACTAAGCTGCCAGTTTATTTGGTTTTGTCTATGCTCATATTTGCTTACAAAGTGCCTTAGGTTTGTCAATTGGTATTGACGGAGAGAAGGGTCGACCTAAACTCCCCGTCCGCATTCTAAACATTGTAACGCAGCCACAACAGAGCAAATACACAATTAAGGCTGTCACAGCGTCGAAATAACCAACCTGTATGAAGGAGCAGTCACCTACTGCAACAGAGCCAAGATTGACAGCATTTGATTGCATTATTATGCATCAATCACATATTCACATACGCATTTGTGGTTGCAGGCATAGGGACATGCAGTCCTGCACACGCAGTCAGAAACAAATGAGAGAGAACGATTCCACAAACATGACATACAAATAATTTATAGAGTCTCACTTTCGAACCTCTGACTCTCTCCATGCTCCATCTCTTATCACTACCTCTACTCTGTTGATCAGCTAAGTCCTGGTGCCAATAGCGCCGATAGTGACTGGCAACGTTCCCGAGTGCAGCAAGCTAGAATCTAGCAGGCAACTGACAGCTGACAAATCGTTGCTGGCATGGACGCCCAGTGATAAAAACAGAAGTCTGTGAGCATGAGCTCAGTTTTGCTTGTGCACATAGCTTCAAAAATACCTCTTAAAAGCAGTTTAACTATATATTTACAAGTATTGTTGGTGTCATGTTGACAGAGCCACGGGTGTCAGTATTGTTGTCTCAGTGTAATGTTCTATTATGTATTTTACCATTTACAGTATTTCACAAAAGAGATAAGATCTGTAAGCGCGATAGAGAACAAGGTGTGTAGTTGTAAATCATAACTCAGGGATGACCTGAGTTTGCAGAAATTTTAATTTTTAATTCTAACTAAGTGTACACACACACACACACACACACACACACACACACAAACACACACACACACTTGTACTTACGTCAAAGTGAGGACCCCCATTGACTTAATGCCTTCCCTAGCCCCTTACCCTAACCCTAACCATCACAACTAAAGGCAGACGTCTAACCTTTGCTCTGATTAGAAGCAAAACTCAATTTTAACATCAGCCCTAAAATCACATCTTGACCCTCAAACAGGCCTTTAACAATAGAACGACTAAAGTTGCTTCTGTTACGTAAAGACGGCCATCACTGACGCATTATAGGGGGCAGGATGCGTGGACTCGTTGACCCTGCTCCTGCTTGAAAGGCTGAACATCGCTGAGCTTCCACACCCGTTGAGCTGCTGGCAGACGCTGGAGGGTCCTTTCCCCTTCAGCAGCTGATAATCAGACCCTGTGTTGGCCATGGGTCCTAGTTTGCTCCTGCCTCACATGTTTATTGCCACCAAATATAACGTAGCTCTCCATTTCCCTGTTACTCCCCGAAGATTTGACCACTGAAGACGTTGCTAATAGCAGTAAGCTCAGATCAACTTCCGACTCTCTAAAACGTAAAAAAACAAAACAATTTCAGCTTAAAGACTGTGTTTTAAAATGCAATATTTTGATTCGTAAATGAAACTAATTCTCAGAAAAAGTAGCTTTACTGTACTTGTTTTTTCATTACCACATTCAAAATTAAAAAATGAAAAAAACAGCTCGTTTTTTGAGTTCAATTTTTGATTTCAAACGAAAAAGCAATTGAACGAAAGGTACACGGACCTAGCGGTCTCACTGAAGGAAGCGATAAAAGACATAGACATAGATATGAGACAGCTTCAGATCTTTTTTTTCTTTCTCAAATGTGGCCAGGCTTTATTTATATACAAAAGAAACAAGTTCATATATGGTTTGCACTGTAACGTCACTTTCACCTGTAATAGTCATCGCAGTGTGACACAGTCACAACAGTTGATCAGCCGCTTTCGACCGTGACACATATACGGATGTCGTTTTGTCCGCTTTCATGCAGACACAAAACTCTTCAAAGCAAAAGGAAAAAAGTTTTTGTAGTACACACACACACTGACAGTAAAATGATTTGGGTGAAAGTTAGACCTAAATCATCATTTAATTATTTTCACATTTGATCATCTTGGTAAGCCATAAAAAAATTAAAATTACTTTTTCCACTTAATTTTTTTACATATTTTGGATCTGGGGAGAGGAGTTCAGCAGGGAAAATACATCTTTAATAAAGAGTAGATTCAATTTCCAGGGTCTGGCTAAACTCCTGGTTTGCAGGAATTGTTTCGTTCCAAATTAATACAGTAAGTCCAAAAAGAAATTCCAACATGGCCATGTTCTCCTGTCAGCCAGCTAATAGGGTTTTACAGTTCTGAGAACCAGAGGAACACAGTTTTACACATTTCAGCGGTTTACTTCATGTCATTGGGTTTTATTATAATCACTTCAGTCAATGAGTTGTAAAGCATAAAATCATTTTTACTATTATTGAAACAGGATAAGTGTGTATCCAAGCAGACCCTCCACATGATGAGGTGATGGGCAATGTCAAACTATCTGCATTATATTAGGGTGTTGGAATAGACTTTGTGAATGTCTGATTAAAAGCTTCAAAGTTCATGTCACTGTATTTCTTCACCAGGCATACGGAGCACATCAGAAATCCAGTCCCTGAATAGATAAAGGTGCTCGGGAGTTAAAGAAGTGGATGTACCATAGTAAAAAGGATCAAAAGTTTAACAGGTAAAGCGCTTTAGCGATGATAAAACAAACTCGGTGCCGCCTTCATGTCGCCCAGAATAGAAGTCATCAAAAGATCAGAATGTTCAAATCATCTAATTCGTTGGTCACCACTTTTCTACCTTCTCACTCTCTCTAACTTTTTGTATTGGTCCTGTCTCCTTAACAACCTTTAACAAATGTATGCATGTGTAATTAGGGGTTAAAAGTGCAAAACCCTACTGATACACAATGGAAACCCAAAAAAATAAATGAAAATGAATTCCTCTCACAGATTAAGATAAATTAATGAAATGTTGACTTCTACATTTTCAGATTGCACTGTTAGCAAATAAAGTGTTATTTGGTCCTACTAGTTATAATGATGGTGTCCTAGTTATAATGATGGTGTCCTCCACAACCAGTCAGGCCCCATTTACTGTATATAGTACAGCAAGGTGGCATTTTCTTGGCTGGCTGGCTGCTATAGGCTCAAACTACTGAGGGACCGCCTTTTGTGCCCTGAGCTTCTCTTCTCGCCTCTCCCTATTCATTTATATGCCACTGAACTCCAATACTGTACGGTGGAGGGAGCATTGAGACTCAACGTTTGATTTCATTTTTCAAGTTTAAGATATTTACAGTAGTGTTATCAATGCACCCTGCAGGATAATGACATGGTAGCTCCACCATCTGAAGCCATCTGAAGCCCAGTAGGACATGCACTGTACCATCGTGTTTCTTCACTTTGTTGGTATTCAATACTAATAATTCATATCACATTATTTTTATGACCAACTTACAGTATGCAGAAACCAGGAGTTTACAAATAGTACACTCTAATCACATGGATTAGCTGCTCACGTCCCACATACTGTACATAAGCTAGTTAAACACATTGACTTAAAATAGCGAGCCTTAACGTAGGTTACAGATCCTCTCGCTTTGGGATCAACACAAAACTGTTAGACTTTCCTTGGTAACCGCTACATATGCAGCTCTCTGCTAAAAGCACAGTGTCAAAAATCAAATGTTCAGCTCCGGTTTTTTTTCAGCCTGTCACTCCACATGTACGCTCAGTAAAAACACAGGGTTTTGTGAGCCCATAATTTGGGGCAGATAACAGCTACTGGCACAGACAGGTGGCTATTAGTCCTGATAAATTATGAATCAGCTTTATCATGCTGACTGTCTGTCTGCTGCTAGAAATAAATTACACTTGGACGGCTGCGCTTTTGAACCTTCGGTGAATTTTTTGTACATAATGAGATTTTTAAATGAGTGAAGGTACGACTGTGCGCGCGTCTTTTTGTATTTATTCCAGTGCGCGTATGGAAAACTGCGTTTGAGTGGTCACCGCTGTCATAAAGCGAAACATGCAGCTCGCACTTCAATGCGTGTCTGTGCACTTGTTAGGTTGGGAAACTGGTGTTGACAATAACTAGCCTTTAATGGCTCGCTCCTTGTGGGGGCCGTTGTGATTGTGCATGATGAAGACAAATGAGTTGACAGCTTTGCTCAAACCACCAGACAGTATACATATTTCCGCCTACACTACTGTGCACATACTGCACATTAATGACAAGTCTGACTTGGTGCTAACCAGAGTCCAAGTCTATTAAACCAGGGTCATGTTGCCTGCATTAACAAACCATTCACGTTCTCAGCTACAATCCTTTGAGGACAGTTTTTTTTTGTTTGTTTTCACTGTACAGTTATGTCAAGGTCTCGGACAAAGTGAAGCCAACTTGCATGCTGTTAGATATAACCATGGCTTCTCTCCACCCTTTACAAAATGACAATTTTAAAAAGGGGTGTTTGATCAGGTTTGCTGGTATTACTGGCTTTTAAATCCATATCAAGCAACTAGTCATGAGCCAATGGCAGAAGCCACTTCTTTCAGCAAGTCCTAAGATGTTCTACGTGTCCTCTCCTAGTGTAACTAAGGCAACATACTGTAGAGACTAGCTCTAACCCCAGGTCTGTCGATTAGCTGGGCTCGGGTGTGTGACTCATGTTATATCCAGCTTTGGCCAGGAATGTGATTAAAGTCTGCCAGATGTTTGCCCAAGAGACCTCTCCCTGCAATATGTTTTCTCATTTTGCATTCTCTACCTTTTGCTGAGCTAAATGAGAGGTAGCCTAAGCTAGTTCATTCAGTTTGTTGCCTCAGCGGTGCCTTCAGCTCTCCTTACTCCAGTTCCTGCCTGTTTGGACTGCAATGCCCACTGCTGGTTTGCTTGGATCACACAAGTCCTAGTCTCCTACTATGACAGTTTTTTAACTCTGAAAAGGCGCTGTGAGATGTTGGTTGTAGCATAAAAGGCTATTGCGCTTAGGCCCCGGGGCTTAAGCCACCTGCTGCTGATTTGCTTTTTCAGAGCTTCTAGAGTGAAGAAGAGAGCGGGCATACAGTATCAGCACGAGTCACAGCATTTTAGTTTGAAAAGTATGATGGTCGACCCAGGTTTTGAATCAACTTTGATGCCAGACCTCCCTTTCTTTACTGCTTCTGTACACAGCGGCATTGTCTCCCATCACAGGTAGCGCTTTCGTTATGCAACTGGACGTATGACAATGTAAAACTGGACTTGTCTTACAGTAATGTGCTTTTCCTGTAGAATTCATCTTTCAGAACTTTTTGCAATTACAGTTTGTCCTTAAATGTTATTATGGGAGGACTTGTCAACGCCACTTGAAACAACACCTTTCATTCTAAAGATGCTACTATAGTATAGTGATTTGCTTGTAATCTTTTAACTTATTCAGTACATGCTGTTTCTCCCAGGAGTTTGCAAGATCAAGGCCCAAAATGACCTGATTCCTCAAAAGAACAACTAAAAGGGTATGCTTCAGCCACCCATAGAGTCAAAGGAATCTGCCAAACTGTGGTTTGACTACTTTTATTGCACTTTCATTGAAACAGCTTTCACCGCTTTCAATAACTTGGTTTCAGCTAATTTTAACTATTTTGGTATTCCTTTAATTTTGTGAGGGCTACTGTGAAGTAATGGCTGAGAGGATTAAATCAGGGCCACGGTGTCAGTATGAACATTATCTGAATAGGTTGTGTGATGGCTTGAAGCATCCCTGAATAGGGAAATAAAGAAGGAGAAGGGTACCTTAGTGTGACAGGGCCGGTGTAAGATGAGTCCCTATTCCACAATTTACCACATGTAATTATAGCGACAAAAAAAGGCACCTGCCAGAAAAACTGGATGATTCTCGCATGATTTCAACTTTCACTCTAATTTTCACTCTAAATTATCTCCCATCCATCTATCCGCCCTTGTGTGCATGTGTCACCTGTTTATTTTATATTACAGGATGGGGTTGGTATCAAATGGCATCAAATGATAACTCGACAGTTCACAAGCAAGTGCTGCTAAATTGATATCATCACATGGGGGAAATTGCAAAGGGAAGCTAGATATGGGCACACAAATCGGCCCACACAGACGGATTGAAATGATTGCTCACTCTGCTCAACCCTGACCTCCGCAGTAATATCGGGTCCCCCTGCCACCCACTGCCTCACCATGGAGACGTCAATCACGGGGTTGTGTGGCGAGAAGGTTAGCGGCTGTCTGTCAGTTCCACAGCTTCAACTCGCTCCACGGGCACCGAGCATGTACGCAGACAGACAGACACAGGCTTGACTCCTTTGTGATATGTAGGTCTTTGAGAAATTACTGAGCCTGCATGACTCCCTTCAAACACACTACACACATGTCGATATCAGCAAATCTATTGTTTGGAACTTAAAGTTGACACAAGCTCCACGGTGGAGCTTTATTATTACATAATTATTGAAACTCTACCCAAGTCTTTTTTTTCACTATTTGCTTATTTTGTCCTCACAAATATTTACATGGAGGCTAAACAGTCTCCTTGCTTCAGAGTGTTCTCTTCATGTACCGTGAGGGTAATGGTGTTGTTATTACTGCATCGTCACGTCCTCCAATTTACCGCTAACAATCACTGCAGTTTGCTCAGCGAAGTACTAGAATGGAAGGAAGCTTGCCAGGGGCTGCGTGGCTCTGACAATTAACCCCCAGAACTGCAAAGTAAGGGGAAACAAACCTGACTTCTGCTTTAATTACCAAAGAGCGGGGAAAGAACTGCACACAGCCATGCAGATAAAATACGGCACACACAATGCATAGGCAGTTTGAGTCATGAGGTAACAACAAATCTGTACAGAAACTCAGAAACACAGCAAAGTCTTTACAAATATTGGTATGAAGGTTTCATGTGTAATTAAAGTTCTGATCAGCATCATCTCAGCATCTTTAAAGGCTCTTAACTACATAAATATTAATCAACTAAAGCCTACTGTCTTTGGTCTTTCTGCATTATGAATGACATCACATAACATTAGGTTGCTGGGTAATGATAAGAGAACGGCGGCGCTGTTTTGATGAGTTATGCATGAAAGGTCTTCTTTCAACCCTCCCCAGTTTCAGTCTCAGCAAAGCTCGTTTGCTTAAAGCTGTTCTGATGTGTGCCTTTGAGAGACCTTTGTGTGGGCCTCTTTGACTTTCCAAACTTTAAATTTGGATTTTGTTCACATTCACTGCGACGTCTCACGGACAGTTTCTACCTTTAATCAACTCTTGTTTTCTTTATCACAACAGCCTCTGCTAAATTTGAAGCAAGCGGCCAAAGAGGTGGTCTCATCGTAGCACATTTCTATTCGCTCGCCTTGCTGGGGCTTTCTGCGTAAAGGATTTATGTCTTACATAACTGGTAAAAGAAACATTTCGGGGAGTAAAAACACGCACGAGGCCTGGGAGGAGATCCATCTGCCGTCCACCATGCTTCAGTTGTAGCAATTTTGCTCCTGACTACTTTTCCCTATTTCAGTTGACCTCCATTGAACAGCACTGCTTCGTGTCTGACAGCAGCGGGTTTTGGGCTCCGTGGGTCAGAGAACATTTGGTGCTATACAGTTATTACAGAAGTGAAATATTAGGGTGGGACCCTGGCTGCTGTTCTAAGCAGAGCCTGTAATAATGGATCCATATTTGTAAGTGTCCATACTGAGGCTGGTTGACACATCTCTCTCTCATTGTAACTATCAGACAACACTGATTGTTCAAATATTATCATTGTGACAGACAGGCAAGGTGACACACACACACACACACACACACACACACACACACACACACACACACACACACACACACACACACACACACACACACACACACACACACACACACACACACACACAGAGAAACAGCTACACTGAGAAAAACATACTTTATATTCATGAAATGTATATTTAAGCAAAAACAGGTGCATAACGTTTAGAAATATTCATGCAGTGCATCTGCTTGTTGTATGATCGTATAAAAGTCTGGTAGTATAAGCATACGGATACAAACAGACACACTATATTATTCTTGCTGTTCTAATGCTAAAGCTAGCGTGATTTGACATTTTATAATCTCTGGAAGAGCATCCGTCACCTCCATAAGGTTTGTCACTCGACTATGTGGAGTTTGCTGCGTGAATACAGCCATTTATTAGCTTTACTGCTTATCCTGGAGGAGGGTGTCAGTGGACTGCCGCTGATCCTATCAACAATTAAATCACCACAAGGCACACGTGTGTCATAACAGTCAGATAGGGGAGAGATTAAGATATAAATGTCTACTTCAAGATATGCATATACTGTGGATTGAAGATATTCTTCCTCTAGACCTCAACAGTAGCAACAGTAAATAAATATGTTTTCTCAATTTTGTGCCTGTACAATGACAGACACAGGTACAATGTACAAGTTACATATTGTTTTAGTACATACTGATAAACTACCATCTGTGAACAAGGTACCAAGCACACAACTAGTTTCTAACATCATATTTATTTCCAACATCTCTGTAAATGCTCAACGTGGCAAAAATAAAACAAAATCCCTACTAAAAGAATTAAATTAATACATTGTTGTCCAGTCCCTAATAATGGCCTGATCTCCATTATTACAGAAGCAAGTCAACACCTCAAACTTATTAGATGTTTTGCTGTTCCCCCTCAAAAATACAAAAATAATCTGACACCCATCTGAATATATTACCAGTGTTGAAGGAAATTAATGATTACAGTAGTGATAAGGTAACTAGTATGTGTGACAGAGCACATTTCTCAAATAATCTACCCGCCCTGTGCCTGAGAACTGTGAATGTGGCTGCAGTTGACTACATTTGCATGTTAATGTCTGTAGAAATATGAATGTGTAAATGCTGAGTTGTGTGAGTTTGTTTAAGAATGTATGTGTTTGTGCATTTGTCATACCCTCCTCTACTCATTATAGCAGGATATATCCACGTGTGGCATTTACCTCTGACCTCTGCTCCGCGGCAGGTACAATTACTGAAAGGCCAGACTCTTCAGCAAATGTCCATCACGTCCGCTCGCTGCTCGCTCTCCTTTTTTCTTAACGCACTTTTCTTGGTACCACACTTAGTAATGGCGCTAATATTCTCATCCCATGACACTTTCTGCCTAGCACTTGTTACAGAACAACAGCTGTTTTGATTTGTCGTTCCATTTGTTTTTTTATATCCAATGAATTCTCTTTGAATGCATTATTAGGCAAAGTTTCAAAGTCGAGCAAACAAAATAAAAAGGAACTGGTAGTTCACATGAAAAAGGGACAGAAAAAACAGATAAAGGCAGAGAAGGGAAGCCTGATTAGGGGCAGTGAAGGGCCACGTTCCTGTCCCTCTGCCAGGCTTGTTCTCTGCATTCTCCGTTCCTTTCTCCTCCATCTCGCTCCCTCCATCAGTGAGCTCTCTTCTGGAGAGGAGGGATGAAAAGATTAAGAGAAAATTACACCAAGTTCTTCTCTTTGACAAGACAAGGGTAGTGGAGACTCGGAACTTCAAACAACTTTTGAAAAGACGGGGTCCCAGGGTCACAGAGAAAGGCTGGACAAGAAGGAGGACAGACTGAGACAGAGCGAGAAAAAGACAGAAAAAGCCGTCTGGGATTTGAGGTCGAGGTAGATGAGGGACACAGAGGAGAGAGTGAATTAGAGAGGAAAAAGAATCTCTACTTTGACCCCAGACAGAGAGGAGGTTACTGTGGTGGCAGGGAAGTATTGTCACTTAGGTAAAGGCCAAGAGACTGTCAGCAAAGCAGAGGGAAATGCTCTGAGCTTTTATAGTCAATGAGCTCAACTGAGTTAAGCCACTGTCAAAACTTCTATAAAACTTGATAAGAAGGACTTTTCAGAGCAGGAGAGTCAACTGTTTTAAGCTGGTGATTTAAAACAAGTGTTGATGACTAAATTTGAGAAAGTGCAGAGTGAATATTTGATATTCCACAGTGTATCATTGCTTAACTACCATTAGACAGTGAGCACAGAAGCAAATTAAAATTGTTCTTTGACCTAGAAATAGGAACAAAAAGTAGAGTTTAAAGAAAAAAAAAGAGTTTAAAATAAGAAGAAAGACCTGTTCAAAATACTGATTATCTCCTCACTGTACAATGATCATCGCTGGGTTTCTTAACAGCATCATTAATGTCAACTGTCAACGCCAGAAAAACAGAAGAATCACGATTTGTGTGATTAGGGTTTATCATTACAGTAGTATATGATTTGTAGTATATGATTTGTAGATTCTTAGCTAAGGTAACATTTTATTAAGATGCAAAATACTGTTTATTGCCCACTGAGGTTTTAAACGTAAATTGATTATAATTTTTACAGTAAATGCAGATATTTCAACTTTTTAAAGCAGTCAAAAGAAACTGTGGCTTTCACAGTTTAACACACACAGAGATACTGTACATGGTACAATCAATGAGTCGTTTTCCGTCTTTCACAGCAGACAGAAGAAAAGGGAAACGCTGCCCCGTCTTCCTATCAAATCAAATTTTAATGAAACCGGGAGGTTCAAAAGAAACAAGGGACTTTTAAAGAGCAGCGGCATATCCATATCATCTCAGAGCTGACTTACACTCTACGCACGGCTGCTCCTCTAACGTCTCAGTGGAGATATGGGTGAGCAGGAACAAGTCTGCTTGACAGAATGGCACAGTGTATAGGAAAAGTGAAGTGTGTGCATGTGTGTGAGGGGGTAATGTAATTTGCTTTTGTTTAACCCTCGGCTGCAGGGTCTCTTGTTTTAATAGAGTTGTAGATTAGTTTTTCAATCCCACATAATTGGGCAAGTGATAAAGCAGACTGTAGTATTCCTATCATGCCATTATAGCCACTTTTCTCTCTCTCACTCTCTCTCTCTCTTTCCCCACCCCCCCAACACACACACACACAGAACAGATATATTCTAACATACTAAATTGCTCACAAGTAGATCAGAATTGTTTGGGGAAAAGGGATTAAACTCAATAATAGTTCAATACCTGTAATCTACCAAATATAACATCCTCAAAGACGATGGATGAAAAGTGTTTCCCGCCATTTGAGACAATAGATTATACTTTATCCCCGACATTTCCCGAAGATAAGCGCCACACAAATGGCTACTTGCTCATTAGTTCCTAGTTGTCTTCAAATGCACCTTTCTGACGATTTCTTCCAGCAGTAAACAGCCTCAACAGATACATTCAACGACATTTACAACCGTTTTGATTGCAGATGAATGTGGTTCCATCTGAAGCTAAGCACACCGTGGCATGGTTTAGATTGAAATGACGGGGATTTAATGGGTGTTGGATGGTCTTTCTGTACATACGTATGTTGCAAATTTACCATAGTACAGTAGATGTACTTAAAGCTCATTTTATGTAAACAGGAAAA
The DNA here is from genome assembly GCF_900634795.4 of Betta splendens. Taxonomy (NCBI): domain Eukaryota; kingdom Metazoa; phylum Chordata; class Actinopteri; order Anabantiformes; family Osphronemidae; genus Betta; species Betta splendens. The sequence continues at coordinate 12,078,476 of NC_040893.2, forward strand.
TGCTACTTAAATTTTTATGCACAATCTTACAGTATTTTCCCAACACAATACTATATCTCATAGATGTAGGAAACATAGACCAGTATTACTTCAGTTATAGCTGATAATTCCAACAAGCACCATCTGCCAGACATAGGGTCACAACACACCTCCACTTACTGCACTGTAGTGTATGTTAAACTGCTGCGTGTGTGTGTACGGAATGTGCACTTAGCAATACTTTTATTAGATGCTTGAATATAGAACTGCACAATAAACCAATTCAACAACTTTATTGTAAATTAAAATATGGAGGTAAAATCTTAATATAAAGTCTTTATTAAATATTGCACCAGCAAAAAAAATGTCTTTTGCTTGTTTATTTACTCTTTTAGAGATGTTTATTTGCTGAATCAATGACATGACATCATGTCATCTGCTGACAACTGCTGCCTAAGGTGTGTTGTTGGGAAGCTGATAATGACAACGTTTTGGACAGGTTAGCCAGAGGATCATAGTGAGTTCCAATGCTCTACAGTGTGAGCATGTACTGTAGGAGCAGAGAGAGAGATAGAAAAAAAACAGCCTTCAAAAAGGTAAAAGTAGGCTGCAGAATTTTTTGGCAACTCACACTGATAATGTCAGTGGATGCTCAAATATACACCAACTCTGACTTTTTGTGCAACTAAAAGTTGTGAAGTTTTAAGGTGTGAATCTATAATTGACCTCTTCTCTTCTGCTGCCGCCTGGGTGCATGGAGCCAGAAGCGTGAGAAAGAGAAGGCACAGGACGGCGTGTGAGAAGAGATGAGACCAAGGGAAAGGAGCAGGAGACAGGAAGGAATTTGCCCAGATGAAAAGTGCACCCTAGGTTCTAGTGTCCTGAACTGCAGCAGCGCATGGTGGCACTTTGAACAAATCGAGTACATCTGTAATACTGTATGTTGTCGTCACCATGCAGCCATCAGCAAGCTCAACTTGGGTTGTGTTGACCTGTGTGTTACAAGTATGATGCATTAAACATATGATGCATTAAACATATTATTTGTTGCTGTATTTTTACTTGCTGCTGTATTTTTTCTTCTATGTATCATACTTTATGCTGTTGTGAGATAGAATTTCCCCATTGTGGGAGTATTAAAGGCTTTATTATTCTTATTCTTATACACACACACATCACTAAAGCACTGATCATTTGCTGGGAAAGCAGCTCTATATGCTGCTGTCCAATGCAGAGCATGTTCTCAGAAGAGACTAATCCATGAAATCAGTGCTCATGCAGGTATTGCTTCTCAAAACTTTACATAGAACATTAAATTCTCAGAAATAAGGTTAAGAATAAAAATATAGTACGACACAATCCAATAGCCACATTTTTGTATCCTCCCTCTTTGTATTATTGTTCACAGAGTTACAGTATACTGTAGAAGACACGTAACTTGACTGTACTTAAGAAGAAGATCTTTAACCCTTAATGGTCTAACAAGGCTTTGGCTTATTGTTATTATTGACCTAATTTATTCTCCCCAAAAACGTTTTAACGTCATCAAAGTACGTATGAATGTAAGACCTATCCCATTTACTTATTTACGTTTTACTTTTACACTTACTTGGTCACTCACAGTCAGTCATGTGCATTTTGATCTAATTTACTGTATATTCATATTAACTAAATAACCTCCTGGTTGTCACTTAAAATTTTTATTCTGTTGTCTCATATTACTGTCATTGTCTGAATTCATCCAGGAAATGGGATTGCTCATGTTCCCAGAATTCCTTTCAAAAGCAAAGCTCCACACCCTGACTTCAGTGTTAAACCCAGCTGAAAAGGAAAGTAATGATAACAGTTCTGAGCACAAAGTGGGTTATTTGATGGGAGAAAGAGAGACTGAAAAGGACAAGAGCCAGACTCATTGCTGCTACAGGGGGAAGCTAATTCAGCTCTTTCAAAGGGTATAAAAGAACAGACACAGAAATCTGTTCAATTCCATCTTCCATCTTACACTGGACATGTGTGAGTGGGATTAACAAGGATCTTGAAAAAGTATTAATGGTGGAAATTTAAGACAGCAAAAGTGAGTGATGGGATGCGTCATGGAGAAGGACAAACAGAAAGGACAGAGCGGAGCAGACAAAGTTGAGAATTACCATATCAAGCACCATCTCCTCTATTCACTTCTTAATAAAAAGCCTGATAAGAAAATACACTATACTCGAGTAGGTCTCATTGTGAATGGCCTTGAGTGCGTGGCTGTGCCTGTTAGCCCCGATTCGGTGATCTGAGGAATGAATTTGCACCAGGCATAATTAATACCCAGCTGAACAGAAAAGAAAATGACTTACGAAAAAAGCTAAGTAGAATGACAAGAAATGAAGGAAAGTCGATTCAGTATGTTGTGCTAAATTGCACCGAGTCAGTGTTGTATTAGAAGTGAGGAGGAGCACTAAGTGGAGTCATATCAGCTCTAATGCTGCAGCAAAGTCTGACTTTTTTGTTTGTTTTTGATGTGAATCCCAATCAAATTCCAAGTTTATATTGCAAGCATGTGATTCACTGACACCACTGAACAGCTAGTTTTGTTAGTAGCACTTCTATCTCTATGTCTGTGTTTATGCAGGAATATACAAGGCTAAATGACCCACATTCTGTGCGGTCTGTGGCCACCTCTCAGACTAGACTAGAGCTAAACGCCAAACCTAATAGACCCATCACATCCCTCTCTATAATAAAGGCATTTGTCCAGTTGGCAGTATGTTTTGGGTGACTTACAGGTTCCTCCCACTTATGTGTGATGCATGCACCTGATTCTCTATAAAGTGGCAGCCAAGATGTTTCTTCACGCATCTACATTTATTCTATTTAAACCTTTAATTGAGGGCATAAATCTGTTTTACTGCAATAACCACCAATATAAACAGGAACACACCTTGCATGACAGCATTTTTTAAACTCTTTCACTCTGAACGTTCCACCCACAACCATTAGCAGGACACGAGTTATAGATAATGGATGAATGTACTCCTCCTGTCAGACAGGCAACGCTCAACTGCATGTACAGTAGTAATTGGATTTAGAACTGTTAAATATCCTGCACAGTGTTGCCCCGAGAGGCAGCAGGAGATGGAAATGGACAAGCTGGAAGGATTTCAGGATTTGATATACTAAACCCAACCACAAAACCACACTGCCGCAAAATGTGACTTCACCACAGTTTTTTAATGCAAATCTGGTTCTGATGCAAATCAGATTCCACTGCTTTGTGAGCCATACTGTAAGTTGTCGTATGAGTGGTGTATTTATTGTCTATGATATCAATATAAACATATATAGGATAATTTTTTTACCAATTAAAACTATTTGTTTACTCAAAAGTATAATGTATCTGATTAACTTGAATTACTTTATCATTTGATCTAGAACCTACTGTAGAGCAGTACATTTAAATGCGAACCTTTGGCTGATGCTGGTTCAGATTTTGCTGGCTGACATCTGAGATCAGCAGGTTGTCTCTAGCCATCTACAGGTTATTACCTCGTACACACTCGCTGGCACCAGTCAAATAATCCAGAGTAAATGGCCATCATTACATGTACCAGCGCAAAAAGCTAAATGGTAGTGCTACACTGCATAATGAAGACAAGTGTCATCTTTTTAGACATGACTTTATCCCTTTTTAATATTTAACTTTGGTCTTGAATGAAAATCACTGGAACTCTGATTTATTTGTGGCTGCACTTCTTTTTCCGACTCCAGCACATCCATGTGGAATTAACTCTTTACTGTCTGGCAGGGATAAGAGCGGCTCATTTTCACAGAATTTGGACACTTTGTGCTGATAATTGCGTAAAGAGATATGCAAAGAGGGAAACAATAACTTGTAAAGAACAGACGGTACATGAGGTTTTCAACAATATTAGGAGTGTGAAATAATAGTCGGCTTCCAGAATAAATCAGAAACAAAGGGGGCAACTAATACGTGTTCTCAAAGGACTCGACAGTGGGATGGATATTTCAGTAGTAATTACTTTACACATCTCTGCTGCTGATTCTGCCACACTGAACAGAGCCCACTGCTGCACCAAATCTTTTAGAAGCCTGGGATAGAAGTTAATGACTTACTGCTATGAAAACAGTACAATTCAGTCTATACTCAGGAAAAAGGCAAGGGGCGGGGATGATTAGAAAGAACAGACTGAACAATATAAGCAGAAATGGCAATTAGAAATTGAAGCAGGGACGCCATGAGAGGGGGAGTGCTAAACAGATTAATTGTGGTAATGAGACAGGCTGAAGCTGGGGACCACTTTACTAAATACTGGTACTGATGAATGCTAGACAAGAAGAGGAGAAAGAGAATGAGTGGTACCATTCTGTGTGAATGACATGAAATAAAGCAGAGCGGAGTGGTAGCGAAGACGACAGATGAAAAGACACAGCTGACATCAAAAAGCTCGGCTTGCAGGTCAAGATCTCGGCTAAACATTAAAGCTCGGTCTCGCTTGCGCATGAGATACGAGCCTTGTTATCTATAATAAGGCCCGTATGCAAGTAAAAGACACAAATTATCAATGTGCGTTAAAATAAGTAAGAAGATGTCTGTTTAGAGCACAGGGACAATACAGACATGCAGATGAGGTCAACACAGGTTCGTGTCTCTGAGCCGTGGCATTTGGTGCAAAGACAAAAAAATTGTTTTTTGTTTTGTTAAAAAAAATAGAGCAGTTTTATGTTGGTCCAAATGTACCACAATATAACAAAATCAATAGTTCTTTCCTCATTTTTATGTGACTGCAATCTATCTGACTGACGTACATTTTGTTCTTTTCACGTCTACGGAACAACACTGAGTCAAAAACACAATTATACCAGCTTAGACTTCAAAAGGTCAACGGAAAGTCCTATAAAGAAAATGATGCAGTTTCATCATTTGTGTATAAAATGTTCATGAGATACTATTTATAGCCATGAGAATAATGTGTAAGTTCTAAATTAGAAAAATAAGAAATGTATTTATTATAAGTATTTTAAATGAGATTGCGTCACAATAAAACATCTGACTCGAATGATGAAATAGCCAACAATAGTCTAGTGGCCTTTCGCTACATCAGTTTTCTCTAGGAGTGTATTACTAGCACCACGGGTGTCAATACATTAACTGGAAACCACAGAAGTAGGAAAACGTCTTTGTTGTAAATATTTAAATAATACATGTGTCCTTTGTTAGATGATCAAAATCTTCTCTTTGGTGACAAAGCTTGGGAGCCTGCACAGATGAAAGGCTTCAGCCCGTACTGAGGCACAGCCTCCATCAGCAGGTCACAGGGGAAATTTGTTTATATTTTTAGGACATGTCTTGTTTTTTGTTTTTTTTTGTTTTTACCTCGGAGCAAGGCTGACCTGTTAGGATGACTTTGTTTTTAGTGGCCGCACCATGCAGACAGTCCAGAGAATCCACAGGAGTTGCCATCAAAAGCTACGGGCCCACATTCATGTCACATGTTGACTTAGATAACATCTTTAGGTTTAACTTGGTTTAAGGTGGCTGTTAAAAGAGGTAAATTAAATTTCACACCATGTAAAGATAAGGATTAACTCATAATACTGCTGCTGATATAAAACCACACAAATGATCAAAATGTGAATTAAAAGTTTCTTATAGGATCACCAGTACACACGAGAGCTACACAGATACACAAACGCACATGTTTTAACACTCTCACACAGGTTATTATGCATCACATTCCTCATTTGTAAACTGCGTGACTTTGTGTGAATCTATATCTGACTAATTAACATGTTTCTTAGTTTCTGCTCTATTGTTTTCTTTTTTAATAAGGAACCAGGTTAAATTTATAATCTACTATCAACAGTATATGTCTGGGTCTTTAATCTGTTTTACCAAACATCGAATTTAAATGAATTCAAAATATGCAGTTGCTAACAGATGCTGCACCTAAAATAGAACTATGCATTGTGGTTGTTTGTAAATTATTTTGGGTTTGATTGGCCGGTTTAACAGGTGAATCTATGTGAGTAGACAGGAACTGACACAACATGGCTGTTGGGCTTTGTTTTTTTTGAGTATATTTATACTTTTTTTTAACATTATGTGTCATTATTACAATTTCTATTTGTTTGTTTGTAATATGCATATCATAGCAAGTGCCTTTCTGATCAATATCTAGTTGATACTAACTTATTTTGTGTAACACCATTCACTATTTACTGTACAACTTCAACCAAAACGTCCGGTCATGTAAGTAAACTAAATATATTATAAATTGATTAAAAATCAACTTTTTATACCACACTGTACCAAAACATGGCCTAAGGTGGCCTTCACGAATTACAGAAATTATTTTTACATTGTAAACCATTGGAGCCCTTTTACAATACAGTGCACTGTAATAAAACAAGCTTCAGGTTAGAACTGACCTAATGGTAGATCTGCTGCATTGGACTGAATCAGACAGTTGCGCCTTATAATGAGGCCATTGGGTGTTTATTACTCTGTATGTTGTGGAAGCCTGAGGCTTAATATAAGGCCTCTCCGCTGCGAGCTTCGCTCTTCTTGTTAAGTTTTGCTCTGTTACACAGTAATGTTAATAAATAAGAACGCTACAAAATCAATTATTCAAGCAGAAATCATGAGTGCGGCATAATTTCTCACGCTTGGAAAGCAACACAGCTATTACAGAGCACGCGCGTGCTGTCTGTACTCTCGTCTCCTCACGGGGAAGCTCGCGCACAACAGACACGTTCAGGGGAAAAAAAACTTCAGCCGTTGATGCTAGAGCCACACCTGATCCAACGATAGGTCCTGGCACCGTAACAAACATACACAGCGGGTTCGGTAACTTCCTAACAACTTTGAATAGATGTTAGCAGAAGTTAGCAAACTTAGCATCCAGTATGCAGTAGTAAAGACCATCGTTATTAGCGCATTTGACAACCCTCCCATAAACTCACCTGTGGACTGTTAGCATGTCAAACCGTCGCATTTAGGCCCCGCCCACCTCATCGTTGCAGGGCGGGGCTGACAAATGATTCACAGCCAATGACACCGCATGTTTGCGTAAACAACCTGCTGCTACTGAGGAGAAAACTGATGGTCAAAGGCACACGAACTATTAGTATTTAAATTAACTTTATTAAGATAAATAATGCATTAAATCCTTTCACATGCAAATGTCCACAGGCTGAGTTTTTTCTTTTTAATTTATTTTTTGTTGATTTAAATGCAAACTACAAAATCTAAACATTACACTACAACTGTTTTGTTCCCACTGCTGCACGTGTACAGTATTTGTATTGACTTTCATTTTATCATTGTGTTTAATAGTTCTGCTGGCAACCCCCTGCATTTATTAAAATCACACCTCGACATAACAGCCTGAACAATACCCTGTGATCAATACTGATAATAGTCCCTTGTGTCCTTTTAAAATAAAGCCTCACATTGACTAAACCTGTATGTTCCACTGAAGGGTGTCAGCACAGTGTGCATTATGTATCTGTGTGAACACTCACATGTGTAGTATAGAACTTTGTTTTATGAGCTTCATCACAGAGTGGGAGGTCACCGTAAAGGTCACCGAGGTTCAAGCCTATAGCCTCATTAAATGTTTTATGAGAAAGGCTGAGCAGTCATGCGTGTAACATTTCCAGTCCTCAATATGACAGAGCACAGCAATCTAACTCCAGACAGTTAAAGCCGGATTCATTAGTCACTGCACTCAATACACACTGCTGTAGGACATTCTGTGAACCTTTTTTCATACATGTAGATATGTCATGTGTGTGACATTAAAGCATTCATTTGTTATCATTTTAGTTCATTTTTAATACTACGTAACCTACAAAAGTGAATGAACTCACTGTGCATACTGTACAGTGTACTTGCATTTAGGTCGTGGGGCATCTGTGCATGTGCAAGTCAGAAAACTCACAATTACTGAGCCTGAACTGGTGCAATCTTTAACACAGACAGCAGCGTATAAAAAATAAGAAGAAGAAAGATGGAGTTGATGAAATAAAGCAAATGAAGTGAAACACTTAAAATGTGGCGGAGGAGAGAGCCAGACGGCTGGAGGCAGGTGTATGTCTTTCATTGTAAGACCCAAATGAGAAATTTCATCTCTAGCCCTGGGTCCCAGGCTCATTAGAACATATCACTACTCTTGTCATGTGGGGACCCAGCAGGAACACGTCTGTGACCCATTCTGGTTCCCGACCATTAAAAAATATTAAGCTAGAAGAAACAGAAGGATGAAGATAAGAGGGGACCAGAGAGGACAGAAGTGGTGGAGGGGACGTGGAAGCAGACAGTCTGCGTTTTAGTGTCTGGCTTCATCTTTCAGCCGCCTTCAGTCTTCGCTTTCTTCTCTTTCTTTTTTGCCACGTGGGGGTAATGTGGTGTGAACTATGTACCTGAATCTCAGCTCAGGCTGTCTGGGTCTCTGGATGCACTGTACGCACTGCGTGTTGGTTCTCTTACATCTATTTGAGTTATACGTATATATTACAATCTGCATCATATTAAATGTGCTGCTGGTTGGTTTTAGGCGCAATGGATCAGACTGTTTATCAGCAATGGATTGCATTTGTGTACTGTAAGTGTATGACAAAGCAACAGAGTCATGGCTCCCACCGCCTCCCATTCACACACTGCAGGACACAAATTATTATTCTGTAAAGGTGTGAAAACATTCATATGAAGCCAAACCCACATATTTAGGTGCGAAGCCATGTAGTTGTTCTGTAGCACAGTGCAGACAGACGTTGGTAGACATTTACAGGGTATTTCTCGCCACCCTAATTTAAATAAATGCTCTTAAACACACACACGCACAACTCTGGTTCTGCTCTTCCAGAAAACACCCTCCATCTTTATGAAACCATAAATTGTCATTTTTTACACCTTTATAGCTGCTGCGCTGCGAGCCGGGCAGAACCGATCGCCTGCTGGCTCCAGTGCCACATTTAGCATACAAACGTGGAAAGCTAAGTGTCCGGCGACTATTTTATCGGATATAAGTCTGGGAACTTTACCCCGTTAACTTGCCGCTAACATTCATCTCTCCGGTTATCTGTGGATTCTTCCTCCTTTCCTCTTCTCCTATTATGTGATAGTCCGAGTCTTGGTTCGAAAAACTCTAAATCACTATTCATTCAGCTCCCATGAAAGATGCATTCGGGGCATTTGGATTCACTCTCGGCCCCATCACATCTGGCCATCTCCTAATCTCCTCCTTCCATTTCTCTATCTGTTCTCCATCCTCTGCACAGCAGGTGATAGGTATATTTTCCTTCCATACATTTGCAGAGACTTCTGTCTTCTGATCGATCTCCCACTCTGACTCCCTGGGTCCATTAGTGAGAGTGTTTATGCAGGAAATATCAATACTTCTACTTGCCTATCTCTGTCTATCCGTTTTTACACTGCTGCTACTCTCCTTCTCCTTTAACCTCTCCTCCCTCCCTCCCTCCCTCTCTTCATCGTGATATTGTGTTCCCACTTAGACACTCAGAGGTTTATTTTCCCACAGTAGTTCTGCTCATGTTTCCCTGTTTCTTCCTAATATTACTTTTGTTTGTTTTCCCTTCTCTCACTTGGCTTAAATTGCCTAAAATCATAAGAAAGGAAATAGTTTTTTCACGCATGGGGCTTAAAAAATATAAACTGCAGTTTTGTCGCAAACTTTATTTGAAACTCTCTTCTCTCCCCAATCCTGCCCAAACACTTACACAAAGACAAGCACAGGAATACAAAAGCCATACATCTCAATTGTTCTTGTTTCTGTGTGCTTGGCTATAAAACATCGCTTTCTGTCTGAATACACTGGCGCCATTAGAGAAAAAGAGGCGTTCTGCATCCAAACAGCTGTTTACAACCTATCCAGCCTGCCGTTTGCATTGGATAGGGCTGCAGCAGATGGGCTGGCTATGTATGCTCCCACCTTGGTTTGGCCATTTGCAGCCACATCCTGCCGCTATTAATATCCTTATGACACTTCAATTTGCTGTGGTTCCCCCTCTGCTGCTCCCAAACTGGTGTCATACTGGCTGCCGCCTCAATCTGTGCTGCCTGCGAAGCAACGCAAAAATACCCGGAGTATTAAACACCAAAAGAAACACCTGCACACGTGGAAAAGAAAGACCACACGCGGGAGGGAACGCACACGGGTAATTGCACACGGAGTTGTCCCCATCGCTTCCACTGCACGCTCAGCAGTTTCCTCCTGGAAGTTTCCAGATAAGAAGTAGAAGCCACTACAGCTCTGCTCAGAGTGAAGATATTCTGGGATGTGGAAGACGTGTCCGTACGAAGCCGGTGAAAGACGGTTGCTGGCAACGCGTCTCAGATTCTTTTATGGTCTCCTTTATGGTTTCTAGCACATATGAAAGACATATTTCTTAAGAGAAGGATTCCAACGCGAGATTGTTTCAATATTTAATGTCATACATCTACTACAGTGATGCTGACTTGTTGTCTGCATGTGTATTGATTTATGTCCTGCTCATACATAGCACATAAGCATCGCTCTGAGACAAAGTCAATTGTAGGTTGGGAATGTGGGAGCGCTTAAACACCACTCATACCTATAGGCCTATGAAACCCTTCTCACACTTTAAACAAAAACATGCTTCATTTGCCTTTGTATCGAGACAGAACTGTACATCTCCATTAGTTCGTCCCACATGTGGTTTAGACACACACGCAACGCTCGTCTCTCTGTCCGTGCTGTTCAATGGAAGGATTCCTCATCCCATCCCACCAGGACATCAGGATGTGACAGGTGCACACGCATGACAACAACATCTGGTTCTGTGAGCTGTTTAAAATCTCCTCTTAGGAGTGGCTCCGCACGCATGGGTCAAAGTAGAATCATCTTATCTGAAGATGGTTTTATTAATTATATTTATGTTTTACTGCCTCCAACATGCTGGGACCCCTGTGGTATCAGACTCATTCTATGAAGGTTCTTCTAAGTGAAAACAATGATTAGCACACAGGAAGATACAGAATGAGCAGTAAATAGATACAGCATGTAAAACATGTTTCATCATATGTCAAAGCTTTGAGTTTCTGCCTCATTCTCTATCTTCTTCTTTTTGTTCTTCTGTTATTACTTAGCTCCCACTGTCTGTCCACGGATACTGAGGGCTCCAATACATCCTCAGTCATTGATAGGAACATAATAGGAGAAAGGATGGAGGGCTTCACTTCCTGTGTGCGTAATAGACAGAGAGGAGCTGGGAGAAAAGGCAGTCCTCGACAATCACCCGGAGACTGACAAGGACATATGCGCCCAGCTGGATTCACTTTTTACATCAGTTTTCCTTCCCCTCAATTTATGATAATATTCAATGTCTGTCAATTTGTCTGAGTCTCTTTCTCTCGTCCTCATATTCTCAGACCCTCTTGCCCCAGTTGGCTTGGCGCTGTTTTTTTCCTCCACTAGCTCCTTCGTTTCCATCCTCTGGTCCCCCTGCAGGTCTCCGCCTCCCTCGCTGCCCTCACGCGTCCGCTCCCCCCCCTCCCACCCTGCTTTCCTGCTCTATAAGGCACAACTAGCCAGTCGTGTCAGGGTCGGCTTGGCTCCGGCATTCCGCCTCTTGTTTCTCTCCCTTCTCCCTCTGCCTGGGTTTTGTTCCCTCGGTCTCTAATCGGCTTTTCCGGGTTTGGGATCGTCTCTTCCTAACTTTACCCTCTCTCGATGCCGCAGGATTATCCCTGTCAAAGAGGCCGAACTTCCTGGCTTGACAAGCGTGAGTCAATCTGCGAATGGGAGACCTGTCTATGCACGCGCACGCCAGCGTGCGTGCGCTGGCTTCCGTGTGCGTCTTTGTTTATTTGTTATTGGATAGTTGTTGTTTTTTTTAAACCCTGACGCTGTGTAATCGCTTTGAGAAAATCCCATAATACCCCATAGGTTCAAGGATGGGCGCTGTGTGTGTCAGAGAGACAGAAGAAAGAGAGCGACGGTGTGTGTGGTTAAGATGTTTACTGCAGCTGCCAAGGTGGAAACGCTGTAACATGTCCCTCTAGATGAGACTAAAAGACTTTGCTCTCACCTTTTTGGGACAGTGTTGCTCAGAGAATGGCGTGGAACATGAACAAAGACGTGGTGTCTGGCTTTTCCTTTTGTTTCTGGGTCACAGACAGTATCAGCCTGTTGCTGCTGTGGCTGCAGGTCACTGCTACTGAGACGGTAAAGCAAAGAGTTAAAGGACTTTAGTTCGATGGATGATTTAGTAAAAGGACACAGGGACGCTTTTAGTAGTTAGTCTCTATTTTCAACAGAACAGAACTTTTGAAAACAAACACTAAACGATCTCACTATATAAACCCCTCCATACTTATTGGAGCAGAGCCCGGCAGCTGCTGTCAACTTTCCTGAGAAGTGATATTCCACGCAACAGCTTCCAAATTCACGTTTAGGACGTTGTGTCCAGTGACAGGACATTCTAACAACAGGTTTTCTATAGGTTTGATCAATAGGTCTGTGACGATAGAGATTCTGTGATTTGGGATCATCAGCTCATCTACAAAAAATAATTGCCAGAGGTTTAAATGATTTGAAAGTGAGCTTGTGAAGCTAATCCCAAATATATTTGATATTGCTTTACTCTCTAGGGCAGCGACGCCATGGGTCCTCACCTACTGCACTAATATTAACACGCTGCAATATTCCGTTTTACAGGCATGAAACAAAACATTTTGTCTGATTTCATCCCACTCTGCTGTTTCTCTGGATTGAGTTATTTCAGCGTGTATGCGAACAAGGACATTGAAGTCAATTTTCAGATTTGCTTTGAGACAAAGGACGAGGCCAAGCCCGCGCTGACAACCGACCCAACTTTCCACAGAACATCTCCAACATGATTTCTGAAAATGCTCCATGGATCATTTTAAATGGCGTCTGTGTACTGTGGACATTAGATTAAAGCCTTATGCCTAAAGTAAATGACAAAGAGTGAAAGGAATCACAACAGCTTGATCTACGCTGCTGATCAACCACATGGTTCTACAACTATGTGGGAGCAGGACGGGAACAGAAGGCCTGGCAGCCATGTGGGGACTGGCATTTAGTCTGGGACTCTCCCTCCTTCTTTTGTTCTTGCCTTTTTGCTCGTTTCCATCCCTCCTTCCCCTCCTTCCCCTCTTTATTTAACCGGCTCTCTGTAAAGGTCCTGCTGTCAGCCTCCACCTGTCCCTGTCACAGTAAACAAAGACAACCAGGAGACGCAACACTCTCTGTTCTCTCCTGCGTCCCCCGTCCTTTCTCCCCTTTTTTCCCGTCTTGCTCAGTTTTTTCTTTGCCACTTTTTTCTCGCTCTCTTTTCCCGTTTGACTTATCCAGAGTTTGATCCTCTTCATTCTTTGTTTCTGTTGCGGCCGCTGGCCTCACTGAGTAAATCCACTACTTTTATTTTGAATCCAATTAGCAATACTAATGCAGCGATGTCAGTGGACACTAAATTAGGTCACAGGAGTGACCAGCAGTTCATATATTTAATCCAACTCATGCCGTTTCTTTAGGGTTCCGGCTTGGATTTCATATGCTGACCTGGTTTACTGCTTACAGAAGCTTGGCAGACTGCAAATGTCTGCATTATGCAAATCACTTCCTGCCCGCACAAACAAGCCGGGACCAATCAATATCAATCCCCATTCCCTCGGCCAATCAATGTCATTCCCCCTCCTACAAAACTGGGCATAATCGAAAGGCATTGTTCCTCGAGTCCTGAATGCTAAATCAGAAGGTCTGAGCGTATGCTGACTTCTCACATCCCACACGGTGGAACATAACTTCATGAATCATCAGTGTACAAACAGAACAAATGGAAGGTGACATGATAGGGAAACAGAGACATCAAGGACAGAAATCCAGCTTGGGGTCAGCTCACTCTGCCCACGTTTTCACTGCCCTCTTCTGCCCTCACAGTTTCTGCAGTTTGGAAACAGCTGTCAATGCATCAATCAGCATTTACAGTAAGTTAGATGTGGTCGGTTTAACCCTCAGCATTGATGCTAGATGTCATTGTCATGCCAAACCTACAGATTTATCCCAACAACAGCCGACCTGAGGAGACAGCGTCAACTGTACAGTCACGAGGAAAAGTCAAAGAATCAGTCAGAGTAATAAGACTGGACAATCGTGGAATTAGACAAGTGGGAGTAGGTGATTGGTATATCTCGCAGAGTCTCTGTTATTTGTGTGAGTCAGTTTATATATAGTTTATTATGATTATATATATTATTAATTTTAAACCTCTTGGGGCAAAATCCTAATAAAGAAATTCAGGTAGTTGCCTTAACGCTTTGCATAACTAAGACAAAAAACAATAATTCAGATGAATGATGTAACCATTATTCTTATTTCTTTGCCATAACAGGTATAAATAGACTTAATATATCATTATTATGGAATGTTTGGGCATTAAACAACACAAATGATGCTAGACTAATTTATATTTGTTTGTTTTCCACAGAAAAAAAGGCTGAAAATATTATTTTACAATCTGTCAAACTGTGCCATTCTGAGCCAGACATACAAACATAGTTTATCACAATGTCCTCTAATATTATGATCTCCGCAGACTCGACTGCTGCTGGAGCACAGTGCATATATTGTCAGGGCCGCTTTTCATTGCCACCCTCCTGAGCGCTAACATCACGCTCACTGAGGCAGCAGACGTGACGCGTAGATGACGGCCCAACGTCTCACCTCCCGCAACCTTGTTCCTCTTTCCAGGTTTGCTTTCATGGCCGTGGGTTCCTTTCATCTCGTAAAGTGGTGGAGCATCTTCTGTCTGTGCGCTGTCCTTAAAGTCAGTGGAGCTGCTTTTAATTGTTGGTGAATCAGCCTTTTATGACTAATGAAGGCTCGACTATGGGCCGCTTGTACGATGTAATCAGCCATCATGTACTTTGCACCACCTACACACTCGGCAGTGAGATAACAGGAGCAAAGAAGAAAGTGGGTTTTTGAACTATGAGAAATGGAAATGCAGACAGATGAACAGACAGATTAATAGACAGATAAATGTGCTGCTATCTACCACAGGCAGACGCAGACACGGAGCTAAGGAGGAGAGAAATCCTCCGGACGTGGGAACGGCGAGGAGAGAAAAGCAATTTGTGTCCTCCCTAACAACAACTCGGTTTGTGTTTTCTACACTTGTTACTGACATCTCTGCTGCTTGTCTTGCACAGAAGTGCACGAGTGAGTCCCATTGTTCTGATGAAAGCTTCGCTCTCTCGCTGTTCGTACGAATGCTGCTTTGTCTCGCTGTTACCAAGATCCTCTCAGCGAGCCACACATGTTGTATTAGGACTGAATTCCCTGTTCTTATAAATGTAAGCTAACGATTATGGTTTTACATAAGTGAACTTGTTAGATACGAATAGAAATAGCTGGTAGAAAAGAGAGAGATTCTAAAGCTTTACCAACTGAGCCACTTGAGCATCAGCTGTGACAGCATTGAAGGAGTTGGTACTTCATTGGTTAAGCAATAGCAATAAAGTAGTCTTTATTTAGTCTTTTTTTAACTTTACACAAGCTCCTGGTGCGTGCCCCATATGTGGCTGCTCACCTCCAGTGAGGGAACAGGTCAGATGCAGAGAACACAATTTCCCCCAAGGAATAAATGAGGAGTGACGTATCTTATTTTATGTAATTATTTCACATAACCATAAACTGATGAAATAGTTAAAGTTAAAGTTGAAGTTCCTCAACAAAAACATAAGGTTTATGTGTAAAACTGCATTAACTTAATGTAATCCTTTATTTAATGGCATAACCCTAACCCGACTGAAGGACTTTATATTAAATGTCACCTCTTACCTATTTATGGGATAAAGTTACATGTAAACTTTACACGTGATTTAATTGTATAAAGTCCAAGTTTTAGGCCTGATTATTTTTTTGAGTGAGTGTGGGAGACTCACCGCTGTGTGTTTTTTTTTCTTTTTAGTCTTTTACTTTATTTTCCATCTCGCTTCTCTGCATTAAATTGACGAAGCCTGAACCTGAAGTCGATTACAGCTCAATCTAATGAGATAGAAGGTGAATTATACTGTACTGCAGTTTAACATTTCATTGCTCACAGGTTGTTGTTGTTTCTTCATCACCTCTGGGGCCAGTTACGTTTCAACCATATTGCAACGTCTGATTTTCCAATTACTGTGATTTGTTGATACTAAATCAAAGTAAATAAACACTAAATAAAGTGTCATAGCACAGACGTGGTGCAGGTACAGGCTTTAAACTGCATGATCATGGCAGAAGCCACACATTTGGCCTGCTTACCTCCACAGTGAATTTAGAGGTAAGTGAAAGTGAAAACAGTGAAAAGAGCGACACTTACGACAACAATGATGTCAAGACTTTAGTTCAAGGGATCTGACAAAACTATGGTACTGAAAATTGGATCATAAATGTACAACCGAGGCATCACAACAAGATGCAAACACTGAAGAGAAACAAAACTACATAAACCTAAAACAAGGACGGAATAATACAAACACTTTGAAACACAGACGTCTGAGGTGCAGTGGCTGCCGTCCTGAGGCAAGGACATTTATTCCTTGATGGCCAAGGGCTAAATATATAAATATTGAATTAATGATTACTCTGGATTTTTTTAAAAAGTAATTTAAGTAAGTTCTCTGGTTCTCCATGGAGCATGATGTCCCGTCCAATAGAACTGGGGGCTCAGTGCTAATTTATCAGTTTTTCTGTCTTGATGATTTATACTTTTTAATAAGAAAGGCAAGACCCAAGGTTACTAAACCCACGAGTATTGTCTGAACAATATTTGAGTTGTTTAAACATTTGGAGGAGACTATATTTTATGCTCGGAGAGAAGGCGGCCCACAGCTTTCTAAAAATGCAGGGGTTAATTAGATTTTCTTTTGGCCAAACTTAGAGAGCTTGACATAAATTTATGAGTCATTAATTTCACTTTGGCCTTGGGTGAACCAGTATCTTTGTCTTATTGGGTTGTATACTTGTGCAGGCGCATGGGGCGTTTGTGTTATTACCTCAGCTTGGGTGTTTTCCTATATGGACTTATGTGCACCATGGGGAGCAGCACGTCAGTGACATGCACACCTCAGAGCACAGTTCAGATCCACTGCATTTAGAGGAAATCCTGCATGTGTTTTTTATGCTCTACTCATTTTTCCATGTTGTTTCATCCAAGCTGATATCTTACGGAAACACTACAGTTGTCTTTCAATTAGCTAATGGGTGTTTTGGGTAGCAACTCATCTTTCAAATTGCATATAAATCACTTTAATCCAAACTTCTACTGTATCAGTGCTAATAACTCCCTCAGGATCATCACTTTCTGCCAGTTTTCCACTGGTAACCACAGCAACCACAGGTGACATTTTCTCTTTTTCTAGTTTATATTCTAGTTCTACAGTAGTTTAGGCAATAATATAATATAATGAGAACAAAACAACAAATGGAATAAAGAACAGTGACACTGGGTCAGTGTGTATGTGTATGTGTATGCTTCATATGTGCAACAATTCACTAGTTCCCACGGAAAATCCATCAACTTGAACAAACAGGGCTGCTTGGACAAAAGGGCTCAGTGGAAATAACCTCGTTTGCCATTTCCACCAGGTCCACAAATTATTTCTGTGTTACTATGTGTCAATGGCAGCGTGGACACAGAGACACACACTGTGACAGGTATGTGCCACAGAAAGGAGCAGCTGATGGAATGAAGCAATAAAGAGGAGAGAGGTCAAAGGGGAAGTTGAACAATAACCGAAGGTACAGTACAGGACGAGCAGTGGAGGGGCGGGTTCACACAGGGCTGTGATTTATGGCAGGGAGTCACTTAAACACACACACACACACACACACACACACACACACACACACACACACACACACACACACACACACACACACACAGGAACCATACGACTCCACTGGTGTCTGATCTTAGCAGGCAGCACTAACTCACTCTCCGTCTCCGCGTCTCCCTCTTTCTGTTCCCGTCACTTCTCCTCCTGTTGCTCTGTTCCGTCTTTACACCTTCTCATCGCCCTCGCTCTCTTCTCGTTACCTCCAAGCCGGCGTCCTTTTACACCCCGATAAACCACCCGGCCACCCACACTCGCTGTTTCTCCCTCAGCAGTCTGTCCTGCAACCTTTTCATATCGCCTCGCCATCATCTCTCTCCCTCTGTCATATTCCTTTGTCTGCACCTGGCCGTGACTCTTTCCCCATTGCTGTGGTTTCCCCTCTCCACCTTTTTGACAGCTTCACATTAATCATTCCTCCATCCCCAGGAAGACTGCCGTCCCTGCCTCCCTCCACTCCCCCCCTCTCTCTTTGATTCTGAACGTGTCTCTCACTTTTCCCTCTGCCACACCTTCCCTTCACCCCGGTCTCTCATTATCTCCTCGTTTCCCACCTCTCGTCAAGTCTCTGTTTACGCGTGTGCAACAAAAGCAGCATATCACCTTTCTCCCACTTGTGTCAAGTCATCGTTTGTGGGAGATGTTGCCAAAAGGTGTTTGCGTTAGCTGTAGGACGGCTGGAATAAAAATAAATCAGGTTTAGTCACTTTAGAAGAGCTGGGGTTCAAGCTAAAAATAGCTTGGTCACTTGTGGCAACAGGTACAGGAGGTGTGTAACCAGCGAGGGTCTCACAGCTGTGATCTGAGACATCACCGACATCACAACAGCTGAAAACTTGCTTGGACTTTTGTTCTGATGAAACTTTACAATTTAATGGTGCACTAAATATTAAAGTAAATAAAAACACATACAAAGTCATATTGGCACATTATTAGTTAGTGACTGTAGATTAGAAGAAAAGGCAATTATCATTTTGATCAACACAGTGCATGCAGTCATTGAGTGAATTCACTGTGAAGCAGAATGTTCCTTTCAAAGCCATCAAAGCTGACAGCTACACACTGAAGCTCTACCACCAAACAACACACAGCCATTCATTTTGTGTCTTCATAGCCATTTTCAGCCGCCTTTTTCACACACTCATTTGTTTTATAGTTCTCGCTTATGCTCTTAAACACTGTCTAATCCCTGATTAGTGGAGGAAGAGGATATTTAATGCTCCTCTCCACTTTACTGCTGCTGAACTGTGACTCACAAGGATGCTTACAACCATACATGCACGCTGACACACACACACACACACACACACACACACACACACACACACACACACACACACACACACACACACACACACACACACACACACACAGATTCCCATTTTGCAGAGGAAAAAAATCTGCTCACTGAAACAATTGAAAGACACAAAACCTACTCAGCATCTCCAGCGATGGCATTTACTCGAGTTTGTCTTTTTCTCTGGCGAAACGGTTCTGGAGAGGGATTTAATAGCATCCACTGAGTGCAACCCAACACTCAGAACAAACGCGTTTACCCAGGAGAGAGACCGCACATTAAAGCAGAACACATGTCTCACTGTAATAATAACCGGGAGTAGTGCTTTTATGAGAGTTAAAATACAGTTTAATCATGTTTGTGAGTGTTCGAACCAGACGCACGTGGGAGCAAGAAGAGAAACAATGTTGGATTTCGACTGCTTTGAGCTGCTTTGATTTTTACCATTGGCCACTTGCATGAGTCTGAGCAAATTCAGGACTCCCTAATGGGTAAAAAGCCTCACTATATGTCTGTTAACTCATGTGTCTCAGTTTTCTAAGCTGTGCAAGCATTTTAAGATTCCATTGAAATCCTTTTAAGGACTCAGCTTAAATCATAAGCTTAAATCATTACATCCATTCATAGTCAGAAAACTATAGTCTGCGATGTTGTTTTGCAGGATTTCTGGAGGCATTTTCTAATTTAATTTGAAAAAAAGCAAAACTGTATTTATATTCTCACCAGCGAAGACATTACTTTTTCAATCTCTGTGTATTTATACACTGTGACGTAGTTCACTATTGAGCACAAGAATAACACAATAGCATTAATGACATGTCAAATGAGTATGTAATAAAATGAATAAACAGTAGAATTTACTGTAAACACTGAATCCGCTTCTAGCGAATCCTGGCTGAAATCACAAGCAGGAAAAGTTACCCTCATAACTGAAAATGATGACGATTCGCTATTTGGATTTGATGAAAACACACAGACGCGGGACCCAACAAGGAACACGGCAAAAAAAAAAAACATCAAATGTACAGTAGTAAAAGGTTTTTAAATGCTACATGAGCAGTGATATTTCTCATTTCCCATACTGAATAAAGTAATTACATTGGCTCCAATCAGGGGAAGTGGTGGAACACTGGAGAGCTGGCAGATTGCTATCAGTTTGACAGAGACGAGTCAACAACACCTCTATCTCCACTCACATTTCCCCCGATGCCACAACACTTTATCTCTTCATTACTAACTGATAGTAGATGGGGGCATGACAGTTAATTGCATCTCTGAAATGTGTGTTTTTTTGTACGTGTGTCTCTTTACGAGTCGTCGTTTTTATTGGTGTGGACATTTACATGTATATCATTAAAACATCTGTCCATGTGTACCTTGTTTTGTTTATACTGTAAATAAAAAGGCACAATAGATTTACATGCAAATGTTTGAGGCTGAGAAAAGGGAATGAGACACTATATAAATATAGACACTATAGAAATATATTAATTTCCTCCAAGGCCGCGCAGCAGTGCTACCTGTAAAGACAGTAGCGGCTCTCTCTCCTCCCCTCTTCCTCCCTTTATCTGTCCTCCCCTCGTTATATCTTCTCCACACCTCTCCCCTCCGGTCCCTTTCGTCATCACTATCGTCACCTGCAGGTGTCTGCGGCCCACGATGCATTGCAATCTGCCCGTTTCCCCTGGCTGGCGGTGGAACTGCAGTGACATCTACTGAGAGAGAGGAGCGAGAGGAGAGGAGAGGGGTGAAGGAGAACGAAGGGGAAAAGAGGGAGGAGATGACTAACTAATGTATTAGAAATGCAATAAACGGCAGCAGGAGGACGGGGGATGTAAAAACCAAGTCACACCCTCAACCTCTGTTATTACATATTCAGCTCAGTCCTGTAATATCAGCACAAATGAACCTTCTCTTAAAACAAAGGACAGTCTTTCACCCACTGCGCTGGAGCTTCCCTGCTTTTTTTCTCCAAACCTACCATTGTGTGCAGATAATTGCTTCTCTTTACAGCTCACATGATTTTCATTCCAGTCAGCAAGCTTTGATACAGGCTGTCTGCGCGTTTGTAATTATTGTCTTAGCCAGTGGCTGTCAAACTCCATTACGTGAGGTCAAAGCCAACAACTATCCTGAGCTGATGACAACAATTTGATGACAGACAGACGAGTGTTAATCAATCGCGCACATGCATGGACGTAAGCCGCCAGCTGATCATACACGCAAAACCGCACTCAGACGCAGGAGGAGCTCGCATAGTAAATAAGTTAAATGTAATCAGCACGTGTGGCTGAAATACGAGTAGCACATTACTAAACAGCATAATATGATTTGCCTGGATCAACATAATGAGGCCACGGAGAAGCTATTTAACATCAGCAACTTAGCAGGAGGACCAAACATTTACAGTGGTGAGTCACTGGGAACTGAATAACCATTAGAAGAATGTGTCTGCTATAAAAAGGTCTGGCAGTCAGCATCCTGACACCAAACAGAAGCGGAAGGAGCCCAGATCGTGTGCACGGTCTGGTGAACGCTGGTAACGGAGCTGGCGAATAAAGCAAAGGTTCAGCGGTGGGCGGCGCCTTCTGCCAGTTTTCCGCCGAGTTGCCAAAGTTGAAGGATTACACGCGATGCGATATTTTGAGGACGTGAAGCATTTGGCTTTCACCAAGCGCAAATGCTTAAAATATAGCATGTGGTTGGGAAAAGTAAAAGTAAAAGTAAGGGAACTGCGTTACCTGCACACTTGACTGTTAGAGTTATCTGAATTCAACAATGAAAACAGTGAGAAAGCATAGTTTGAATCATATTGGTTCAAATTTCCCACGGGAAGCTTTCACCACATCCATGACAGCATGAAGGCAATATGTTCATCAACCTAATTGCAATATTATTAACTATTTTCTTCTCGGGGGCCTGTTCAATCTACAAAGTGCCCCGTGGTGGTTGTAGTTCTGTCGATCATCAGTTGTCGAAGGCCAATGACACGGGGACACATGTCAAATAAAACTATATTAGCGCTGATTGACTGACAGTGTTACGTGACCCGCGGAGCAGACGCGTCGGCCGTGGAAGAGCGAGGGCGTTCCAGAGAAAAGCCTGGAACCGACGGGCGAGCGACGAGCAAAAGCAATGAACGTCCCACAGTTCAGCTCACAATAACAGGAAGTAAGAATCAAGGTGAAATGTTTGTGTGGATGCAGGTTTCTGTGAACAACCAGCATTTCTCCAGGAGCATTAGTGTTTGTATTAACTTGTCTGTAGGATGCAGCATAAATATCAGTCAGTGATTGACAGCTCCACTGAAGGGCTTTGATGCGACTGATGTAAACTCCAGAAACGCGGAGCTTTCAACAGGCCGCGCACACCGTTAGCATCAGGGCAGATGTTAGCGGCTGAATACCAACGACTGCTGGATGCGGACGCGGACGCGACTGTCGCTATCTGATCAAACAGTACAGCCTGGCGTTCTCGTCCCCTCCCCCGGCTTTGTTACCGCCAGTGTAAACACCGCAACAAAGCCTGACACACTCATTCATATCAAAGTCTTGCCTAGTTCACTGCCGGCCGCTTCCATTTAGCCCGGCCATTGATTTCCTGCTTTTCCGAGAAGAGGTTATTACTGAATTTATTCACAGCACCTTTAAGAAGTACGCTGCGATTTAAAGACCTTGTATGCATGAGCCTGCTCTTATAGTATGTAAATTCCAGTAATTCTGCCAACCTTGGGCCCTGCAGTGATTGAGGTGTTTACCCCAGCGCATATGTTTTATAAATCTGCAGAAGAAGAGCACCTGCTTAATGTCCTATTCTTCCTTATTATGCTTGGCAGAGTGATGGAGCACATAGTGATAGATCAATAGTCACCCTCTCTCTCCCTCATACACACACACACACACACACACACACACACACACACACACACACACACACACACACACACACTCACACACACACACACACACACACACACACACACACACACACACACACACACACAAACACACACACAGCTGTGGACAACACAACAGCATCACCACACAGCTACACACAGAGTGAATGTGCATAAACATTAACCAACATACAGATGTAAACACACCAACACATTTGTGGAGGGGTTGTGCCCGTTGGCCCATTTTGCAGGTTATGAGATGATTAGCATCCCATTAAAAACAGTTTTCCTGGCCCGCACACTCGCTCCTTCTGCTGCAAGTGCCGTGGGATGATGAAGCATTGTTTTAAGGAGCCATGAATCATCAGCTTTCTCAAATTAAACGCGCTACGTCATAAACACATTACGGCGAATCTGCCGTTCGCGATAGGTGTGTGTGTGTGTGTGTGTGTGTGTGTGTGTGTGTGTGTGTGTGTGTGTGTGTGTGTGTGTGTGTGTGTGTGTGTGTGCGCGCGTGAGCCGCCTCCCATGCGTGTTTGAGTGAGTGCCTAGTGTCCCAGTTAAGTGTAATAAAGCACAGGGCTAAAATAATGTGATGAGTTTAATGAGCAGACCATCCATGCATTCAGCTCCCTCAGTAGCCCACCATCCACCCCTGTGTGTGTGTCTGTGTGTGTGTGTGTGTGTGTGTGCGTGTGTGGTGTGTTTGTAGTTGGGCTGGGAGGTAATGTGATTTGACTGGAACGATTAATCTTGTTCAGGTGAGAGTGCACTGGGAAAAACAAGGAGGGCGACAGGGATAAGAGAGATGGGTACAGATGGTTGCTTAAATGTGAGAACGGGAAGGAAGGAAAGGACTGAGCAGAGAGAGAGAGAGAGAGACTGGCCACTTCTCCCCCTCTCCTTGCTTTCATCTCCATCTCTTGTTATAACTTTAATCCTCTTTTATTGCTCTCCAGTCCAACCGTTTCATTTATTGCATCACCTTTCTTTGTTTCCTGCTGCGCTTTATTTTCCTCTGTCGCACACTTTCGCCGCTACCACTTCTTTTTAAAGCTTTCCTCATTCCCGCTCTCTCATTTCTGTCCCACACTTCATCATTTTATTTCCCATCATGTTCAAAAAGCCTGAAGTAATGTGTGGACTCCCCACGTGTCAAAAATTATTTCAGCCCCTTTTATTACTAAAATAGATGGTATCAGAATTTGTTATTGCTTTAATAGTGAGAATAATGAGAGACCCATGTAACAGGACTGTAAAGCTCAAAGGAAGTCAACAGTTTGAATTGACATGGAATAAAATCACCATTAAACGTGTTACTGGAACGTGCTTCACAGTTGCAGCGACGTTGTGAAGACTTTATTTCCCTCTCGCTGTTACTGGCTCATGATTTGGACTCAGAGGTGATGCAGGAGAACAAAAGACCACCACGCTGGCCCACTTTACATGAGTGGGCCAGATTACTGGGATACAGGTGACATTTGCTATTTAAATCAAACCTTGAGAGTGTACTTACATTTGGCCCAGTAGATGTAATCTATATGCATCAGCATCCAAAGGAACCTTAAGCTTAGTTGATGGAATAACAATAAGAAGTAAACTAAGCGCTAATAGTGTTACCGACGGCTGTACAGTGCTGGATTTGTGCTAATTTCTTAATTTGATTTCCCTCCTCAAATAGAGCGAGTAATTTGTTTAGGGGACCAGAATTTGCCCAATTTAGCCGGTAAGCTCCTTGGCAGGAGGAATGTGGATAAAGAGCTAGAAGAAACTGCAGCCTAATCATAGTGCGTCTGTCGCACACATGCACAGACACACAGAGTGGTATTTATTCTTGTAACTGGCCCTTTTTCATCTTGCGCCAGAATTATCTACTTTAAAACTCCATCTTGACTAGCGGCATGGCTAGCAACCTGTGAGCTAAGGGTTCGTTAGCTTATGCTGCTCGTAGCGTAGCACAACTTCACCTGTTATGAATTCATATCGGCCCCACTTTGGACGACGCACAAACACAAACAAACACACTCACATTCAGATTGTTTATGCTCCTCGGAGAATGACAGCCTTATGTATTTGTACTGACATATACAGACACATCTGGGCAGGTGTTCCGGCAGCCAGGATCTCCAAACTGCTTCATGGAGTTTCTTATAATTGGTCACTCTGGCCCCACAAAGTCCACAATGAGGGAGGGCGAGCGAGATGCACAAAAACAGTGCTACTGGAAATGTTTCCCAGGACGGAGATGCAGTTCAAATCTAGTTTTAACAGCGCGCGCACACACACACACACACACGCACACACACACACACGCATTGAAGGAATGTCTGTACCGGAGTTTGTTCCCACTCGGAGGTCTTACATGTACCTGCACTGATACTGTTGTGTGTGTGAGCGCACACAGCATGTGTGTAAACCCGAGCTCATTCCCAGGCCTTCGTTCCCCTTCACCCTCCTCACCATACGTTCCTGTTCCTAATTCACCTTAACCTACACAAACAAGAGACAGACAAAGTGAGCTGCTCGCACGCCGACGCGGCGCTTTGTGACGACGTGAATGACACACAGCTCTGACTGACACACAGCCTCCAGATAAAACAACCAACAGACTCCTCATCCTGTACGGGCCACGCTCATTGTTCCTGTTCTTTTCTAGTTCATCTCTGTTCTCAGTCGTTTTGCTACTCTCGACAAATAACAAACCCTCTTCACCCATTGCTGGGTTTTTCCTCCCTTCACTTCTCTCTCAACAGTCTGTTATTCATAGCCTTTTGTTATCTGACTGGATGCTCTTATTTACTCTCATTCATGCTCTTGCTCTACAACGCACCTTTCCTCCCCTCTTTTAGCCTCACCCCCTCTCTGCTTCCACTCCTACGCCGGGTTCACAGACGTACTGTTCCTCCAGAACGCTCCCTCTATCATCAATTCATCACTGTGACAAATGACGGGTGAGGTGCCGAGCTGCAGAGGCCTCAGTGGCACAGTTCAATGCTGCGCAGCTGAGTGACGGCGTGTTGTTGCTATTTGTGACACTCGGTCGTTAAACCAGTTGATAACTAGTTGCCTACCCTTTTATTTAACTGGGCTCAGATGAACAGAAAGCGGAGCCTCGTTTTAACAGCAGTGACACCAAGCAGAGATGTGGAGGAGGAAAGACACACACACACACACACACACACACACACACACACACACACACACACACACACACACACACACCCTTCAGTCAAACAAAGACATACATACGTCTGTGAAGCTGCGCTGCCACACTCCTTTACTGACTGTATTAGGGTTCACTTCCTCGGAATAAAGATGCGAGATCGCAGCAACTCAACAGCGCTGAGATTTTAACAGCACTATTCTTGTCTGAACCCCCAGAAGAAACTCTGGGCTCCTTTCTGACATGGTTTTCGCTTGAAGGAAAAAGTTAAACCTGTTGGAACTCTGGTTGAACTTTGTAAGTGGGTTTCCCTCGGTTTCGATAACCCCAAAGGTAGAAAAATGGCTCTTTGTTGTCATAAATATTCAATGAGAATCTTTTTCATCCGCAGATCTCAGACTTTCATGTGACTTGTAACACGCACCTTTGTGCACCGAACACTGCTGAGTATTCAAATCTGAGCTCTCATTTTAACACCGATGCAAATGTACAAGCAGATCAGCACCACGGACAGCTCCGCAGCCGCTAATAACTACAAGTACTACGAAGGCCTTGTTCACACAGAGTCAGTGAAGGTTTGAGAGTATTATAAGAGGTTCTGAGTGTTTTAAGGTGTCACCGAGACAATTTGCACAAAGTGTACTGTTCTACCTCGCTACATCGTCGCTTTTAGCTTCTTGTCTCCTCATATTCTGTTCTTTCTTGACCTCTTCATTACCTCCCCTCCCTCCTTTTATCTTACCTTCCATCTGTTTCACTTCAGTCTTGCCCTTGTGTTTCATCATTGATTTGATTAAAGTTTTTAAGCAGGTATGAAGCGGAGCTCACGCCAACTGCTGTGTGTGGGTGCAAGCGGGGTCTCTGATCGGTGGCCGACTGATCGCTCAGCTCAAATGCGTGTTTTTTTTTCCAGCTTGGAAAATGAGAAAAGTAAAAGATGATAAGGACCTTGACAACGGCCAAGCGGTCTGTGGTCACATTTCTTCTTGAGTCATGCAGACGGAGTGAGGTGGGCGAGATAACGATGGAGACCAATGAGCATTAGATCCGCTACTCATTTCCTTCTTTTTCAATAACTATAAGTTGCAGATTTCACTTCCTTTAAGAATCAGAATAAATGCAGATTAACCCACCCAATAAAGGTTTTGCACAATATGTTTTTAGAAAGACAGTCATTGTTGGTTTAAGTCCAAACTGTGTGAGTCAGTGCATGTGTGTGTGTGTGCGTCGCCGCAAGAGCGGTGAGTGACTAAGCGCTTTCAGTACAATTTACGGCAAATGAGAGACCTGAGTTTCCCCTGATTTGTTTACCTACCAACTTGCCCAGGCAGCCTATACACACACACACACACACACACACACACACACACACACACACACACACACACACACACACACACACACACACACACATGCACGGTTGCTGAAATCCTCTTACAGATAAGACTGATGCACAGGCAGACGTCACATTGAGCTTCACCTTAAATACTCTCTGCATATTCAAGATTTCAATTAAAGTATATACATATGGCTTCCATCTACTGACTGAGCACACACACACACACACACACACGTTCCCAGCAGTGGAGGGTTTCTGTGCCATATGTAACATAATATGAGCTGTCAGACGTTGACCTCCACGCGGTCAGTTTCTGAACTCTGACCCTTCAACTCCTGAACTCGCCCACAGAGACGATTACTCTCAGGCAATGTATTAACACCTCCATTCCACATGTCAGCGTGATTCATGTTGAAGGTGACAGTGAAAAAAAATAAAAGCGAGCCCAGGCAGTGGGATGAGACACAGCGGCATGCCAAGAGGATGCAGATCTGTGTTGGGATCAAATACATATTCCATGAGGGGACCGTGGTTCTGGGCTATTTTTCATGCAGCCAATCACTGGTCATCCCTGACACCCGTCTCATAGCGCTGAGCTCCTTCTAATCTGTGTCTGCGTCCACTGCGCCCGTAGGCATTCCCTCGGAGAAGTGTAGAGGTTTCAGACACTGGACTGCCACTGAAATTGTAAAAAATATGAAGGAATATGAAATGCGTGAGTCTCAACAGACTGTTGTTGGTCATGTGTTTTCATTTTGACTCCTCCCACCTGGTTTTTGCTTAGATGCCTAAATCTACATAGACTCATGTAGTGTGCATTCAATTCAAAACTTTGGAAAGTAACAGTCTACATCTACAGAGATGTCTGAGCACCTGAAAATATACCCAGTATGAAATGCTTTGAAGATCAGCAAGAAAGAGGAGCGCTCGGGCTGAAGCTGCAATCTTTCAAGGACAACATTCAAATGGCGAATCCCAACTCTCCGAAGGAGCGGCCCCCCACGTTGGCGCGGGGGCCGCTCCGGAGGACACCGAGCCCCACAACAACGATAATAAACCCTTGGGACCGTAAGAAAAGGCAGCACCGCTCACCAAACAGCTTATCTGAACGCTCCAGTGTTCAGTGCGAGAGTCTCACTTGAGCTCCTGCGCACCAGGGTTATCACGCTGGCGCCGCGCCGCGCAGATGTTTGGCTGAATTGCCCCCCTGACGCCTGCGGACGGCTCCGCGGTGAGTTCCACCAACCCGGGCCTGCGCTCGTACTTTAAAGGACGAAAGCTGTTCTGGGTATTTGAGTATTCTTTCGCTCTTACTCTGAGATTTGGGGAGTCTCTTAAATGTAATGTGTTTAATATCAAGCCCATAACTACTAATTACAGCACCGTGGCCTCATTTCATGTAATAAGCTGAATTGCGACTATGACCTACATGTCTGCTTTCACAGTCACATTAAAAGGAGCTACTACATAGAAGATGTGCAGATGAGGATGGCTGTGAAAACCTTCACTCAGCAAATTTACAGCTCCAACTCCTCCTGTTAGCATCTTCACTCCTATTGGTGGCTCTGCAGTTAAACTGTACAGAGATAACAGACTTACTAATGAAGGGACAGTAATAGAGCATGAGAACAGATAAGGCTTTAATTAAAACAGAATATACTGTAGAGCAACAGTTATTGTTGGAGTTAGCTTTGCGTTGTGAATTTTATATTCAGAACAGGGACTATAATAATGCATTCACACCTTTTGTTTTGGTGTACAACGGGGACAGAACCTGAAAAGAGCCCATACATGCGGAGAAGAGATGAGAAATAACATCCAGTTCAGAGGTTTCTGGAATGAAGCCCAGACAGAAAACCTGAAGGAGACGTTTGTGTCCGGATTAAACTGTGAGGGTGTGGGTTTGCTGATGGAACCAGCTGGTCCACACTGTGCCCAGACTGTAAACATACTGGAATATTAGCCTCACTCCACATGTGGACCGGCTCATTTGGATCCAACCACAGAAACAGATGAGGAGGCACAGGCCAAGAGTTCAGGACAGAAAACGCGAGAGGCACCGAGGGGCATCAGGGTTTAAAACATCTGAGAATCACAAATAGAATGAAAATAAAAATAGAAGGTGAAGATGAGCAAGCGACAATTTACTGATCCCAACCAAAGGAAGTAGAAGCAGGAGGTCAGATTGAAGAGGAGCCAATAAAAGGCAGAAAGACACGTTTTAGTCAACTCATGATAACTTACAATAGGACAAATAGGAATCAACCCTCAAAGTCTAGTCTCACCATAAACAAACTAGACTTTAGTTATTTTTGCAGGTACATGACGAAAGCTGTTTTCTGTGTCTGTACAAAACAACACGACCAAAGCCCATCACAGCGCTCCCTCGTCGCGGAGCTTTTATCCTCCGCAAACTTGCCACTGGCCGAATCAATTTCGCATCAATAGGAATTGTGATCTCTTCATATTGTTTCACTCCGCCGAGCGGCTCCGACAGTAAACATCTAGTTTCAGGCGTCGCGGCGCGGCGCGGCTCGGTCCGGCCCGAGTCCGGCTGAGCGGAGGCCTTCACCACCACCGCGCCCCCAAATAAGCTCTTCTTCTGTGGTCCCCAGGAGGCCGCCGCGAAGCCTCAAAACATCAGCCTTGACATTCCTCACGCGTCCAAACGCTTTAATATCGAGGCAGTGTTTCACTAGGATGTGCCAACAGTGCCTCTCAGTCAGAGCCGGAATGGTGGAGATGAGAGACGGCGCCCGACTTGAGTTTCACTAAATGATTGAATTTTGAAGGCAAAGTGGTGACACTGTGGAGAGGGATCGTGCCGGTGCAGCATCCGTCAGCGCGTAGGTGACAGCGTGGAAGCTCGGTAAACAGCCAGACGGAGGCTGAGGTGATGTGGCTGGTGTAAAGGAGAGAGGAGCGGCTGGAGGGAGATGAATAGACGGCGGGGGGAGAGAAATGAAAGCAGGAAACAAGGAGGAAGGAGAAATAAGGACGGATTGAAGGGATTCGGCGAAAAAGAAGCGGCTGGAGAGTTTGATGAAAGGAAGAACACGAGGAGAAGCCAACAGAAGGGAAAAATAAAGAAAATTGGTTCAGGGGAAGCTGAGAAGAGGGGGAGACGCGGGATAGATGTGGGTCCTGGGCACAACATTTGTCACCATCGCACACTTGTGTGAATGAAACTGTGTCTGGGATGAAATTGGAGTAGAAACAGGCTGCAGAGCTTGTCCTTAAAGTTGCGGTTGGGGTGAATGTAATATTGATACGCGCGGGTCGTCTGAGGGAAAGAAAACGGGAACCGGACGGTGGGTACCGGTGAACGCAGCACACGGCAGATCTGGAATCAGTCCTGCAACGCTGGATTTGCATTTGAATGCTACTACTGTACACTACAATGTATTTGCCAGATATTTTCTGCTCATAAGACAAATTTGTCACAGCTATAAAATGTTAACTTTACAAAGATTGTTTATGATTGATAATTTATTGGCTGTAGCCCTATAAAAAGCATACAGAATATAGAACGTGTCATTTTGTCCTCTTTTCCCATTTTTCCTTCACTCCTCATCCTCCCTCCTTGTTTAGGATTCCTCCGCAGTCCCACCTCTGGTGGCACCTCCTCTAAAGTCTGCACTGCACAACCTGACATTGCTCATACGCAACCAGCCGAGCAGAGAAAATCCCATCGCCTCCTCCAGCGCTTGTCCCACAGCGCGCTCCGTACTGGAGACAGCGGCAAACACAGATAGCGGCAGTCTGCCCGAGAGCCGCGGCTCCTGTGGTTCCACCTCCTCTAATCCAAGATCTGTCAATAATAAGCTGATGCCTGACAAGATGTTGCAGAAGGAAATAAGAATCCCATTGAAATGTTACAAAGGGTTGATGTGCGATGTCAGGCGCTCCCCTCTTTAAACATGACACCTTCTTCAGGCTCGGACTGCTGCGCGGGGGGAAATGCAATCTCTTATCTTGTCACTCTTATTGCGGGGCGTGGGAGAGGAAGGGGGAGGAGGAGGAGGGGGGGGGGGGGGGGGGGGGGGGGGGAGGAGAGCGAAGGGTACAGTAGAGCAAAGTTATGTGCAGCCGGAGACAGGACGGCGGCGGGCGGTGGCGGCGGAAGATAAAGGGTGGAGGAAGTGGGGTTTTGTTAGTGAACTTGTCAGCAGCCGTAATCAGCGGGAAAATCTGGAGAAGCAGCGGAGCAGAGAGAGGAGAGAAGGAGCCGGAGCGGCGAATGAGCGGCGACATGGACGGAGGCGAGAAATGGAAGCGGAGGGAGGGGAAAAGCGGGAGCTCGATACCTAGATTTTTCTCCCTGGCTATCGCCTAGCGAGAGGCTCCTCAAGGAGATAACGCGGAGAATTTAATCCCAGACGTCGCTGCGTCTCACAGGTCGTAACGGGCCGCGCGTTCGGGCCGGGGCGGCAGCAGGCCGCGCTCCAGAACCAGGTCCGGACCCAGAACGGGACAGAGGGCAACGTGCTGAAATGAGGCTCGACACCCTGCATTCAAAGGTCCCAGGATGGAAATATTCACCCGAACGCCCTGGTCTGACGGTCGTCTCACACTGAGGCCTGTGAATGAGCACGCTGATCTAAGGCCGCGGTGGGAAGTGAACTAACGGCAGCCTGGAGTGAACGTGATTCATCCATTCATTCCAGGCGCTGAACACGCGAGCGGAAGGAGCGCGTGCTTGTACGCTGCACAGAGGCAATATTGGTCAGGGACAGACGGAACAATGTGTTTGTGTCAGACAGCAAACTGATTATAGGCTGTATGAAATACAATCATCTGAATATTACCAACACTGGGAACCAGTGTCAGACTTTATAAAAGGTTGTTTTTTTTAGGTTAACTACATTGGTGACAGAAATTTTCTTATTAAAAATTTCTCAAGGCTGAATATTACACTGAAGCAGCTAAGGTCGAAGGTTTATACAGTGATAGGGAAATTAAATTCTGCCTGCATGAATAGCAGACTGGTACAGAAGAGATGTTGGTAAAGTGAAAAGGAGCATAAAATATGAGGATGTGCAGGAAAAAAGGGGAGTGTGAGGAGGAAAGTGGATTAAGAGTGTCACTCAGTAGAACAGATTGTGAAATGAGACGTGTGTGTGTGTGTGTGTGTGTGTGTGTGTGTGTGTGTGTGTGTGTGTGTGTGTGTGTGTGTGTGTGTGTGTGTGTGTGTGTGTGTGTGTGTGTGTGTGTGTGGAGGTCATCGGTACACTGCGCACTGACATTGAGGCTAACATTTCCCATCAATTATGAAATTAGCGGTGCCACTGCCACTTAAAAAGTTGACGGGAACTGTTACCAATCAAACTAAAATTCTTATTCATGCAGCACTTTACGACTTCGTCGAGAATCCCGGCGTCTATGAATAATTCACATCCAGCAGTCAGACTGTTATGACTCCGATGGAGAAGGACTCACTGCACTGCGCGGATTCCCTCTTATTATAGTGAATGAGCACAGAACAAACAGCTGCGGATCCCACGTCTGGCCACAATCTGGAATGGGAAATGAGCTCCTCTCCCAGTTATTCCAGAAACGCCGTTTTCACGGATTGACGGAGAGGGAACGTGAACACAACGCTGCACAGACATGATCCAGGCAGATTAAAAATGAATTGCATGCTCTATTAAAAGATAATAGGATGACGGATAATGACTAAAGATCGCGCTCACTGTAAGCAGCGCTCCTGAACTCAACTATTGTGCTTGTTCCCAGTCAATAGACACATTTGTTGGTATTGATATGTTTACTGAACTCTTCGTTTCTTTTCCCACCCAACTGTCGCCTTTAATTGTAAAGTTCAATGAAGCCGAGGGTAATGTGTGTTTTCCTCACAGCCGAGTATAGCGGTGTGTAATTGTTGCCGTGTGTGTAGATGTGTGAGCTCCTCCGTGCGGCTAAAGTGCGTTTTCCCACTAACTTTGTCATTGCTGCTCCATTAAATGTGTCACAGCCTGAGGATCTGGGGCTGAATGCTTTAAGTGGCTGGCGTTTATGTCTTTTAAGGCCATGCTTTGTGTCCTTTATGCACACGTATAATCGCACACACTCGTACAAGGACACTGCCTCCCACTGCATCATCCAAACCGTGTAAAGGAACTAAAGCCAGTCAAAATAAACCAGCAGAGAACTGTACAGTCGTCTCATGGAGAGGGTCCCTTGACAGACGCGGAACCTCTGGCCCTCTAGAAACCAGACACTGAGGTCACACAAGTCAGTGACACAGGTTTTGGGCCTTTTTTAGCATTTGTGCGCACAATAAATGTTTTCTATTAGATTTAATTTACTTAACTGTCGTTGGAGGGTTCTTTCAGTACAGCGAACAGCCTCTGCGCGTCCTTGAAGAGCCCGGACAAAAACCTATAGAGACCCTTCGGAGGCCACAGATGAATAATTATTGGTCATTGTGCATGGCTTGACGGGAAACAGGCCGTTTGGAATTACATTTACAGCCGTTGTCCATTGGCAGCTTCTCCACACGTGAGCGCATGCGCAGAAACCAGCCACTGAGACGGATCAGGCTCGACCCGAAAGGAGGCAGCAGAACACGTGGAGGCAGCTCCATTTGATTATCAAAGTGGCTGAAATGAAGGCCGAGTGACACAACAGCGCCGATAGTGTGTTATTAATGTAACTGATGTGGGAAACGCGAATGAGATTCCTTTGAGCGGAGGAACAGGGGCCACGGGGGCGATTTCGCTCCTCATTCCTCCACATTCGGCTCCTTCCTCTTCATATTTCAGTGTCATCCGTCCTCGTCTGCGCCCTCACTCGTACACAAACAAATAACTTTCTCTCCGTGCTGTTGTGAAGATTTTAATATTCTACTCATTTTCTCGCTCTAGCTCAATCTGGGCCTGTGACTGAGTGTCTGGCTCAGTCGGCAAGCGCCTCTTATTCCTGTTTACACTGTAAAAAAAAAGCCAACGTCATGAAAAATCGACAGTTTAAATGGCGACTAGCGGCTGCTGGAGATGAAATGCTCGTCATTTAAGGTTTTCTGACTCCAAAGGTTTTACCATAAATGCTGTTCAAACAAATCTCTACCAGCTCAATTCTGAAAAGAATCAGAATGATGTACTGTATAAAATCTATATAAAAACAGAACACAATCTGCAGCTCTTTCACACACACACACACACACACAGTTTATTCACGAGAGAACACATTAGCTTCTATCAACTTGAGCTAAAGTTTGAGAGAAGCAGCTTGACGTGCTGGTAGAATCCTACGCAGTACGTGCAGTTGAAGTTAAAGCTGCAGTTTTTACAGTGTACTTCTGTCTCCTCTTTTGCAGCTAGTGAGGATGTCAGTCACTCAGTCTCCCTCCCGCCTTCAGAAAAAAAAAAGCGCTGAGCCCATTTGACACCAACAGGATTACCTGAGCAGACATGCTTCTCTCACCTTTGTTCTCTGCAGCACCAACACTCCACATTAACATTCCACAGGAAGAGGAGGAAGTCCTCTGATTGGAGAACCGGGCTGTGCATAAACCAGCCGCACATCCTGCACATACTAATGGCCCCCGGCTCGACCACAGTTCAAATCAGAGAGTAATTGTGGTCAGAAGGTTTGTCCACATTAGTGCAGATGCATGTAGCAGCATGTGTGTGTGTGTGTGTGTGTGTGTGTGTGTGTGTGTGTGTGTGTGTGTGTGTGTGTGTGTGTGTGTGTGTGTGTGTGTGTGTGTGTGTGTGTGTGTGTGTGGTGTGTTTTACACCTACATGAAAAGATATTTATCAGTTGTAACAGTTTTTACAGCTTCACATTACACATTACAGTATAAGACATTCTTACAGTACGTTACTGTATAAATAGTGCAACCTGATGTTTTCATGATTTGTTTTCTTGTTTTCTTCAAAGCATCAGTTCACTCGCTGCTCTGTTTCTTGTGTGATTCTATTTGTCTGCCTTCTTGTTTGAGGTCTGCTGATAATGATGTGACTGATGTAATGAGGTGACTCGTTTTAAAGCGAAAAAAGGTCTCCGGGAAAATGATTTGTAATCGTTCATATTCACTTGTTTAAAAATCATGGCTCAAAAAAATAACTATCTTTTGCAGCCAAAGTATAATTGTCAATGGGTTTTCTTTTTTGGAAACACAACCACTTGACTCACTGTCGTCTTCAGCACCTCCTTAATCAAGGAGGTGCTTCATTTATGTTCTAATAATGAACATAAATAAAAGGATGAGGTTAGTGAGAACTACAACTCCCACACTGCTCTAGTTCCTTATGTCTGTCCA
Source organism: Betta splendens (assembly GCF_900634795.4). NCBI lineage: Eukaryota > Metazoa > Chordata > Actinopteri > Anabantiformes > Osphronemidae > Betta > Betta splendens. The sequence goes on from NC_040893.2 coordinate 12,114,308, forward strand.
TTAAATACTCTGGTTCAAGCTACATTATGCAGCTTGGGCTCTGGCTCTCGTGAGACTGTGTTCAACCCATTCCACCTCCACACTTCAAGTATGTAGTCTTTATTATTATGACAATGCCTGGGGAGGTTATTGATCCTGTATGTGAACACAGTCGCCAGAAACATCTTCATATAGGACAAATTTGGTAGTCATGATCGTGTGGTTACATTTATACAAGAATGCAGTAACTCAATGTGTAGTGAAATGTTCAATCTGCTGCAAATGCTGGTTGCTTATCCAACAACTTATCCTAACATCAGCGAGAAAATTAAAAAATCACAATATTTTAAATAACACATTTTGATAACGAAGAATGATGAAAAGTCTAACAATAATCATTTCTCGTTGGTGCTTCTACCGTCAAACATACAATGTAAATCCGTCCCATGACTCCTGCTCCTCCAGCACCACTGGGCCAGAGTCTTACCGTATTTATGAAGCCCATACACACTATGTACCTCTATACATCATCTACATGTAGCAGCAGCATGTGTTTTAGGGTGTGAGGCGCCTCCATACACTGGTTTCCCACGGATGGAGACATATAGCACATATAGTATCAATATGAAAGGCAAGTAAGTAAATAAAAGAGGGTTCAGACATCCCACTTACAGAAACACACCAATAGAAATTGACCTCAGAAAAGTGGATGTCACACACAGTCCGACAGCAAGGAATTGGCAATCAACGGGGGTTACAGCGAAGAATTAGGGATAGAAAATGCTGGCCCTCAGGGAGGCATGTGAGAGTGATGGTAGGAGGGGAGGGAGAGAGTGACAGAGAGAGCAAACAGGTGAGAGAGAGAGAGAGAGAGAGAGAGAGAGAGAGAGAGAGAGAGGGAGAGAGAGATGAGGGAAATGACAGTGAGGGAGACTGTCTGACTCGCAGCACAGTCGTCAGTAAAGTGTGAATGACACCACAGACAGCTGTGAAGAGCCAGATAAGAAAGAAGCCCGGGAAAGAGAAAGGATGGAAACTGATAGAAAGAGGAGGAGTGTGACAGAGTCTGATATAAAGGCCATCATAAGGAAGTAGAGTGAGACGAGACAAAACGAGACGCGGCAGGCCGACGAGAGAAACAATGGGAGGCCACCAGCTGTGGCTAAATAAATTATTTATAGGCGTCTTTTTACATTTACTTACAGAACAGACACGCGGAGACGCCTGAGCTGCCGTCAGCACCTTCACCGCACGGCAACAAGTGTCCCCGCTCTGGCCCCAGGCTAACGTTCACCTTTCATCATTCCCAAACCGGCATCTTTGCCGAACCCGTTCACGCCTCTCCCCGAGACGCTCCTATTCAATTAGCTGGATGAGACAGGTATTAATAAAACACTGGCGATTATTCATATTTGGAAGTTAAGTTACTCTCCCGCTGGTAAATGGAGGGTAAAGAGGAGATTCCTGTTCTTATTATGCAGGCGGGGGCTCAGCCATCGGAGGCAGGAGAGGGGAGTGTTGAAAGAATGAAATGGACTGAGTGAGGAGATAAGTGCAGATAGATGGAGGTTACCCTTTTTAATCTTCTCTCCCTCATTTCATGGTGCTGCCTCTCTCTAACCGACTCTCCCTCCGCCTTAAGATGGTTTCCGCACGGCTTTTTTTTGTTTTTTTGCACCCCGTAGTGAGCTGAGAGACAATGGATTTAACACGCGTAGGAATGAATTTGACCTCTGTGCTCATGTTGTCATGTTGTTGTAGTGCAGCTTGAATCGCATGTATGAGCGGCAGGACGAGCGAACGCACACACTCCTGCACCTCTCACTGCTGATTAGAGTTATCGCCGGAAGTTTTTCACAGGTCAGCGGCCTCTCTTCTTCTTCTTTGAATGAGTGAACACAGCACCAGCCGGTCCTGATTCACTGTCACTGAGGTTGTATGTGGCCGTGTTATTTTTCAGATGCAATATTTGCTCTTAAATACAATAAAAGCATGAGACTAATGCGACGTCAAACATTTTGATACAATCTCTCTCTCATGTTTTAGCTTGGTGTGTGTGTGTGTGTGTGTGTGTGTGTGTGTGTGTGTGTGTGTGTGTGTGTGTGTGTGTGTGTGTGTGTGTGTGTGTGTAGCAGCTTCTGGCCTTTCGGCTGACCACCGCAGTCTGACGGCAGTGGCATGTAATCAAAGGCGCATGTAGGCCGCCATTCGTCATGACTGACAAACACACACATTTACATACGTAAATCATTCCAACTGGGTTAGAGCTGCAAACCCACACGCTCGCAAAATCTCGGGAGCGCGTGAGAAAAGAGACGCAGCATAAACACACACACAGACACACAGGTGAACAGCAAAGGTCAGCAACTGTGTCACATTAAGGACCTCGTGTGGAGCTGCTGAAGGGTGTGTGTGTGTGTGTGTGTGTGTGTGTGTGTGTGTGTGTGTGTGTGTGTGTGTGTGTGTGTGTGTGTGTGTGTGTGTGTGTGTGCGTTCTGCTGAGTCACTGAAATCTATTGGACAGACATGTTTAAGGCAAACAGTGGAGAATCGCTGTAGGAGGGAACAGACGCAACACGAGTAAAAGCACAAACATCTTGAAGACGCAGCTCGAGATAGATTTTTTTTTCTTCTGTTATTTCTTTTTCTCCTGAAGGATGCGACAGTCCCAGTTTGTCTGCGTCCTGTGTCCTCATTTGTGTGTGTTGGATTTTAGTTGTCGCATCCGTCGTCTTACCTTCTTGTTGACGCTCTCTCCAGTCACCGGTTGTAACTCGGTCAGAAAACTCTGCCTTTAAAATAACCTGAGGTGAAAGAGACAGAGCAGTGATGAAACCGTTGCCACAAGCAGCGCTGTGTTACGGTGGTCGGTAGTTTTAATTCTTGCTAAAGCTGAGGTTCACTTCTCCGCTGTGTAACTAACACCTCCAGAGGCTCCTCGGGGGTGAAATGCTGTCCGGCATGAACCACAGCTAAGAACAGCCTCCACGCACGCGGACGAGGGACCTGCTACATGCTGAGCTGAATCTAATGGCTGCAGATTCACTTCAGTGACATAAATGAGTTCAGAATGAGCCGGCGTGAGACTCCCTGCACCTCCACACAGACTGAGCAGCTGCCTGCAAACCCAAAATGCCAAGAGTAGACTCAGCGCTTGTGTAAACCTATCAGCCTGTTGGCTTGTAGACATTACACCAGAATAATTCACACAAGTTCTACTGCCTGTTAGTGGTAATATTTGTTTTGGATTTGGATTTAAACACTGTAATGGACCGGTGGTCTGACCTGGGTGGAACCCAAATAACGCATGGACTCTTATTGCCCCCGGAGTGTTTCCTCAGGTAATAGAAATAACCCGAACAAACAGCCTGCAGTCGTCTGAGCAGGGAGCTTTTAAAGCACAGGTACAGTACAGTACAAGCGTTCAGTGAGGTGACTACAGACAAGAGTGGGTGAGGGTGTGGTTTGACAGGAAGTAATTACCAAAATAAAAGCCAGAGGCTGGAAATTCCAGTTAAAAGTTGCAATAGCTGTTTAATACTGTTTAAATATAACAAAACAATAAATTAAATTCACAACTAAATCACTCGTTTTTAAAACGTTAATAGAGATTTTAAAAATTATCCATCTTTCAAGGTTTACTATAACTAAAAGTTCATTTCCTGTTATTTTTAAGAAGCTCCATTTGCCCCTGGCTCACTATAAACCCCCCCCTACCTTGGTAAAAAAACATTTTGGGCGACTTGTTCAGGAAGAAAGCATCAAATAAAAGTTGAACACCATTCAACAGCGCTACAGTGCTACAGTATATCAAGCTACAGTACTGTTACTTGTGCAAGAAAAAATGGACTCCGCTATCTGATAGGCAGCCCAAGCAGAGCTGGGCTGCACGCCCAGAGTAGTTTCCCATAGACTGTAAAACATTTACTGTCGCGGTGGTTGTGGGGTTTTCCCATTTGTATGCTTCATATTC